>NC_057855.1:89060855-89363885 GCF_015237465.2 Chelonia mydas
ATAAATGACCTTTCTGTGATTTGCAAACCTGAAAGACCAAATGACTCCTGTAAACCAACTGACCAAGTTTTTTTTTATACAATTCTACAAAACATAACATCTTGGTGTTACTAGACTAGCATGTCCTTGTTCAAGGCTGTGCAATCATAAAGTAACTCCAGGGACCTGACACAATTACTGCTGGAAAACAATGGAACTGGATGAACAAGGGTGTTTTGAAAAGGAACTCATACAAAATATAAAATCCCAGTTCTACACTTCTTTGAACATTAACAACAATGGATGTTGCTTGTAATTGGAAAGAAAGCATGACCTATTAATATACAGATAAAAATAATTAAATGGCAGTGAAATGTACATATTGACGATCAGTTAAAACAAAATGAAGCATGTCGCTGAATTTATGTGTAAATAAACTAAATGAATAAAATTCACCAGTCTATACAAACTCCATGTGCTATCTTAGTAATGCTATAATTAAGCCAAAGCATCATGTCAAACTGGCCTTTTCCATCTGTTCTGTGATCTGTTCAGGGAGCAACTGAAAAAAAAGACAGCTGACCTCAAAAGAAGATGCATTCTAACAGAGCTTTGGTTAGAATATTTCACCTTTGTGCATAAATGGATATGAATCGTTTTCCATTTAATTGGGTAAATCAGACCATTGGGTTTTCCATCAGGCATATTTTAAAACCAGTATTTTGTTTCTTGAAATGCTCCTCGATATTAGAGAAGCGGTAAATTTGATGGTAAATTATTTTTATGAACCATTTTATTTCCAGCTATGTAAACTACGAAGATAATGGCCGCAGTTTAACATAGCAGCAGGCTATGTTTTTCTTTCTTTTGACAGATCTCACCGAAATAAGCTTGTCAGTAGTAAAGTCTCAAATGTTTGGTATAAATAATTGACATGTAAGATGGAAGAAATTCAGCCTGTATTTATGATACTAATTGATTTAAGTTATTTTGCATTCCTTGTGAATTTTTCACTGTCAGTCTTGCCATTATCCTGATGTTGTTTCCAATAACACTCAGAAAAGTCATTCTAAAGGCAGGGGGTCTTTGAGCACAGATGAGCAGGTGTAAAGCATACTTTCCTCAGAGACCATCAAATTGGCTAAAGGAAACCCCATGGAATGTTACTGCTGAAAAAAAACAGGGTTTGTCCATCTGTTTGTATCCATTACCTTGCGAAAGTCTGTTTAATGCTGGGTCCCACGAGTGTATTCATACAGTACAGGCATATTTTTTTTTGTCACAATGTGGGTAATGTGAAAAATGTTAACACTTGGAATCAGTGTAATCTTTAGAAGGTCATTATCTTTGAAACAGAAGGATAACAGGCCCCCTTTGCCAATAAGTGTGATTGCTGCTGCAGTCAGTCTTTCGTACTGAGCTATTTTTAAACATGGAATTTCTGCACTTTTAGATTGGGAGAAAAATAGGTCTGTCTAGGTCCAGAAGGAAGGAAGAGGCAGCTATGAAACCTAGAAACTAATCTTGTTTTAAAATTGGAGGCAAACATCCCTGAGCTTTGGGATCATTCAGATCCATATCTGAACTTTGCCTCTGGCAGTTCTGCTGGATCTTATGCTGGTGTAAATGAGGGGAGCTCCACTGAAGCCAGTTGCCCACTATACATTAAATGGGCTGGATCCAAATACCTCAGAAGTTTGGAGTGGAATCGGAACTTAATGGCTGGGTCCCATTTCCTCTCGCATATAAGATGGGAATGCCTGAGGTTCGCTAATGTGTGTTTCCTGCAGTCATTGAAAATCTGATTCTATTAGAAATGCTTGATGTTATTCCTACCACACAATCCCTGTGGGTCTAGAATAAGAAAGGAAAAAGGCCTTAGCCAATATACCCAGAATAAATTTAGTTGCTGATTCCATTCGGTGAGCAGGATAAACTTCTAAAAATATGATCGTTAACCTTAGTTAATCATGTATTGCAATTCCCAGTAGGTGAGTACTGCCTCTGTGCTGAGGAAAAAGCCTCTTCATGTCTTTGGGCCTGATTCAGAAAAATACTTTTGCATGTACCTAACTTCAGAACACCTTCTTAAGTATCTTGCAGAATCAGGGACTTTACCCTGAACTTGGTGCGTGTTCCATTTTTTCTGGAGTGTCCACATCTTTCCTTGTTGCTGTTTAGTTCCCATTTTAGTATTTCCATTTTCATTCTGTAATAGGATCCCCCGTAGCTCCCACTTCTGCAAACTTTCTGCTTGCTTTCTTCAGGTTATCATAGTGAAGAGACTATGCTTTTCATCAGCTTTTTTCTGGACTTTCTCCAGAATTTGTACATCTTTGACATCTGCTACATACTGTATATAGACTGGAGGGGAGGGTCTCATCATACCCTAAAACAATAGTATAACTTTCTATGTCTTGTTTCAGAGTAACAGCCGTGTTAGTCTGTATTAGCAAAAAGAAAAGGAGTACTTGTGGCACCTTAGAGACTAACCCATTTATTTGAGGATAAGCTTTCGTGAGCTACAGCTCACTTCATTGGAATGCATCTGATGAAGTGAGCTGTAGCTCACGAAAGCTTATCCTCAGATAAATTGGTTAGTCTCTAAGATGCCACAAGTACTCCTTTTCTTTTTCTATGTCTTGTGTATATAATGCATTTCTGCAGCCTAGAATCTCATTAGCTGTCTTTGTACTAATGATACGCTAGTAGATACTGGTAGTGTCAGCATGTTTTATTGCTCCACAAATATAGCCACGCTTTAGGTTATTTGCAAACAAATTTGAAAAGCATCAACCCCGGAACTGATCCAAGGCACTACGCTTGTGATCTCTCTCCACTGCAACCCACAGCCTTTTTTGCTGACTCATTGCTTATGACCACTTCACCGATTTGCTGTTTTGGGTGGGACTTTCAGAAGCACTCCGGGTTGCCGTATCCCACTGAAACCCAACGGGAGTTCTGCTAATGACTTTAATGGCAGCAGAGTTACGGCAGTGCTGAATGCTTTCGAAACCCCAACTTTTCATAGCTGTGTTCCATTCTGTCCTCAGGCTAATCAGCCTAAAAAGCAAATGTCCTATGTGTGATGCTTCCTCAAAGGCCTTGCTAAAGTCCAGGTCAGACCATAACACCATATGCATTGCCTTTGTTAATTTTTGCGCATCTGTGAAAATGTTTGTTGCTAAAACAAAACTCAGATGTTTTTGAAGGGAACAAATAGGCTTAGGAATGATTTGTGTGTGTTTGGCAAATCCACCCAACCTCCAGGTACATGTGCATGAAAGCATTTGCATATAGACAAAAGTGCACTTAAACACACTGCTGCTTGAAAATTGAGCCTTGATGTCCCAATCAGTGTTCAGGCATTGCAATTGTCTGTGACTCGTAAATGCCTCCACGTGTGTAGAATCCTCTCAATGCACTTAGTGGTTCCTCAGTGAACCATAAAGCACAGAGGAAATTACTATTATCCCTGTTTTATGGGGTGGGGAACACAGAGAGAATAAGTGGCTTGTCAGCAGTCACACACGATGTCTGTGGCAGGGTGGGTGAATGTACTCAGATCTCCTGTGCCCTAGGCTAGTACCCTAACCACCTGACTATTCTTCCTCTTGAGATGAGTCTCCTCAGTTGTAGAAATCTGTGTGCCAAACTTACTTTGATCATATTGTTTGATACTGTTTAAAATAAATCAATGAACTTATCAGAATTTCTGGAAACACTTATGTTGCAAGTGGTGAATAGGAAATGGAAAAAACCCAGCATCTCAGATAGTTCCCTTCCTAGATCACCTGAGCCACCTTGTAATCAAGCCACCTCTTTTGACTGTTCCCTAGGATCCTCCACTTTCTTACCCTGGCTCATTATGGGCTTGTACATATACAGCATCCTAGACAGAGGCTCCTCAAATGCTTGCATTAAAAAAAGTCATTGTTGGAGTTAGATACTAGAGAAAATGCCGTCCCTTTCTAGGTCCTCTGTGCTGTTTCCCTGACAGTAATACAAACTCAGCTCTAATAGTAATAAAGCTGCTACAAAATAAGAAAAGAAAAAAAGAAAAGCAGCCACTACCAGAGTAGAGGGAGCTGGAGCTTTTCTGTAGGTTACAGCGGCGACTTCACTTTGTGGGGGACCTACTTGGATCTAGGGCCAGAAAGAGAAAAGTAGTGTAAAGATCAAGAACAGTAAGTCCTGGAGTCATGCTGTGGGGGGGCAAGTGGAAAGCAGAAGTAGTAGTAGGAGAATACATCCTTTATCTCTCTTTCTAGTTGTCAATAACTATGTAATAAATACTAACATGAAAGACCAAATTTCCTGCATTACACCAGTCGAAACTTGGAGTAACCCACCGAAGTCAGTGGAGTTATTCCAGAGTATATCCATGTAATGAGGGGAGAATTGGGCCCTATATTGTTACTT
Source organism: Chelonia mydas (assembly GCF_015237465.2). NCBI lineage: Eukaryota > Metazoa > Chordata > Testudines > Cheloniidae > Chelonia > Chelonia mydas. Next base: position 89,065,257 of record NC_057855.1, read on the forward strand.
ATTTGAGGTACAGTAACACCAGAGGGTCCCCACTGAGATCAGGCCCTATTGTGCTAGATACTGTGGAGACAGGCCCTGTCCTGAATTGCTGGCAGTCTAGACAAGGCGGGGTGGGGAATGACTTGCCCAAGGCTACAGAGTAGGTCAGGGACCGAACTATGCATAGAATCTCATTCCTAGTCCAGAGCCCTGCGCTTCTATCAAAGCTGCTTGTTGTGATAATCCTGCTCTTGCTTGTCTGAATCCTGGATTTTTCATACCACTAACTTGAGGCATCAAGTTATGAAAAACTTCAGCTATTTGTGTAGATGTTCCTGAACAACCTGCTGCTCTGGCTCCCACAGGGCTCGAGCTATTTGAGGAAAAGTGAGGCCCACTTATCAGTGCAGTGTTTGGACTTCGTGTCTCTTCCCCATCCTCTGATGCATTCATTACACATCTGTCCTCACTTATGACAAAAGGTGTCACATTCCTAGAGAGTGTGACTCTGTTGCCACCTTTCTAAGTGTTACGTTTCCTTTCAGCAGCTCCTGCCCGTGCCAAAATGGAATGTTCAGCCAGCTCAGTGCAGCCACTTTCTGTATTTCCCAAGGCTTGCTCTCCGCTGACCATGAACAAGTACTGTGAGGTGAACTTTGGCAAACTCTCCCGCTCTAAGCATCTTTCCTCCTCTTCCCCCATTCCCACCAGTGAGAGACGGACAGTTGCCTTTGTGCTTGATTTCCAGAATAATGCCAACCGCAGTACAGTTAGCTGTTCTCTCTCTGCTTCTGCTCCTGTGACATTGCAGTGCAGTGGAAACCAGGGCCCGTGAATCCAATGTGCCTAGATAATCAGGAGACGGGATTTTCAAAGGGGCCAAAGAGTTGGGCCTAAGGGAACTGGGTGCCTTTCTGAAACTTCCAACCAGTGTTTCTAAAGTACTGCATGTGGGGATATCACAAGTGTTTGTACAGCTCCTAACACAATGGGGACCTGGTCCATGACTAGGGCTCTTAGGTGCTACGTTAACACAAATAATGCATAGTAATCACTTGACTACCATTCTCTTCCATGGCACTAGTCTGGTTAAAACCCTACATGTGACTGTGGAAGTGAAGAGGAAAGGGGAGTGGTAGGAAGCTCAGAGCCCCCTTTATGGAGTACACAGAAACATCCAACCATAAAAGATCACCAGAGATTAATCTTGGGACCCTTTGCCCTAACCTGGCCTTTTCCTTGCTCTCGGGGAACAAGCTAGGTCCTATGGAATGTGGCTAGGTCCATCATGGGGAAAGTTCAGATTTCAAGCTGAACTTTCCTAACGTTCTTGCGAATGTTGAGATGTGAGGTTTTGGGATCTGGTCTTCAATGGCATCTGAGCGGTTGGCTTTGCTGTTGTGGTAGCCTGGGCAGTCCGCTTCCCCATCTGATCTCCAGAAGCCCTCTGATGACTCCACTTCTCTGTCACTTCAAAATGGGCAAGGCCCTCTAAAGCTTCCCACCCTTATGCTACGTGAAATCCTAAATTTGAACACTTTGCATGGCCTCAAGATTTGCAGTTCTTGCATCAGTACCTTTCATTCTAGGTCTCCTAGAGCTTTACAAAGGGTGCACTGGTAACCCCACTTGACAGACAGGGAAAGTGCAGCATGAAGAGAGTCAGGGCTTAGCTGCAGTTAAGCAAGTCCATGGCAGAGTCAGAAATAGAGCTGGGGTCTCTTGACTCTTAGTTCCTTACTTTTGGTACTAGAGCATGGTGCCTTCCTCCCCGTTTTCAGGAGCTAGAGTATAGGCCTTGGAGTGTGTGTTAATGTCTGGTGCCTTGCTACCTATTAAAGAGGCTTGATGCCAAGGTGAGCAAGAAAGCTGTCAAGTTGTTCTGTGAAGATGACACCTGCTGCTGGAGGGAGGAAAAGGGACCGGTTTTCCAGCTATAAAAATGTGCCTATTATATGCTCTGGTATTTCCAATGTTCATATGTTTTTAGACCCTTCTTTAAATGACAGAGAACATGAAAGGCGTTTGATACTTTTCATTGTGTGTTTTTGAGGATAAAGATAGTTTGCTGCCGTATGTAATTACTTTGGGAGCCTCGGAGCCACAGTATCTTACAGCAGCTAGCATAATCTATTATCCTAATGCAATTTCCCATGACCACACTTGGAAGAACCATAATGCTCCTCACAATGGAAACTGTACTGACACTGTTGTCAGTAATGCGCTGCATCTTTTGAGTAACTAATTTTTCATGTGGTGTGGAGTCAGAGATGCATAACTAAAATGACCTTCGGAGATGTCTTCTGTGGAAAGCTGTGAGTTTTGACTGATCAGGGGCAGGTCACAAAGGAACAAAATTCAGTATTTCACTGCATTGTTTCCCTACAAGATGTTTTATTCAACCAGTTACATAGTAAATATACTAATGTCTAGCTTCAGATGAATCTTTAGTGACCATGTAGCTTATCATTCGACATCTGTTAATTACTAGTACTGGAGCTTGACCTCTTTGGGAGCAATGAATTTCCATTGAAAACCATTGACGAAGTATTAAATAAAAGCAGGAAGATGACCTGCCAGAAAGCCTTAGTTAAACTTTCTAACAAGCCTGAATTGGTGGACCTTCAGGATTATAGTATCAGGCTCATCTCTTTTCTCAGACATTTGCCTGATGGGAGGGGCTTTTAATGCTGTCGTTATCTTTTAAATGTTGGTCAGAGCACCTGGAGAGAGCATCATGGCGGTTGTTAGAAAGTTAGTAAATACCCCCACCTCCACCTCCACCCCCACCTCCAAGCCATCCTCTGCTTCTCTGAGCAGAGGGGAACTTGTGTAACAGACACTAAAAGAGCATGGATTTCCCCTTTGCTAGTGGTATATCCAGGTAAGAGTCTGTTAAAACTGACAGCTGGAGGAGAGAGACTTCTGACACAGAAGCTCATACTTATAGCCCAGTAGGACCTGGGTTCAAACCCTACTGATGTCTCATGTGGGGTTCATTATACCTGTGCTTGTGGATCATTGCTGGAAAGTGCTGCTTTGTCATTTCTAGATTCTCCGGGGTGGATTGAGGCAAGTCTCTGACAGTATTCACTCCCTAATCTTTGCGCTCATGGGCTGGTTGTTGGTCATGTTACTTTTTAGATTATTGTGTCTTTTCTGGTGGGTGAAAGAGGGGGCTCCAGACTGCTATGTTCCACCACATGTAACATGGGGTGTGTAGGTCCCCCCCAAATCTCACCACTGTTGGCAGAACCCTTTGCACCCAACCCATGGGGGAGGAGGCAGAGAGCTTTGCCCCCTCAGAGAGCTGAGCAGACAATTTCTCAGGGATTAATCAGATAGTAGCTCTTGGTTTAGGAAGTTAGCCGGGCTCCCTTAGTGCTATTGCGGAAGTTAAAAGTGGAAAAGGAAAAATTTCAAAAACTAGGAATAATGGTTGACCCTTTTCTTGCTATCGACATAATGCTAGTGACTCCATGGCTTTTAGGAAAGGTTCCTTCAGCTTGGCTCCCAGCAATGTTTAACATCTATCCTGTGCTGTAGGTGAGCCAAAGGAAACAAAAGTCAATTAAGTTTTAATGGGAGTCATGACCCATTTCAAGTGTTCATTTCCCACAAAATGTCACTGCAAGTATCTTGTGGTAAGGTAGGTGAGCAGCTCTGCAGCAACCGCTCTTTCAGTCCCCCCTCTGGTTCCGCCTGTTTCACTGTATCAAGTTGAAACTTCATGTCCTCCCCTCCAAGCCCCTGGTCATCTCAGCCCCGCCTTGCTTGCCCGCTTCCTGTAGCCCACTAGCTACACCAGCCTAGTTCACCCACTAGTCAGTTTCATTACCACCTCTGCCATGACATTGATAAGAAATCAACCAGTTAATGATGGCTAGGCCAGCGGGCAGGTGGGAATAGTTTGCTCCTATTATGAACACTATTATAAACAGATAAAGTATGTTTCATTGTATCCCTATCTCCATATACATTTTGGTATAATTCATCTGCTTGGATTGTAAACTGTTCAGGGCGGAGTGCATTTTGTTATACCATATGTGTTTGTACTCTGCACAGTCGGGGCCCCAATTCTCATCAAGTCTTCTGAGCATGATAGTGATATCAATATTAAATCAATAATAAAGATGACAAAACAAGCGGCTCCCAGCGCTCAATTTGCAAATGAAAAATAGACCTGATGAGAGATCAGCCATTTCCTGAGCGATAGCAAGTGATATTTTTTCTATGCCTCCTGGCCCACCCCCCATTCCCAAAGTACAAGTACAGTGCTCTGAGAGGGCCATGATAGCACAGAAATGCAGGAGCAGGTGAAGAGTGTGCAGTCAAGTAGGCAAGAAGAGTATTTAGTCCTGCAACTGTGTGGCCAAGTTGTAACAGCCAAGACAAATGACCACTTTGTACTTCCTGAAGAGGATAGTGAGACCAATTGTGATGCTGCTTATTAGTTCCCGCCCCAAAAATGAAATACATTTTTAAAGCAGCTATTTGTGAAAGCTAAAGATTTGGCTCCTAGACCTCATAGCCATGATCAATGAGAAGATTTGGAAGCTCATCCGTAAATGAAATGTGGTCAGATGTGGAATTATTGATAACCCTTGCCCTGAACTATAAACTTTTGCTTCTAAGGCATCCCTGAACAATTGTCAGAAGTAGCAGGAAGCTTCACAGCTCCGCAAAATGCAGCTACAGTAGTTGGCTGGCTGTATCTATCTGTATGAAAAAGTTAGGTTAGTTATTTCCTGTTTGAAAGGAAAGGGTCTGGCTAATAAAATAAGAACACATCATTGTTTGTACAAATACCTTTATGGCTACAATGCTCGTGACATGCAGAAATAATATCAATTAAAAAAACCCACACAAATAAAATAAAGGAAATACACTGAAGTCTGAGTTTGAATGAACTTTTTAAAAGCTTTGGGGGATCAAAAAGGCTAAAAAATATGGTGTAAAGTCAGTGATACAATAAACCAAATGAGTCAGTGTTTCTGAAACGTGCTGGGTTGGCAGTTCTGGAGGTCTTGGAGCTATCTCTATTCAGACAATTGGTACAAGCTACAGTGCAAGTGCCATGCCATCCTGCTAGTGAGTATTAGTCTTGATCAGGTGGATAATGAATCATGTACCGATGAGAGGATGGTTATCGACATGACTAGTTGGTTGCTGGCCTCTATGTTAAAACGCAAGGTTAAAAAAACAGGGTGCAATTTAGTGCCAATATTGATGGTGGTGATGTGGACACCTGTCCACTAGGAAATGGATTTAAATCACCACGTCACATCGGTTCCCCATACAGCCCTGGACCTCAACAGCCTCAGCCAGACTTCGACCACAGATCAGGAGGTGAAAGGCTCAGCGTTTCCATGCTGGTCTTTTTGGTTATGGAGCCTCCTAAATTAGGGACTGACTGAAAAGAAAGGTAGGCTTTAAAAAAGCCAGGAGCGACAGTTTTCATAGAAAAGGTAATGCGTTCTTCAAGCGTAATCTGAAACCGTTTCTTTATCTACTCATAGAAAGGAATAGTTGTGTCCGCTGTTCTCTCTCTATCTGATAAGCATGCAGTGAGGAGGCTCCTATCTAGAACCCGGAAGAAGCGATGTGTTAACTTTTGATAGTGGGAGGGACACGTATTTTGAATGTATTCAAAAAAGAAATAAAAATATAAACTGTGGCAGAACTCGGGAGGGGTTGGGGGGGGCGGAGCGGAGCGCGACCCCATGTGCCTTCCCACACATCGCTTCTGGAACCAGGGATAATGAAGAGATCAGCTGTAAATTCTTTTATATTGTCAAAGGCAGAGTCTTGTTCAAAGCAGAGGGAGGCCGAAACCAGAACTTCCAATCTGAGCCCCTTCAAATCTGGTTCACGAGAGTGGGGATTTTGGATAAGCATCTAAATTCATTCCTGTGCTACTCTTTCCCACGATCGATCCAAAACAGTGAGGCCTCCTTGCATGAATTTTCAGCTGAAAATTGTGCACGTCTTGTGAGCCCAGCTCTCGAGATTTCAGCATCATCCTACATGAACAACAAACTTAATCTAAACATTACGTGGGTCTTTATCTGAGCACTGTCTCTTTGGTCCATTTGTGCTTTAAATATAGGGATGAGCAAACTTTTGTTGCTAATTACAAACAGGATCTGCCTAGATGGGTTTGAGAGTTTGACTTGAACATTATTGGTTCTCACTCCATTTATAGCTTGAAAACAGGAGCAAAAATGGGCAGAGAGGAAAGATGGAGAGGGAAACCCTGGGTGGAAAATGTAGCATATGATAGCAGCGTGAAAACAAATACAGAGAGAGACTGATAGCAAAACAGTGGGGGAGGGGAGGGGAGGGAAGGGAAATTCGGATGGAAAAAATACATTCAGGTTATAGACATTGAATACAGGGCTCCCAGGAGGGACAGTCAAACTTTTCTGGAATTCTTCTGTCCCTAACCCACAACACAGGCTTCCATTACGTTCCGTCAAAAGCACGTTCTTTTCTGCCAGCCTTCAAAGAGCTTTGAGTTTAAACTAGAAGGGGAAATTATTTCAAACTAGGTTTTATTAACCCATAGCCAGAGAGGAAGGATGGTCTTGTGGTTGCAGCCCTGGACAGGACCTACATTCCATTCCTGGCTCTGTCGCCAGGGCCAGCTCCAGGCACCAGCGTTCCAAGCAGGTCCTCGGGGCGGCGGTTAGAAAGGGGCGGCAGTGTTTCCCCAGCGGCGGCAATTCGGAGGCAGCTCCTCTGTCCTGCCAGCCGCGGAGGCCAATCGGCGGCAGCTTCTCCCTTTTGCCATCCTCAGCAGCAGTTTTTTCACGGCTTGGGGCAGCAAAAACTGTAGAGCCGGCCCCGTCTGTCACAGACTTCTTGCATGACCTGGAGCAAGTGACTTAGGCCCTCTTTCAGAACAGCTGTTCAGCACATGTGGAGGATGTGCCTCAATGCTCTTCTGGATAAGGCTGTCTTCCTGAACTGGAGCCTCCAGGCCTGGTTCTGCACCCATGACACGGGGCTAATAATATCTTTCGCCCGTTTTCTGGGTTTTCTATTTAGACTGTAAACTCTTGGGGGGCAGAAGACTATCGTGCATGTTGTGTTTGGAAAGGGCCTAGCCCAATGGAGCACTGATTTTGGTTGGGAGGTGTAGGCATTATTGTAATGCCAATAAATGCCAATAATAATTGTAAACTGTTAAATAAGGTTCATGTAAAGTCTGCCTGACCTTGCTGATGGTGGAGTGTCATTTCCCTTTCTCCACATCCCTGTAGAATATAAAGTGGTTGCACTTTGGATAAGATTGATAAGAAAATATCAGAGGGGTAGCCGTGTTAGTCTGTATTCACTGTTAGTCTTTAAAGTGCCGCTGGACTACTTGTTGTTTTTATTGATAAGAAAAGAACAGTTGATTTTCTCTCATTATAACTGTGAGATTTCTTTCAATATCCTGAATTCCCCAATACTCCCTCTGTTTACCACCAGCATCTTACAGAGCACCTGTAGTGATAGCTAGCGTTAGGCGTAAGATGAATAATTGACTTTTTAATTTTACTTTTACATGTGTTAAAATGTATACTATAAAGAGGTATGGAAACGTGGCCTATTTCCTGGGGGTGTGTAGATGTATAGTAGCCCCAAGTTTTTTTATTGTAACTTACTAGCATTATAGCCATTTTTAATAAACCAACATCATAACAGGACACAAGAATGGCCATACTGGGTCAGACAAAGGTCCACCTAGCCCAGTATCCGGTCTTCCAACAGTGGCCAATGCCAGGTGCCCCAGAGGGCCTGAACAGAACAGGCAATCATCAAGTGATCCATCCCCTGTCGCCCATTCCCAGCTTCTGGCAAACAGAGGCTAGGGACACCAGCCCTGCCCATCCTGGCTAGTAGCCATTGATGGACCTATTCTCCAGGAACGTATCTAGTTCTATATCAAATAGATTTCTGACCAGAGAGCATATTCTGTGTCATTTACTCAGTTCACAGCGCAGGTGCGCTGTGCTTCTGTTATAAATGACAACGAATTGGGACAGTGACAGTAATATAAAAGCAACTTCCAAAGTAGTCATAGGGCCAAATATTAAGGGTTGTGAGGGGATTGTCATGGTTCATTGTTAGGTGGCATGAAAGGGCCAAATGGGAGGATGTAGAATGTCGTAATAGCTTAGTTGTGTTGCAAGTGTCGATGTTAACAAAACTTAGTTGACAAAGGCCAAACTAGACCATTTTTTTTAACAAAAGAAAATCACAGTTGAAAGTGCATCCGTAATGGCCGTGGAATTTCATTAGCATGTTAATCCTGGCAATGAATGGTGCATGTATTTTTTCTCCTTCCAAACAGTTCGGTTAAGATAGTCTTCACCATCTGGGCAGGTAAGCCCTGAAAAAGATTGTAATTGGCATAGTTATAAGAGATTTGCTTAGAATTAAGCACAGGAAGAGTTTCCTTTGAAAATTCCAGCATGAGGCTTTAAAAGCACAATGCCAGTTCTAGTCTGAATATGAATTTCTGTTGAAACACATAATGGTCTTGGCAAACTCTGAAGCAAAAGTAATACTTGAATGAGTCAGCCCATCGTTTAGGCGAGCGCCCATGCACACACACAATCTCCTCTCCCAACCCCCGGAAGAAATTACTTTTCTCTTGTAAAGCGTTCCATTAGGAAAACAGAAAAAATATTCTTAGTTGTAAACTTCCTAAAATAAGAACTACAATTCCTCTATAGACAGCACACTGGCTGCATGACTTCCCCCTGTGAGATTAAAGCGGAGCAAACACACGTCCAGAAGCTCACCTGGGAAAGTCAAGCTAAGCTTAAAACTCAGTTTGCAAGTTTTACTGATTTGCAAACTACAAATGGACACAATAAAGCTCAGTGGGGAAAAACAACAGTGAAAAATATTGTTCAGGGCTCATAAATGTTGCATCCAACCACACATGAAATAATTGAGAGTTACAGAACTTGTTCTGATAACCTTTCTTCATAAAGTGGTGGGCATTTTGTATGAATAAATCTAAATGAATGCTAATGAAAGGTACCTGTAATGTCAGTGACCCCTTTTGTGCTAAGGCTGCCCATTGTCGTAGGTTGAATGATCTAGACACCTGATCATCAGGAAATACACTTGAGAAGACCAACTCAATTGATGTCCTCTGTGAAATGGTAACATTGGGTCACTACTGATTTGATCTAAATTTGAACTGGTGACGTAGAGGTGAAATTCTCCATCCCCCGTTACCATTCTCCTTAGCTATCACGGCTTCTTAATGAACATTTTGTCATGATTGTGTTACATTATACATTTGTCTCACTTGCGAAACCTTCACAATTAAAAGTGAAGCTTGGATCCCCCCACCCCAAACACATTTTATTTGTTCTTTCACTTTCAATGTCTCAGACACTTTTAGACCATCTGTGAGTGCTCTTTTAGACCTTTTCCACTTTCTCCTCGTTCTTCAGCATAAATCCACATAGGCCGTGTCCCTGTCTTGGGGGGATAGCGCTCTGGACTCGGAAAATCTGGTTTCTAGTTCTGACTCTGCTATTGGCCTGCTAGGTGAGCACCAGCAATTAACATCACTGCCTGGTGCCTTAGTTTCCCCATCTGTAAAATGCGGATAATTATACTGACCCAAAACACTTTGAGATCTACTGAGGAAAAGTGCAATGCAAAAGAGAGGTATTATTATTATTATTACTACTTCTTACTTAGTGTTTCAATGGCCCCCAATGCTCTAGTATCTGAGCACCTCACAATCTTTCCTGTAATTATCCTTACAACTCCCCTGTGAAGTAGGGCGGTGCTATTATCCCCATTTTACAGATGGGGAACTGAGGCTTAAAGAGACTAAGTGACTTGCCCAAGGTTGCCCAGTAAGTCTGCAATGGATCAGGGAAATGAACTCGATCCCACAGTTCCCGGGCTAGCACCTTAACCAATGGACTGTCCATCCATTCTACGACTACTTATGCTGTGAAGTGGCCCCCGCAGAGTTACACTTTCAAGATGCATCATGGAGCCATTGCTAGCAACTCCACAGTTAAGTCTGAGTTACTACCATGACTCATATCTCTGTTTCACCCTTTAATGATTGAATTTACTCTTCATATTTGGCACACCAGCTCTTCAGAGGACAATTGAGTTTTTTATGTGACTGTTTTTATTGAAATACTTGCTAACGTTTGCAGAGGAAAAATTGAAAATTTGAGTTGAGATTCTGGCTTGCGTGGGGGAAAACACAATATAATCTCATTCTTTTCCCATTCCCTAGCAGACACTTGACCATGGCAGAAGAGGCAAGTTTGGCTTGCTTGGTTTGAGAGGGATGAGACTGATGATAAAGCTGTTGTAGGTTAATGCCAAGTTCAAGAGCAGAGCTGTGTGTTCATGGGAACTTGTCCAGCATCAGTGTTAGGCTTGGCTCTTGCCGTGACTGTAAGTGCTTTCATATGCACCAAATTCACCAGTTGATAAAATGCAAATGTAATTAAATGCTTAAGGAATGTGTAGTTAAATCATCACACATATGTACATAAATTGTGCTGATGCGTTACTCCATTACTGTGAGGCATATCCTTCTTTATTATTATAAATGAATCTCTAATGCAGCTCATGCCAACTCTAAATGAATGCCATTCTTTTTCATTAGGTAGCTCTTTAAAATCGATAATGTTTTCTTTAAGGGAAAGCTTTGGCCGTTACTAATTTAAATCTCATTAACTTTTGACTTGATTTTCTGAGGTTCAATTTGAACAACAATTTTTCATTTAGATATGAAGCAACAGGTGACATGTAATTTCACTTAAAAACCCAGGGTAGGCAGGAATAATGTTGGGCTAGCAGTCGTTTAGAGAGCATAAAGCGTGGACTGTTTTGTGTGAGGTTTATGCTTGTAATCTCCCTAGCATGCAGCATCCATAAGTCAGTGGAACATCTATCCCCTAGCAGTCCATGCTGCAAAATCTCCTTTTACTGCAAAACACTCCTGATTTGTGTTTGAGAGAGAGAGAGGACCGATGGATCCACATAGTAGATCCACCAGCCCTTCGCCCCTGCCCTCCTTCCAAGCCTTGCCCCCTACAGTTTGGTCTTTCAGTTGCAGTCGGACCCTGCTGAGATATGTCTCATAATTCATAGAGGTTGCATACCCTCTGTGCGGTACCAGGAATCTTATCTTCACCTGTGCAGCAGAAGCAAAGTTGTACAGGGTCCTGTATGTCTGCAGAGTACGTTTTTACTCTTTGAAGAATGACTCGCTCACAAGAGGCAGTACTAATAGCAACCCGTGTCTTTAATAAAACTTTTTGCTATCTTAAGCTTGTAGCTCATCACAAATAAGGTTATATTTTCCGACATTCATTACCTAGGGCACACTGATCCATCCCAGAGAAAGGAAAACTTCAGCTCTCATCGCTTTTAATGACATATTTTTGAATATTTGGTTTTAAACTATGGCAAAAAAATATATTATAAAGGGTTATGCTGCCTTAGGCAGGCTGTCATGGAGACTGAAAATTTAGAACAGCTTTTCAAAATACTGGTTGGCTGGAAGGGTAGTTCTGGCACCCTATTATTTCCCTTGCATAAAAATTAACACATCACAACCACTGGTTACTTTCAATTATGTAGAATCAAATGCTTCTTAAGAGAGATTATAAAATGAGGTTTGCAGAGGCTTAGAAGAATTCTTAAAATTGACAGCTTGACACAACATGATTTCAGATTATGTGAAATCTGACATAAGTATGTGTATGCTGTTTGCAACAAATTCTTTTCAAAGTCATCACGTTGGAAATATTTACAATGAAGGAGTAATAATGTCTTTAATATGCAAATCGTTTTAATTGCATTTATTACACTGTCAAGCCTAAAATGAAATATCATTTCTTTCACAAGTGACATGAAAAATTAAAGAAAATGATTGCTTTCATGTCACTTGTATTTCAATAAAAAAAAAAAATCAAGTGTTTTCTCCATCCGTGAAGAAGTTCTTCTCCATCTCAGCAATTTTCCTTCAAAAGAGTTTGGCTGACGTTTACAATTTTTTAATTTTCTAATTTATATCCCTATTTACATCTCTCTTTCTCTCCCGGTTCCCAAAGTTACACCATTGATGTGCTTCCCAATCTAGTAGGGCCTGACTCTGCAAGTTGCAGAACGCGACCAACTCCTGCTGACCTCAGTGGGAGTTGAAGGCTGTCAACACCTCATAGGAAGTATGCAGCACCTTTTAGGACTGGACCTGTTGTCTATAGATGAGACAGCTGATCCTGCTGCCATTGAATTCACTAGGAGTTGTGCCATTAACCTTAATGGAAGCAGAATTAAGGCCTTATTTTGTAGCACAGAAACGTGTGTATTTTCCAATTTGTTATATTCCTTTCTGCGACTTTTCAGTGCCTTTTCTCTTAAAGAGCCACAAGCTCGAGGCTCGGAATGACTTATCTAACCTACCCATGGTAATAGCCATCCTCCTCTTTTCCCCCAAATACATGGCCTCAATCAGTCATTTCCACTTCCTTCTACTCAGTTGAGAACATTGTATGATTGTGCTTGGGTTAAGAACCAGGAAGTGGAATTTATTAGAAACTGAGCACTCTCCTCTCAGTGTCCAAGTGACATGTGACTAGTCAGTATAAATGGTGAAAAGCAAATTAGATTATTAAAACTGACAGAATTTTTACAATCTCCTGGATTATCAGGAATACAGGTAAATAGTTTTTAAAGTTTTATTTTCAGCGTCTTTTTAATTTGAGCAATGAGGCCTCAAATAGCAAGGGCAGGGCTACACTAGGGCTGGGATCGATGCTCTGAGATCGATCCACTGGAAGTCCATTTAGTGGGTCTAGTAAAGACCCACCAAATCGACTGCAGATCACTCTCCTGTCGACCAGAGATTTTCTCCTGTCAACCCCCCATGGTGTAGACATCAATCTAACGTATGTCGACTCCAGCTACATTATTCACGTAGCTGGAGTTGCACAGTGTAGGTCGACTTACTGCGGTAGTGTAGACATACCCCAACTCGGTGACTGATGATGCGAGTGCAGAATGAAGCCCCAGATAATGGGCTGGAATGTATAATGGATGAAACCTTAAAAACCACGTACTTGTGTGGCTATAAAGAATCCCATGGTGCTTTTCACAAGCACTGGGTTTGGCCTGGTGTCCTAAATTTAAATGCCCCCTCCTCTTCCCCTTCCCCTGCTGTGCAGTGCGCTGACATCCTTACCCCACAGAGGTGGCCCTGTGCTTTGTAAAGTGCTTTGGTGTCCTGTGGGATGAAAGGAGCTATATAAATAAAATACAATTGGTGCTGTTTGTTTTATATTGCTGCGAGCGAGAAACAAATTGTATTATTAAGTGTAGTTAGTCACTTTTGCTTTACTAATAAATGATACACTCCAGCTGCCAGTCTTGTCATGCGGCTCATTAAGTTACACAAGCGTGAAAGATGCCATACATATTTAATAACTACTGCCATTGTTGGAGGAGGGCAGAAGATGCCAGGAGCAATACTATGATAGTGCACATATCATTTGTTTGGAAAGAACAAACCCTAACTAGGTAAACAATCAGATACATGTACTAAAGGATGCTACAGGAAATATACTGGGCACTGAACAGTTATACAGGCCAATATGCAAATATTTATTGCCTGGTGGCTCTAATTAAAAGATAACAAAGACAACAGTTGTTAGTCTATAGTAATTGTCCAAACCAGTACAGATGGTTTTGTTTTTTCATATACATAAAGCATCTATGTACTTAAGTTTGAAAGGCTTTTAATTTAGATGAAGGAAAACAGCAAGAAGGAACATAAGTAGCCACGAGAGAGAGCACTGTGAATGTTTGGCTATGTCTGCACAGCATGCTAGAAGTGTGATTCCCTTGCTTACGTACATGTCCTCGAGCTAGCTCGTATGGGCTTGTGTGAGTATAACTAGCAGGGTAGCCGCAGGACCATGGGTCGCGGCAGCTGAGTACATACCCACCAGTTTCAGGTAGGTTTGTACTCAGCATGCTTAATCTGTGCCTCCCACTACCGCTACCCCGGCTACGCTGCTAGTTACGCTCACGCTCATCAAGCTAGCGCAAGTATGTGTTTATGAGCAGGGGACTTTCACTCCTAGCTCACAATGTAGATACAGCCTTAGTGTGTCCTTTTGTAACAAACTGCTGCAATCTTGAGAGCAAAATGGTTACCATCTCCGCACAGGTAGAATTCTTAGACATTTAAAGGTGCAGTACACAACAAAGTACAATACACCTATTGCAGGTTTGAGAGCTGATACTGTAGTATTTACTACAGACAAATTGTAATGTTACAATGTATATTATACTTTAAAGAAAAATATATTATATGCTGAAAACGTACTTACCATATCTTGTAAATGGAAAAGATACATTGGGTACAGAACATAAAATGACGCTGTAGGTTGGCAGATGCAGCTTTAATGTAGGCCTGTATTATGAAATGTTTCATGACAATACAGAAACATCATTTTCCACAGTTATTTTCCTTCATCTTTCCTACCGTACTTTTTAATAATATAATGTCTTACAATTGGAATAATTTTATTTTTGTGTAATTTTGTTAAATTTGTAACTCTCTGTCTTATTCTGAAGCCACTTGTGTGTTTAGAACACATTATTGGCATTTACTTTTTGATCAAATAATCCTCTTACAATTCCATTCCCTATTGTCCAATAAAGGCTAATATTCCTTTGATTTGTAAGTGTTCAGCCTCAGGAAATGAAATTATACATGTTCTGTCGCTGTGAAAGGGAATTTTAGATTTAAGTTCTACTGCATATGTACAGCTAATGGATTAAAATGAGAGAGAAAATTACAACTTAGGTTGGATCTTGGGTCATCACCTTTTCAAGCAAAGGTCTACCTGTCATGCAAGTGGAAATGCTAATTGGCTGACTGCCACTGAAATTATCTCTGCCGGACGATGGAAGGAATGGCATGAGCAACAGTAAAACTGTAAGCGTGATTAAAGTTTCAAAGTCAAATGCTTGGTGACAAAGAAAAGGACTGGAGCTAGTTGAATTACTCATTTGCAAATAAATTCAGATGAATATAACCTCTGGGGTTTTTATCCTGTTCGTGAACAGATCCTAATTTCAACTCATGTATTTGTTTTCCCCAAGGATTCACCAAATAGTTTGTGAATGTACAGGATGAAAATTGTTGATCCAAAGTGTTGACTCTACCGACTGTATTCACTGTTTATGATATGGGATGGTTGCCTAGGTCACATTGTATTGTTTCCACTCCTTGGTTGGATGACTGAAATCTTTAAAGCAGGAGAATAAGGAATAATGGTAATAAGCAACATATATGACATAATGAATAGTGAATACCGTTGATCCCATGCAGATATGGGTTGTCCTCTGAAGAATTAACCATTCCCAAGCATTCCTCTGAACAGCAATCCATATACATGAATGTTTACAAATAACTCGTAAAGAACCTTAATGTGGTTGGACTGAACAGGAATATGGGATTAGAACAAATACTCATGAACAGGTGTCCCACTGCATTGCTGCCTAAAATCTTCTACCTTATCCACAAACACCATGTTGCTGATCCACAAGGCTTTAAGTGGTGCAGAATGCTCACAAGCCCTCTACAAAGGGGTGGGATAAACTGCATGAGCTGTTCCGACAGCCATGGATCCCCAAGGCACAGGTTGCTCCCTCCAACTCATCCTTGTTTCCTCCCAGATCAGGACGGAGGTGGCATAAAAGCCATGATAGTGGATTTATGCCACTGAAAGTTTCCCCTAGGCAGGTAATGGAGTTACACCAAATGTGAATTTGGTCCCATATATTCAACAGGGAATATGCTTGCCTACCCTAATCCAGGTTCCAGGGGAACATGCTCTACCCCAAATGATCATTCAACTTGAACTATCCATTCTCTCTAAAGACAAATGGAAAATAAACTGATTAGTTCCATAAAGACCAGTCCCTCTGCCCCAGGGGACAAGAAAATTAATAGTTTCAATCTCCTCTGATTTAAAATTCTTATTACCACCCGCTCCCGGGGACTGTATTGTTTCCTGCTGAGAATAGTAGGCAGTGTATCTGGAGCTTCCTAATTGTGTGATGACTTGAGACTGCAGCAATCTGATCTGGGACCTAAGTTTCCATTTGCTTTACCTTCAGTAATGTTATTCAAAGGGACTCTAATGGAAAGAGGCTCATCAATTATTGAAATGAATTCATCTTTGTTTCTAAAGTTTGTATAATGCCAACAAATTGAAATGGGACAAATGAACCCCTCCTCCCTGGGTTCATGTGGCTGGCTGGAGAATATCAAACTATTGCAGAGAATCTGCATAGAGAGACCTCATACAGTCAGCAACACTTACAAAAATAACTGTCTACACCTCCAGTTATAAGAGCACATTTCCCTGGTATTGATCCTTGCCTGGAGTTTTCAGTGAGAGTTTCTATTCATAACTACACTTGAATATTTTCCGGCTGCTTTTTTTATTTTCTCGTGGGGGGGGGTTGTTTTTTGTTTTGTTTTGTTTTTATGGTTCATCTGTTCCTTATAATTGCTCTGATCATCCTTTCTTTTACTCTGGAAGAAGTAACAGGAAATAGTCTCAACAAGAAATAGTAGCATCTCTCTCTAGTTTGGCCAGTGATGTTAGTGTGCACAAAAGTGGCAAAGAGATAGTTGGGCAGACTTGAGTGATAGGAGGACCACTTTGGGGTAAATTACCCAGGGTGATTCCACTGACTTCTTCAGGGCTGATCTTTGTCCTTTTAGTTTCACATAAAGCTAGTCAAAAAGGGTAAATATTAATGAAAAAGTTTGGTATCACTTTTATTTTTGCAGGTTTAGAAAACAGGACCATTTTTCCTTTATTCATTTTTGTGATTGCTTTTTATCAAATTTTTCAGATTTGAAAATGTTCGGATTCCCGTTGTTTTTCCTCCCCAACTCTTTATTTTCTTAATCAGTTTTGCCATTGAAGAGGTGTTTATGGGCAAGGAGGAAAGCAGGAGTGGGGAAGGAAAAAATCATTTTCATGTTTTTTAAAGGAAAATTCAAAAGTGATTTTTTTTTTTTTCACAGAAATGTTAGTTCTCTAGCAGAAGCCTCAGGGCTGCAGTACCTGCCCTATAATTTTTCTGCCTATGGCCTTGCTGGGGAGGAAGGACAATCCACTGGAGAGGCTATTATTGGCCTGGGATTCAGGAAACTCAGGTTCAGTTCTAGACTCAGCCACAGACTTTCTTTGCAACCTTGGGCAAGTCACTTAATCTTCCCTGTACCTCAATTTTATAGAATGGGGATAGTATTTCCCTGCCTCTTAGGAATGCAGGGAGGATAAAATCCATTAATAGTTGTGAAGCACTTAGATACATTGATGATAATGTCTATGCAATTATGTAGCTTGGAGGGTTTTTTTTACCCCCCTCACATGCCGGTAGCCCATTTTCAACAGGACTATTCATTTTTATTAGCCTATTATAAAAATCTATAGAGAGAGATTCTTAGGACCTTGCCATGTTCTGGATTGGCTTAGCCCAATTTCAGATCAGATATGATAGTGCTCCCTCATGGATTCCTTTGCAGGACTGAGCCACTAGTGATCACTTTACATTCTGAAGGCTGTCTTTAGAATGAAAATGGCTAAACGCTTCTTCAAAGTGAAAGCTTAAATTAGGATAGGTGGCATCTCAGGCAGGCATCTCATAAAGATTCTAAGATACCTGATGACCCTCACGTAGTCCCCGGGTGTTAGAATTCAATGTCTAAAATAAAAAGTTTTGTACTCGACCTCAGTTAAAAGAAACAAGTGATGGAAGATTTGGGAAATAAACCAGCTTGAAGTTTTATAGTAAGTCATTTCTGGATAAGGACTAGAGCTGGGTGAATAATGCAAATATATTTTCATCAAATATTCATTCAAATTGTTTATTGAAGTCCCTTCGGCCACATTAGCCCTGCTTTGGTGTATGCTTTCCATGAACATTGGAGATCTAGTTTGTTTGTGGAAAGCAAATTCAGTATTCTCACTGGAAGTTTTGGTTGTTCATCCCGTCAAGGCAGTGATGTTCCGTGAATGGAAAAAGATGCTAAATTGATAGGATCATTTTTTCATTGTGAAGAATGCACTCTATTAGTTATGTGTGAACAAAGCCTGGGCAATGCATTTGTTTTTTAAAATAGTTCTAGGTCTCATAGCTCCAACAAAGAATAGCATGTAGCATGTCTGATTATTGTGATACCTTCCAAAATCAAATCAAACCCTTCTTTGGGCATACAGTACAGAAAGGAAATTGCCGGTGGAAAGAAGTTGTTTTAGAAAATTACAGAGGGGACTCAAAACTGGGCTTTGAACAGACTCTGTGCTCCGGAGTCCTATAAAGTATACAAAAACGTAAGGAAATGAAACATAGTCCCTTATTTCTAGGTGACCTATTTGTGTAGTTTGTTTTTTCAATGTGCCTTTTACATTATTTGATAACGTTGTGTCAGCCATACAGAGGCAAGCCATTAAACTAAATATTTTAAAACAACCAACTATACAGTATACAAGCTCTAACCCGTCTCCCATTTATTTTAATATGCATTCTTAAAAACTTACCAAATTGGAAACTAATTACAAGATCAAAACCATCCCATCTGTTAATTTAGGATGCAGATCTGCATTTTAAACTGCTGCTTTTTTGGCTCTTTTTTTTTCTCTCATTGCTAAGGATACATATCAGCTCAAAGCCAACAGCACAGCATCAGAAGGAGAGTTCAGTTCAGGTCGATCTGTCTTCAGAACATCCAAGTTAGAAGAGGAAGAAAAGATTGTTTTGAGACCAGCCAGAGATTCCCTTTCCACAACACAATGTATTTCTGAACTCCCTGTCTCAGTCTCACTTTTACCTGCCAGCTCCCATTTGCTTTTCTCTCCATCAGCAAGTATTCTTGAAAATCCCTGTGATAAAATGCCATGGGAAAAGCTGGCATTGGAGCCATCAGTTTGCCCAGCAGATCTGACAAGTGCTACTGTACGAAATGTCCTTGTCTAGTAATATCTACTGACCCTACTTCTATATTTTATTTTTCAAAAGGAATTTCCAAGTTCAGATCTCATGAATTATGCCCAACTCCCAGAAGCTGAGAATTCACAGATGCTCCAAAGCTGGACTTTGATTTTCAGATTGGTCACGTGTGTCTAATATGTGCCGCCTTTAGCATGTTGCATAAAAGACTAGATTGCTTCTAGCCCTGCGTGATTGCATAGGTGGGGACAGAGTAGGCACAGCAAGGAGGCTGCCCCCTCATTCGGACCCATGGCGTTGAGTCTTGGAATTTTGGGTGTTCAGCACAAGGGCTGGTTGAAAAATTTCTCTCAACTTTTTAACCAACATGGAACTTGGTTTTCAGTTATGCTAATTTTGCAGGAAGTGTTTGATTTCTTTGAAAAAATAATGGAGTTTTGTTGGAAATTTCAAACACTTTCATTTAATTGGAATTTCCCTGAAAGGAAAATTTGCTTCATTTTCTTTTGTTCCCCGACGCCCTGGATTCAACACCTTTGAAAAATCAGGTCCTATATATTTTTCTCCCTCAGATCTCTTTCCTTTTATGATAGGTAGTGCCACATCTCTAGCAACTCCTCACTCCATAAATATAAAGAACACTTCCTACAGCAATTACCAGACTTAAACAACCATATTAAGTAGCCCCCATAAAATTGTGTTTGAGCTTTAAGTAAGGACTGTCACTATTGGGCAACTTATTTTGACTGATTCCTTTTGTGGCCACTTAAAACATTCCATGACTGTCTTCTTTTCCTTATGTGCTTAAATGCTATAATCTAAAAGACTAACATGTTGATGTATTTAGCATCTGTTTCTCTCTCCTGTTACTAGTGTAAAGGCTTCTCCAAACAATTAGCCAGCTTCTCTTTCTGCTTATGCTAGTGTATGTGTATCTACAAGCACAGAACAATTTTTTCAAACATATTAATTATTCCAATTTTATCTGACAAATTTAAAATATTTCTTTTTTCTAGACTGAACGTTAATATTTGAAATGTGAGCAGTTTTGCACTGTTATGGTTTGTTAGCAGGTCAAAAACTAGAATAAAACTTCTGCAAAATTTTTCATGTAAATTTTGGCCCTTTTTGCTGAAATTTGAAGTTTTAGATGAAAAAAATTTTCAGCTCGCCTCTCTGGACAGATGTGTCCATTTCTGTGCCCTGATTGCCTGACCGTGCAATCTCACTCAATGTGAACACTTGCATGAGTGAAATTAAAGTGTGTTCTTTCTGAACAGCTCAGCGTTGAAATTTTGCAGCCTTTGCACTGTTTGAAATTCACAAACAGTTGTACCAGTAAAACTCAGCTGCTCAGTTATTGATGACAAGCACACGCAAATGGGGGTGAGTACGGGTGAACTCCAAGCGTTTGGCGGTAAGGACCGTTTTTTGGTTTTCTGTTTGTACAGCACCTAGAACAAGGGGAGGGGGGTCTGGTCCAGGACTGGACTCCTAGGACTATCGTACTACTACAAATAAATAATAACTGTTATTCAATTTTAAATTCAAATAGGTTGTTAAAGAAAAACTTTTGAGTAATTTATCCAACTCTAATCATAGCAAAGGTTTTTTATTTTTTTTCCTAAGAAGTGTAGAAGGTGGATCTCTAAAAATGCCTTCATTTTTTATGGATACATTTTTTCATTTATTGTATTTGTGTCCCTTTCCGTTGAAATGCAACTTCAGATGAGCATATAGTCAGAATTAAAGCCAATATTTATTTGAAATAAAAATAGCATCAAACTGAAGCTCATTAAATCATGTCTAACCAATGCTGCATAGAAAAGAAACATCACTGATTTCTATCGCTCGCCTACTGTTTCCTCCTCTTTTCCTCACTGCTTGAGATGTCTGGCCTGGCACCTCTCATGCTGCTAAAGGCAATGCTCTTAAATGCCACCAGTGAAGCCTTTTGTTATCACTCTTTCCCTTTTCCCCGTTAGCTCTTGACCAGCTACTTGTAATTTCACTGAACGTAGCTGTGATTGCTGTTATTCAACAAAGGGGCTTGAAGATGGGTTGTTCTCAAGCTGCACAACCCGAAGCCCAGGTTCCTCAGTGCACAGAATACTTTCTCTCTTAAATAGCATCTTCTAAAATCCTGGGACTAGTCACGTCGCTTCTCTGTTTTCCCTCCCACCTTCTGTCTATTTAGATTGTAAACTCTTTGAGGCAGGGATAACATCTCTCTATGTATTGGTACAGCCCTGTAACAGAGTGGCACCCACCTCTCATGAGCGCATCCTCGTTCAGATGTGTGTCTGCACCTCTTTCAGTCTGCGATGACCCCTTCTGGCAGCTTCTAGTGCAGGGAACGGCAATGTTTGGCCCGTAGCCTGCCAGAGAAATCCGCTGGTGGGCCAGGCCGGTTTCTTTACCTGCAGGGTCCACAGGTTCAGCCGATCGCAGCTCCCACTGGCCGTGGTTCACCATCCCAGGCCAATGGAGCTGCGGGAAGGGCGGCCAGCACATCCCTCGGCCCGCGCCGCTTCCCGCAGCCCCCATTGGCCTGGGACGGCGAACCACGGCCAGTGGGAGCTGCGATCGGCCGAACCTGCGAACGCTGCAGATAAACAAACCGTCCCGGCCCGCCAGCAGCTTTTCCTGGTGGGGCTCGTGCCAAAGGTTGCCGATCCCTGTTCTAGTGACTCAACGCTCCAGCCAAGTTACACACAGTCTGTATGGAACAACTCAAACAGACCCCTTCCAGGGTATTAGTCCAAAAAAGTCTTTAAGCGCTCCTGGCCCTGGTAGGGGGCCGTGCCCGCAGGGCTTCTCCCTGGAGACTCTTCACCCACTTTGATCTGTTCTGGCTCCAGCTCTCCAGCAGGGCCTCTTAACAGTTCAGATCTCCTTCAGGAGGGTTATCACTGTCCAACTGTAGGCCACTTCCCCAGTGGCTTATTGGAGGGGAGCGGACCTGGACCCACCCACTAGTCCAGGTCCCAGCTCAGGGACCTAAGAATAGCAGCCACATGCTGCCAAGTGCCTTTAACTAAACTGCTTTCAGCTCCCTGGGTCACTTCCCCAAAGGCCCTTCACCTTCACATATGCTTCACCTTTACTGTAGGGCATACCACAAGTCTCAGCAGCCAGCCTGGATCTCCCTCTTATTCCCCTGGTCACTGCCAGCAACTGCTCTATCCTTGGTTCTGTGGTTCCCTTCAGCCAGCCAGGAGCACCATTTGTACTCCTCTGGCTCCAGCAAGGAACTGTCTCTCTCTCTCTCTTCACCTTCTTTGACATTGGTCTGCAACCATCTAATTGGCTGATCCCTGCAGCCTTTCCCTGATTGGCTGCCTCCTGCGCAGTCTACCTAGGCCTCTTGGAGGACTTAGCTTCTTTCTGGGATGGGGTGTGGTAGGATCCTGAGGCCTCCAGCACCCCATCACAAGCCCCAAGCAAAATGGTTCCCATTCTTGGCTGGGGGCTTCAGATGCTAGTTATAATACAACTAGTAAATAAAAATATTACTTTTATTTCAGAAGAATGTTGTTCTTCCCAAATAATTATAGTCAAATATGTAATGTTTTCTTCTGTACTGCATTATTGTGTGAGCAATAATAAATTTAGTAAATTAGCTAGTTCATTCTTTTTTATTTATTTTTAGTTTACTTGAATTTAAAATTAGATTTCAGATAACTAGGTAGACAAACATGTATAAGAATTCCATGGTATAAATTGCTCTGCATGACAGGACCTTACAAAAATGATTACAGGCAGATTCACAATGCAAAAATTATTTATATGACAGGAAGCAGAAAGACAAATTACTCAGAGACTATGTACATGCTCTTCTATAATTGCTCATAAATTATTACGGTTCATATAAAATGCACCCAGATTCCCTAGACCACTAGGTATATTTATAATAACAATCATGTTAAATCACTAGAAAATGGAGGAAATGCAATACACATTGTAGGATGCTAACACAGAAATACAGAAAATTGTTGGCAGCAAAGTTAATTTGTAATTCACTGTATATATTTAAAGTCTTCCCTTTCACTTCACTATTGAAGGCATCATCCAGTTCTTCATTATGGGGATAACATTAAGCTATATTGATTGCATCTGGTCTGTAAACAATTTCACTAGAGAAGCAACTAGAGCTGGGATCTTCAGAGGACTCAAAGGGGTTCAGGTATCAAATACCATTGAAAGCCAATGAGAATTAGATGGCAAACTCCATTAGGACTCTCTTGAAAATCTCAGCATGCATGCATTAGGGATTACTGCCGAGTTCTGGAAGTGACAGGAAATAAAACAGAAATAAAATTTGCTATATTATTTAAAAGATGATAAAACAGCATCACCTACATGAGAAAGAAATTGGAATAATAGCTTATGTCTTTCATCTCTCATTGACTTCCATTCCCTGAGTTGGTGCTTGTGGAAAATTGACTTAAATTAGATCTAGCATATAGCTAGCCAACGTTGACCATTGTAGTGCATTGTTCAGGATATTGCAATGGGAAGTGGAAGAAATTGATTTGACTCATGGAACTGCTGGAGCTCAACTCTCTCCTACTCCCCTTCTGCTGTCCACAAGTGTTTCCCTTGTTTAAAGTACACCAGAAAAGCTATTAAACTGTCATTCCAGACAGGCCACACCCTTCCCTCCTCTATTTTTCTGGCCAGAGACTGATCCATGTAGAAGAAGGAAATGCTGTACCAGACCAAGTCATCTTTAAAGGGCCCTCACCTCAGCCGGTGGGAAAGAGTCTGGTTTTGGCTGGTGATCAGTTCCGGAGGAGCAGTAGGGGAGGCAGCCTCCCCAACAAGAAACCAGCCCTAATTATGGGTCTTTTGAGCCACAGAAATGCAACCATCTCTGTGGAACATGGAATCAGCACACAACAGCTCCAGCTCCTCAGAAGGGACTTGAGAATAGGGAAAGAGCTAGATGGTGATATGTTTATTTTATGATGACTGGAAAATGGGACTGTACTGGAAGGTACAGTTTTTGTTTCGGTGCATGTCACTGACCCTCTGTGAAAGGTCATATACAGCGTTTGTTGTGGTCTCAGTGTACTCTCACTGCTCTGAATGCTGAAAAGATATTTTAACTAACTCTTTTTATTGTTGTACAGCAAATGTCTAAAATACATACGAGTTTGCCATTGACTTGAATGGGCTTTAGATGAGGCCCTTCTTAAGAAGCAGTAGATTATCGGGTTGGAAAGAATACATGTCAGATACATTTATTATATAGCACAATGCCTCTCCTGGCTTTTCTTTAATGTCATTCATTTTTTTCTCCTTACCGCCATGGATATACCACATAGCAAGAGCAAGCCCAACACAAATGATGGCAAACTTAGTTCTTGATAATAGAGTGTCAAACTCCACCTTAGCAGCTCCAGTCATTTCTAATGACTGCTTTGAGAATGCTCCAGATTAATCTAACAATTCATACACTTCAGTGATTGACAGCAGAGCAAGGAGAAAAATTCCAGCTACACATAAGCTTAGGCAGCCTGACCTAGATTTTAGCCTCTCCGGCTACATAAGAGGAAGCATTCTTGATTATGCTTTTTAACAAGAGGGAAAATAGTTAGGGGGGGAGAAAGTCATCTTCTGTTTGATTAATCTTTCTTCGATAATTAAGATTTAGTCCATGCTCACTGCAAGATTTTTTTTCTAAATGTCATCAAATGTTAGAAGCCCTATTATAAATCATTACCTCATTTTCAGTCAGTTCTTGACATCTCTCTGCTCTCCATAATTAGCATCTCACAGAATGCTCCTTTAAGCGAGTTGGCTATCTAGCCGAGGAAATGAACCAAAGAACCCGCACGTGGGCAGAAACGATGGCGTGATGCGTCACATGCACAAACATCTCCCCTTCCACTGCTGCATCTGGTGTCCGACTAGTCTGATCACTGCTGCTTCTGGTGTCCGACTAGTCTGAACCCAGTTGCAGGTTTGCTCTTTGTTGTATTTGGATACAGTTAGAGGGGGGGGAAAGAGTCTAGTGTCCAGTGTGTTTTGCTTTCCTTTTCCTTTTGATACACAGATCCTGAGCTGGTGTAAACTGTCGGCGCTCCATTGGCTTCACTGGAGCTATAACAAATTTATAAATGTTTGACAAATAGTGAGACAATATTGTTTTAATAAAAATAATAATAATAGCTCTTATATAGCACTTTTCATCCATAGATCTCAAGGTGTTTTACAAAAGAGGTCAGTATCATTATTCCCGTAACTGAACATAACCCAGGTCTCCCAAATCCCAGTCTACTGGTCTGTCCACTAGGCCACAATGCCTCCCACTAGCTTTTTGTTTCTTTGTACTTGTCTGTCTACATCCATCTGTTGTCCTTCATAATTAGATTGTAAGCTCTTTGGAGCAGGGATTGTCTTTTTGTTCTCTGTATGGACAGCACCTAGCACAATGGGGTCCTGGTTTATGATTGGGGCTCCTAGGTGCTACAGTAATACAAATAATAAATAATACTGAAACCAGCTGAGGATCTGTCCCATAGTGTCTCCAGATTATTATACTAGTAGCTGCAGTAGGGAAGTCTCAGCCAGTCTTCTTCCTTTGTAACTTGACTCTGAACTACCACTTGACTTCATAGTGTCTTTTATGCACACTGCATTATTCTAATGTGCTTTGCAGAGTCAAACTAACCTCAACTTTCAAGTTAAAATAATAGAGGGAGGGAGAAATAACGAAAAAGGGGGAAAATATGCCTCCTGAAATTGGAAAATAGATGAATTGATAAGGTGGAGTTAAAGGACGCTTAATGTTTGTTTCAGTTGTTCAGTGTGGAGCTAGTGAACATGGAAGTGCTAAGACACAGGATAAAAAATAATTGAAAATGTCTTGACAGAAATAGTAAAAAAAAAAATGAATGATCTTCAAAATTCTGCTTCAGAAGCAGCATTTTCCGATTTTGACTAGGTTCTAAATGCAAACTTTTTTCCTAATACCTTTAAAGTGTGAGACTCCTCTGAAAAATGACTGTGTAAGAACAGGATCTTCTTACTCACCTGATATGCTTTGTGTGTATTCAGAGCCATAAAAGTCTATTCGTGTTTACTGTGGTCAGGTTTGCTGAACCAACACACTGGAATCTTTTCTGGCTCATGCATCAATGATGGAATTACTAACTGATCCAAAGCTCATGGGCTCGGTTTGAGATCCTGGCAAATAAACAATTTAAGAAATGGCTTTTTACATTCCTTTAGGAAGGTAATGAAAAAATAATAGTTAATGTGTCAGAGCAATTAGAGGTATGCATGAAATAAAGAATAGCTGTCAGAGTAAATGAAAGAAATTAACATATATCCTATAGAGATGGGTATTGGATACACTCAGAAAGAGGTCCCGTGGTTGCAAAACATAGCCAAAGCTTCAGTGGATGAAAATCAGTATGGCTTCATCGAACTCAATGGATCTACCCTGAAATATATCATCTATGTATCATGGATATGTACCAGCTGGCCTGTGGATGATATCAATCCCTCATGTAATCCCACTGAAGTCAATGGAATTACATAAAGGATAAATCTTTGATCCAATGTACCTATGTTAGGCATCAAGCAGCAAATTGTGGACTACTGAGCCCTTGCAAAGCCCTGTTGATTGCAGTCAGCAAATATGTAACCAATTGCTGGATTTGGACCATAATGTTTCCCATTACTAAAGAAGATTGTAGTGAAAGAGATTGAGAAGTGGTAGTCAATTGCATTTTTAAGGTGAATTATCAAAGCTACAGAGCCTGGAAATCCAGTTAAAAGAAATTTTAACCAAAGAACATAATCTGACATCAAAAGGACCCCAGCCACATCTTCCGTGTTGCTCTATTAAGCACGATTGCATTGCACAGCATACAGTAAAGGTATCCTACTGTACAAGACACATGCATGCAACCTAATTAGTGCTTAGAAACAGCCTTTTGTAATGGACTTCAAAATAAAATTATAAAGATGTGGATTATGTCACATCTAATTATTGCTACTGTGTTGTGCTCCCAGTACCAGCCCTGATAGGGTTAACAAGAGCCTGAGAGGCCAGGGCATCACCTGAGACAAGGAGGGCCAGGGTTAATTCGGAGTGAAGCCTAGCTGGGGAAGGGCTGCAAAAGCATTATACAGCCAGGAGGGTGAAAACAGAAGGGGGCTATAGAGCAAGGAGACTGCAGTCACACTGGGTTGAGGGAGGTTGTCAGGGAAAAGGAGCAAGTCCAGGGGGAAAGTAAGCCCTCAATCCTGCCCTGGAGTAAGAGACTAGGATGGGGGTGAAGTAGCTACGGGGAGTAGAATAAGATCCATTGGTAAATCTAAGAAGATAGAGAGGCTGGGTAGGATGGAACCCAGCGAAACAGCAGCAGGAATGGGGACTGAGAAGACCCGGGTTGCTGGTTATAGGGTCACTGGGCTGGAACCCGGTGTGGTGGGTTCCCCTCCCAGCCACTGGTATAGTGGCACAGAGACCAGAGCCAGATCCAAATGCAGCCTGGAGACAGCATTTGGACAGTGGTCCAGTTGGACTTTGTAACCCCAGAAGGGGTGGACTGAATGGTGACCTGGCATCAGGGACAAGTTCCCAGAAGAAAGATTGTGTGTTTGTGATTTGGAGACTATAAAAATAGGCTACATAGCACAGCTCACAGGGTAGCTGAAGAAGCACCTTGTGACAGTGACAAAGATCATTAGAAGAGGTGAGAGGAAGAGGTTTAGGGGGTGGATTGAGATCAGATGCTAACATGCATTTTCACTAATTACAGAACTCTAAACTGGTTTTTCAGGTCAAGTAGCTAAGGTAAAAACACTTCTTTATTTATTAAAGAGTTAGTGGAAGTAATGAAATTTTAAAGAGGAAATAGAACTGAATGGAGCTAAAATGCACTCTACAAATGAATTTTTTTTTGTTTTTACATCAAACTAAAATCTATTGAAAACCTTCAATTGTGGTTAACTGTGACGGATGATTCACAATGGCTTAAACATAAAGTCTTTTTGATTGATTTTATTGCATTTCACAGGTTGTCTCTCACTATCTTGAAAAATATGTCTGTATCTAATATTTCTTTTATTGTTTTCCTTTCAGTTGATGGTTGCATTGACTGGTCAGTGGATCTCAAGACATACATGGCTTTGGCAGGTGAACCAGTCCGAGTGAAATGTGCCCTTTTCTACAGCTATATCAGGACTAATTATAGCATGGCCCAAAGCACAGGTCTTAGGCTTATGTGGTACAAAAACAAAGGAGATTTAGAAGAACCCATTATATTTTCGGAAGTTAGGATGAGCAAGGATGAAGATTCAATATGGTTTCATTCAGCTGAGTTGCAAGACAGTGGATTCTACACGTGTGTTTTAAGGTGGGTATTGTGTTGAATATAACAATACATTTCTATAGTTTTTCTTATTTAAGGCAATGCTTAAATTTAGCTATTTCAGGACTGAAAGGTACTACCAATTAATATATACTCATTATCTTGTTTTCCTGATTGTTTTTCAGATTGTTGCATTGTCTTGGAATTACAATTTCTCAAATAATTATGATAATCTGTTCCAATAGCTGTAATTAAATGTCATCACTTCCTTCATTGAGACCGATTTTCAAAGGTTTCTAACTGAGTCACGAAAAAGGGGAGGCAGGGTGTGGCGGCCGCTCAGTTCTGAAGGCTTAAACCAAAACAAACATTTTGATCAAATAAAGCTGTTTGGCAAATCAAGACCAAATCCCATAACTGACCGACAGTAATCACAGATTATCATTTTCTCATGGTATTTTTGTGACCTCTGTCTATCAAGAGTGAGTTAACGTTTTAAAATTGCTTAACAGCTCATAACCTGGTCTGAATGGCCCTAACATTGTGGAAGTGACAGTCAAAGTTCTGTTTGATTTGAAAATCTGTTTATTCTGGTTTGCAGCGATACATGTTGATCGAATGTTTAGTGTGCCTCCAGGGGCCTCGATTCCGCAAAGCACGTAAGCATAAATGTAAATGAGAATATGTAAATCAGTCGGGACATAAACATGTGCTTTGAGTTGTGCATGTTTTTAAGAGCATTGCTGATAAGGGATGGCTTGCTGATTTGGGGCCTTAACTTGCATAGTAGTGCCTGTCCTAAACATACGTTTATAGGGCAAACTAGGAAGTGTCTTTGATTTTTTTAAAAAATGCATAAATGTTCCTTTAACTGATTCTACTTTGAAAGACAAAGGACTTCACAAGTGCTGTATGTGTTTTCAGTATTGCACCACGATCGCTTCAAAGGCAAACCAATAGAAATATCTCTGGTCATGCTGCTGAGGTGGTCCTGCCTGTCCTGTGTGTCTCACTGCTTCTGCGTCTCAGGCCCTCTATTGAGCACTCCCAAGGCAGCAGAATATTTTTGTCCAAACCTAACCATCCATAGCTGGTTGTAAAAATGTCGGTTGAACTTCTTTTTTGACAGAAGCTCGCGGTATCAACAAAATGGAAATTTTTGCAGAAAGGATCTGCTTTCCACAGAAAAATTTGACTTTTAAGCTGAATATTAATTAAAAAACCCATCCTATGTCTGGAATGAAAAGCATCAAGGAACAAACAAAGGGGTAGATCCTGCAAAACCCTTACCGACACGGGTGGTCCCATTGAAGTTACCCACATAAATAAGAATTATTTACATGAGAAAAGGTTTGCTGGATCAAACTTTAAATGATGAAAGCTCAAGTGATGCACTTTCCTGAAGAATTTGGTAATCAGAGCTTGATTTTGTTTAGTTAGCAGGATATGGGGCAAAGGATCATACCTGCTGTGAGGGGCAAATGGGGAACATTTATATGTTGAAGACAGATCAACTCAGCTGATGTAAAATAGATACATTTGTAGTCAGGAGGAGCTAGCATCTAGAAGTTCCCATTTACCACAGAGATGAACAAGAAACATACATTTCCCTTTTGGCCATTCTTGTGGTTGTGAAGATGTAGCCATTACTCCCAAAATGTGACATCATTCTTCCCTCAGGACATATTCCATTCAGCCTGTTTGATCACAGAAGGATGAAGTACCATTACAAAGGACGAGTTAAGCGTGACTTCAGTACTGAATAAAAATTCTGTGAACATGGAAGATAAAGTCTTTTACCTTCTCAGTCAAGCTGGCTATGAAGCTCACTGAGAGTCCATGGCTGAAACCACTGAATTTAATTCAAAAACATATTGGTACCCATTGTAGTTTAAAATTGTACATACATTTGGTGAACATTAGTGCTTATGTTGGTGGCATATTAATAGAACTGGAAAGAGCCTAGAAACTTGCACAGCTCCTATCTGCATCTCCACTAGTGCCTACTGACTTGCTTCTACCTTATTTTATCTGCTTCTGATCCTGCTAGAGGCTACCAGCAATATAGGACAGTAATGTTTTGATTGTTTTGTGCTGTGGACTAACATCTAGTTTGGACTAAAGATGAACCCACCACACTCTATTATTATTATTAGTAGCAGTTGTAAGAGTAATAGTAAACATTTATAAGAGGGCAGTACCCAAAGGCCTCAGTTGGGACCATGGCTCCATTGTTCTGGGTGGATAGCAAACATAGCCCCTGATTCCGCAAAGAGACCTTCTAGATCGGCTCCTGCATCTGTGAACAATCTTTGTATCCTCAGAGCTGGAGAAAAGAGACAAAGCAACCGATTATATTGACTTGAACATTCACTTGAAGTCAAAACTGTGTTGAATCTGGATCTTTAGCAGTTAAATGGTAACTCTCAAACGTGTGGTGACACTTTAGTGTCTGTTTTATAAATCTTTTCCAGAAAGTGTTAAATGTAAAGTTAATGGTTACTATTAGAAAGTCAACATTTGCCAACAGATTTCAGAGTTATTTACTATTGGATGTGGAGAGGGGAAATGTGGTCTGATACCACTGTGTGATTAACTCTTAGCAAATCCTGAATTTATAATGCTACCTCTGTAATTAGTATAATACAAATGACAGAACCATTATTTTTTATGACAGTTGCATTATGGAACAGTTATGTAAAGAAACTGAATTACGTATTTCAACAGACATGTACATTTTTCATGTAAGATAGTCGAGACAACTTTACACAAGCAAACATTAGCAAAAATCTTATGAGCTCAAGTTCTGGGACACACATTTATATGGGAGATTTCAGCACACTTTGTTCATTTATGTGACAAATAGTTTTGGTAAGAAATAGGCAATTTCTTAAACAAGGAATGTGTTCTCCTCACTTCCAGACATAAAGACTATCTGTCAGGCTTTTTGGAATGTTTTATGCAGCAGTAATGTCTTCTGTGTCAGTTCTGCAGTTTTGCTGCTTAGGCCAAAACTTTCTTATGTAATTAGAGATTTTCCCCCCTATTTTCAGATTTATGTGGGAGTACTGTGTTTCACAGCATTATGTCTTGTAATTATACATAAAAGACCACATTTCTTGCTTGAATAAATTTATTTTTTCTTCCAAAAATTTGGTAATGAATCCTTGCTTTTGTTGTTTATAAAATTAGAAGTAGCTTAAAATAGCTGAGGAAAGAGCAATAGTAATTTATTTTCATTTCATTACAATTGGGTTAGATGTAATACTCTGAAATATAATAATGTTATTGTGATGGACTAGTCACACCACAAACTCTGTAAAAGATTTTGAACTAATCGAGCTGAAATTAAAATGTTTTGTTTTGTTTTTTAAGCAGATGTTTCCATTTTACAATCCTTAATCAAGATCACTTAGTTTTCAAGAATATGAAGGTCACAGCTGATAGCAGGAATTGCAGAAGATGATTTTGTAGAACCATCTATAATTTGTTTCAAGTATTGCCTTTTATAAACTAACTCCAGAATCTTGGGGTGAAAGTAACTTAAAGGACTTAGCGGTATGCTGGAGTCCTGAGCAGAGGGCGTGGCCTCAACCGGAAGAGGCGGGGCCTTTAAATACCTGGGCCCTTTAAATCAAGATTTAAAGGCCCCGGGGCTTTGGCTGCATTAGCAGTGGCTGGGAGCCCCAGGCCCTTTATATCACCCCTGGCGCTACCAGCTGCAGAGGCGGCTGGGAGCCCCGGGGCTCAGGGGCGATTTAAAGGGCCTGGGGTCTGGCCACCGCAACCGCAGTGGAGCTCCGGGCCCTTTAAATCACCACCAGAGCCCTGCCGTCTCTACCTCAGGGCTCCAGCAGCGGGGATTGGGCGATGATTTAAAGGGCCTGGGGCTCCCCACAGCTGCTGGAGCCCCAGGCCCTTTAAATCACTGCCGGAGCCCTACCGCCGCTACCCCAGGGCTCCGGCAGCAGGGCTCGGGAGGCGATTTAAAGGGTCCGGGGCTCCGGTCGCTGTGGGGAGCCCTGGGCCCTTTAAATCGCTGGCCTGGGGAAGCCAGTCCAGTCCGGCACGGCATACCGGCCAGTACCGGCTTACTTTCACCTCTATCAGAATCATACAGTAGGATCAATGCAGTGCAAAGAGAAGTACAGTGTACAGCAATGTACAACATCCAGGTCTAATCTTGCAAGAAGCTCTGTGCTCTATTGTGGGGGCTCTGAGTGGGTTTGGGAAAATGCCTCCTCAGAGCTCCTGGCAGGATCGAGGCCAACAAAGCAATTTAGTGGGGTGGGGTGAGGACACTGGGGAAGGTGGGTTGGGTATGTGGGAGTGACTGTATGAGGGAAAGGCTGACATGACTGTGATGATGACAATGGGTAAAATATATATATTTCAGTGATTGGATAAGAGTTTATTATACCAGGGTGATAACTTTAATGTTAATATTCTCTGTTTCACTGTTTGCAAATGAGCCCAGACTGGGGTGTAAGAGACTGACAATATCCCCAAGAAACCTTATGGAGTTAAGTTAAATGGGATTCAGTGAACTTGAACATCTTTGGAGTTCGTTGTATTAAAAAGGCAAGTGTTTAGGTAGTGTTGTGAGACTGCGTGGAAATTCTTTAGCAGGAGACAAGATTAATGCAATAATTCCTAGAGAAGATCTTCTAGAAAAACACCCAATCTCAATTTTCTCTGTGCTGAGAGGAAGGTGAATTCCTGGTTTTGTTTTTGTTACTTTAAAGTTTGGCCCAGAGGGAAGTCCTCTGTGTTTTTGAATCTGATTGCCCTGTAAGATTATCTTCCATTCTGATTTTACAGAGGTGCTTCTTTTACCTTTTTTCTTTATAATAAAGTTCTGTTTCTTTTAGAATCTGATTGGGTTTTTTTTTAGTGTCCTAAAAAACCCCAAGGTTGGTCTGTGTTCATCTTGTTTATTCTCAAGCCTCCCCAGGAAAGGGGGTGTGGGGGTTTGGGGGGATATTAGGGGGGAGTAGGAACTCCAATTGGTCCTTTCCCTGAGTTTGTCTAATTCACTTGGTGGTGGCATTGTTACCGAACCCAAGGTATGAGGGAGAATTTGTGCCTTGGGGAATTTTTAACCTAAGATGGTAGAAATAAGCTTAAGGGGTCTCTCATGCACGTCCCCACGTCTGTATCCTAGAGTTCAGAGTGGAGAGGGAACCCTGACAGGAACATATACACAGTCAATGCAAATCCACCTTAAAGGGTTTTCCTGTAGGGGTGTCAGCAAGACTTCTCTCACCTGATGGCCCCTCAGATCACATTACACGTATGGGAGTCAAGCAGAGCTAAAGAACACACTTCAAAGAGGTTCCGACAAATAGTCCATCTCAGGAATGCTCTGAAATCCCGTCTTTTCTGTTAAAAATAAAATAAAATAAAGAACTGCCATTAAAACCTTTGCAACCAGCCAAAAGACAAAAGGGGGGGTTATACAAATTCTTTGCGTCCAAAAAAGGTATGAGGGCTAAAATACTCCACAAATACGTGAATGGTGAGGCCACTTTCTCTGCAGCCCCCTTTGAAAACATCTATGTTGTGGAGTTAATATGGTCCTCCCAAAGCTAATGAAACTGCCTTATGAGGCACCTTAATCTCATGAGTTAAGTTTTTAACATGGCCATTCATTCTGTTGGCAGCAGAGTCTTCGACTTGCAGAGGGGACTTAAACACCCTATGCTAAATTTTCCATGGATTTGGCGGGGGTGGGGGGGGGAGGGCGCGAGAGGAAAGGAGACTCTCCTAAATCCCTCTGAAAGGTTGCTAGAGTTTCAACTTAATCACTCTATATCTGCTTCTATGTACCTATCTGGCAAGTGCCTTCTCTATAATTTACTGTGAAAAGGTTTCTAAGTTACCATTTCAAATTCGCTAAAGTCTTTACATTTAGATTGTTCATCTCGCTCATTGTTACTTATGATCAGAGGTGCTGGAACAAATTGTATAGTGGGGATGCTGAGTGCCACTGAACCAAACTGTAAACCCTGAATATGATGGAAACCACTTCAAGCCAGGGACTGCAGCAGCAGCCCCAGCACTCCTAGTTCCATCACCTACGCTTCTGATCCTGGAGCAGTAAGTCAAGCACGATCCAGGAGAAGGCCATCTAACCAGTTGTCTGATTGCACCTCTCTGTTTGATCACACACAGACCTGAACCCCAAGTCATGTTAAGGCATGTTGTCGGCTTCCATAGCCAACCCATCCAGGACATTTTTCTAGCAGTCACATGGATTTCACAATCTCTTTTTACATGGAATCAGCCTTCTAACATATTTCCAAGCTTTGTTTATCAGTGTTACAGGATCCATTCCTGAATGAATGACCAACTCTCTTTCAGTTATTTTAGGGAGTAGCCATGCTTTGTTCCCTTATACCATTTACTTTCGATAGAAGGTGAGAAATTGGGGAAGAGTTGGACACACAGCCAGTACTACTCCCTACCACCAAAAAAAGAAAAGGAGGACTTATGGCACCTTAGAGACTAACAAATTTATTTCAGCATAAGCTTTCGTGAGCTACAGCTCACTTCATTGGATGCATTCAGTGGAAAATACAGCAGGGAGATTTATATACACAGAGAACATGAAACAATGGGTGTTACCATACACACTGTAAAGAGAGGGATCAGGTTAGGTGAGCTATTACCAGCCACCAGTACTTCCAAAAGTAAGGGACCTTCCTTTCCTTTGTTTTCCTCTGCCTTATGGTACAGAGGGGGGAGTGTCCTTTGCGATAGTAGGATTTGGCCTTCATGTAACAGTTAATTACATTTGATTTGACTGAGGGATAAAAGGAAATGACACAATTCTCAAAAGACCCAGAGCGTGTAAAAGGGAATCAGTCTGGTCAAAATGTAGGGTGCTGGGTCCAAAGGGGAATACTCTGTTAAATTGCCAGGTGAGTCTGAGAATTTGATCTGCTGTCATGTATTTCTCTTTTACTGATGAACGCTTTTCACAGGTCACTAACAGGAGGCATGTCAGAAAGACTTTGAGCAGTTCTCTTTGTAAATTAACATAATTAAATGCACATTATGCTTTCTTCATGCACGCTTTCTTTTTTTAACCCTATCAAATAATAAATGATCCATTCTTTTAGTTTTCCCAGTTGTTTGTATTGGAGGGAGCTTCTCTTTCTCCTGTTGCGTACACTGTTGTCAATTGTATGCACCAGGAAAGACTGTATCCCCTAGGGGTTTTATTCCCTTAGGCAGCAGAACTGGTCAGGCTCAGCAGTACTTATGCAGAGAGCACTTAAGAGAGACCTGCTGTCCTGAACTTCAGTTTGTTTATGTGTCTAATTAAGATATGAAGGGGAACAGACACATTAATTTGCCCACAGTGTGGGGTGGACTGGAATAAAAAGAGAAGGTGCTGTAGGTTCTAACTAGCAGCTTATTAAAAATCACATTATTGGAGGGGGGATCTCCTGGGGGTGGTTGTTTCAGGGCCTTAGATTCATGCTATTCCTGAAATGTAGCTCTTCTAGCACAAAATGTATTTTAACAAAAATATCCAGAGATCTTATGGTAAATATTAAAACATAAATGAATGAAAGCTTTGGAAGGCATGTAAGCTCTCAAGCTTCGTGACATAAGTCAACCTCTAGCTATTGGTGGCTATGAGGAAATTTCCCCTGGGAGCATATGCTGCCTATTGCAGAATTTCTTCCTCTGAAGCTGGCTACTGTGAGAGAAAAAATGTTGGACTCGGACCTCGGATAAAGTATAGAAGTTTTGATGTTCCTAGTCAACTCCTGCAGTTTGCTGCATTCTGTATAATCTCATCTTTTATTTACAATTTACCTTGTTTTTAGAAGTTTTAATGGTTTCAGAGATTGTTACCTGTCTGAAAGGACAATTGCAGTAGTAACATTACCAAAGGAGAAAAAGACTTCGTTTTTACCTCTATCTGATGCTGAGCAGTCCTTATTTATGTGATTTTGGGGTGGGGGGGTGGTATCTTCTTTCTGGAGAAGACAGGTAGACAGCTCCTATTGAGGTGAATGGATCAGTAGAGCCAGTCAGTTCCTCTGGAGACAATAAAGGTGAAAACTGGCTCCTCGTACTTCCTACTGTGGGGAGACTTGAAGACAGTCTGCTACTGGGGAATCCTGTCGTCATGTTTTTTGGTCTTCTTGAGAGTGCCCATGTCAATGATTACATTAGATGTTGTCTACCCTCCAATGTGTGCCGGTGTCCTCTGAAGAGAGCATTTGCTGAAATCTAGCTTGGGATCTAATCTATCTAAACACTGGACAGATGAGGATAAGTTAAATTAATGTATAACAGATCAACCTTGACCAATATACAGGGCCTTCAGAAAATTCAGAAGCATTAGTTGTTCAATCCAAAAAATATCCTTTCTGCTTAATGACATGAATGAGGGCATGATGAGGAGTAGACTACTCTCTTAGATGCCATTATTAAGAACGTGTATTCCTGACTGTTGGTCTATGGAGATGTCTCTGGGTATCTTGTAACCAAACCACAATTCATACTCCTCTTTTATGTTGGCCTGTAGTGACTTTGCCCAGGACAAGTTTCTTCTTGTTGGTATTTGGCCAATGGTACATCCTTTCTGCATGTTAAAACATAGGCTACTGGGACAGTGTTTGTTTTTTTTCAAGATGAACCTGCCTCTGACTTCAGAATCCAGTGCATATGACAGCAACCATATGGTGTAATGAGAACAGCTTACCAGGGAACAGTGCAGGAGAATGGAGAAACTTAAGGAATGCTGAGATAAGCATAACACAAATAGTTCTTCTGCTTGAAGGAATAGGAATTTGCACGGTGTTTCACTCTGGATTAAGGCCACAGCTGTTTATTGGAGGACCCATGGAAAGGAAATATCAGAAAACGCACAAGGTATGGTAAAATGGACTTGTAACATGATGCAACTATAACTTGCTGCACCTAATTTTCTGTGATAATGTTTCTAAACTGTTTTTGTTTTTACTAGTGAGATCCTGAGGGCCATTCAGACATTAGAGGATGAACATGATGAGCCAAGTAGCATCTGGGTTTTTGATATAGGAGTTGGGATTGGAATTACAACAGTAAAAGAAACAGCAAACTCTTCTGCAGAAATGGTTGGAGTTGTGCCAAGCCAAGGTAACATACACTGAGGAACAGAAGGAATATATACTCTTTGTTTATGGTTCAATAGACAACTACAGTGATGTCAAGTGTCTACTAAATTTTTTCTCTTGCAGGTACTGCCTTTTAACTCAAAGGAGTCAATGTGCATCACACTCTGGGGAGAAAGAAGGGCTTACACATCCAAGAACTTTGAAAATACAAATCCAAGTGTGATTTGCATGGTCGATATCTTCTGCAGGCAATGACCCAAAACACGCCACAGCAGGGCTCGTAGAAGAATAAGGTGGTAACCTAGTGAAGACTCCCATAGAGTTAATAATATCATACATTAAACACTTTTCCAATCGAGGAAATATACAATATCTGTGTTCAGAATTTCATGATGATAGTAAATTATATGTTTTTCTCTAAACAGATCAGAAGACTATAACCCCATGGAACTGGTGTAGAACAACTTGAGACACCACCTGCAGACACACATGAAACCATTAAGTAACGATGGACTTGTATTGCAAATAATGGCAACATAAATTCAGACTCTGGAATTTATTGATTACCTGGATAGTTCTCCCAGTAATGACTAGAGTGGAAAACAGGAGACTGTCAAGGTCTGGTAAAGGAAGCAATTTCCTGCGGATAGTTGTTAGCAGAACAAGTGCTCTTGACTTTCAGAGAGAGCTAGATGATGGGTTGGTATTCTTTATAAGTCAGAAGCTGCTAGGTTCCCAAGTTGTTGAGACTCAGTTAAAGGGAATGGACTCAGGAGGTTGAACTGCACATAGCTGCTGTTAGTGTTACAATGAGCCAATGAATGTGCCATAGATTGTGCTCAGCAGTTAAAATGAGCAGGCAGCATGTTGCATTCCAGTAGAAGCCTGGTTCTTGTATTCTTTCTTGGGCACAGCTTCCATGAATCCCCTCACGGTATTCACAATTGCATCTGCCCTTGGATATGTGACCAGCCTATAGCTCTGCATTGATAATGAAATAAAAAAAACAGCGGGAGCACCAGGCAGGCAGAGTGGGTCGGGGAAGAAGGGGTGCCCATTTTTCCAGGGGCCCTCAATTGGCCGGGGACCCTGTACATGGGCCCCATTGGCCCTGTAGCTAATCCACCACTGCTGCTGTTTTGGCCATGGTTTTCTTTTGGATTCTGAGTTTGTTTGAATCCATAATTCAAAGCAAAATTTGGTATGAGGATTGCAAAGACCTAGACACTGTGATAGAAGGAAATAGTTTCACAAACTCCTGCAAAGCAAAACTGTTGAGCTGTGCACTTCTCCAGTCTAGAGAGCGGAAACATTAGTACAGTAGTACTTTGAGATGGGGAATCACAACCTCTGGTGCCAATATGTTAAGACTTTCAAATCCTTTCTCCTTGCAAAAAGAAAGTCTGTCTTTTCCTCCTCTTTCTTCTCCCCTTCCTTGTTACTAGTGCTTTCTCTTCTTAAAGAAACTGAAACCTGTGGAGGTCAACCCAATGGGAGAGTGAGCAGCTTGAGACCCTTTAAGAAGTGATAATGCTTTAGAAGACGCCTTTTCAAGGTCTCAAGTTTATTTTCTACCAGAAATGTTCTCTATGCTGAGCCTACCTCTTGTCTATTAAATGAGTGCTCTGAAATCCCATTAAGGTCTAAGATCATTTGAGTTGTACTTGATCAACAACTGTTTCTACTGACTTGCAAACTCCCTGCTAAACTAATCTATTTTCAAGGTCATG
Organism: Chelonia mydas; assembly: GCF_015237465.2. Lineage (NCBI taxonomy): Eukaryota > Metazoa > Chordata > Testudines > Cheloniidae > Chelonia > Chelonia mydas. The sequence continues at coordinate 89,104,449 of NC_057855.1, forward strand.
TCTACAAACCTTCATCTAGCCAGCTCCCCATCCACAGTGGAAAACAAATGATCTTTGTCAATTTCACTTATCTGCTATAGCAACACTAAAATAGAGATTATTTGTTACTTTTCTGTGTTCTTTGCAAGTACATTCCTCCCCTATTTACTCTTTTTATGTAACCTTCCTCCCCTATTCCCTCCATGCTTGGGGCCCAGTGCAACCAGCCCACCTTCGTTTTCAATATAGTGTACTGGGAGAAGTTCCTCCTTTCTGTAATACAAATTAATGAGATTCGTCATTATTTTTAAAGAAGGAAAAGGGAGGTAATAAATATAGGGATAACATTGGCCAGTCTACCAATATCTTCAAGGAAAAGAGACAAAGTCAAATGCAGCCAGTGGAAGATAGTTCATCCAGTTCTCAAGCCTATTGTTGTTGGCTTAGTAAAGACTTTATTTATCATGAGCTTGACTAGACTTATTCTGGCAGGTTTTTGGTTTTTTTTAAGTGATGTTGCTCACCAGTCAGTCAGTTTCCTCAACTCTGCTCAATTCGATTGTAACTAGTGAAAGGAATGTTACATTTTTAGGGAGTAAGCATTTTAAATAGAACTAGCCTCCGGCCCTGTTCAAAATGTAATCTAAATAATGAAAGATTGTTAGCAGAAAATATAGCACTATTAAATTATATCAAATAATGAATAACAACCCCAAAGTCATTATCTTTACGAGCCTTGATAATTTCTACTGGGTATGTGACCTGTCTTGTAATCAAGAATATGTGTAATCATCCAGGTAAGTTAATAATTACCAATTGCTTAATGCTGCTAATTATATACATGCATCAGTGGTAAAGTACATGCACTGCTGTTGTGTGGGTTTTAGTGCTCCGTCAAAATATGCTTCAAACTTCAGCTTTAAATAATTATTTTTCCCCCATGCAAGGAACAAAGGGTGAAATTTTCAAAAACACAGACATGTTTTAGGAGAAAATTGATTTTTATTGTTAAGTTGCACAGGGACTTTTCAAAACCCCTCCCAAAATGTTTATTTTTCAGCTCTGATAACTATACTTTAGATTAAATAAAACAACAACAAAAATTAAAAAGCCTCTGTCAGAGGGAAAACGCAGTGACACGTCTTTAGTATATTTCTAGCTGCAGGCTCCACACGTGCTATTCCACGTGACGTTTTATTACCATAATGATGTGCAACAAAAGATTTGCAATGGGATAAACTGGTATTTGTCTTTTTCAGTTGAAACGCCTCATAAGTCTAATTTGAGGATTCATCCTCTTGATGTCAGTGTCAGAGGTTTGACCATGTGGTCATTGATCATTTTCCAGGAGAATGGGGCAAAATGTATTTGCAGTGCTGCCCTCTATTTTGTACCAGGTAAAACAATCTGAAACACAGTCGCCGCAGAAGAATACTGAAGCAAAGCGGTAATTTCTTCAGCGGGAACTCTCCAGCACTCCCCATGATATTGTAGCCAGGCAGTGTATCAGTCTTACTCCAGACCTCTTTGATTCCGGAAAACTTAAAGTGACAAAGTGATGCATGATGGGAAACAGAGCCCTCATTATAAATGTCTGTCGTAATTTGTAGTCTGTTCTTAAAGGACTGTGTTTCCCATCCCTTCTAATGAAAACCAGAATCTGACAGTCTGAGTTGCACCACTCTTGCACAAACTGTAAATGCTTGACGGTAACACCGTGATAAATATCAGCGTGAGTTGTTATTGTGGTAGCTGATAACTCTGTTAAAGTTGTGAGTCTATAAGCATTTCCATTTTAACCTCATTTTCATATTCAGGAAGCATGTAGCTTGGTCATTAACATTTATTCTGGACTGACAGCAAGAAAAACAAGAACAGTTGGATTTCACTCATGCACACTTTCCTGGACTTCACCCTCTCTGGTTTTTTGGAAATTATAATTGTAGGATCATAGATTTAATGCCAGAAGGGACCACTATCTCTGTCCGGTCTGACCTCTTGCCATAGACTTTCACCAATCATTCCTTCAGTGGAAGGAATTATTCCTGCATTTTATGCATGATTTAGTACCACTGACTCAGAGGAGAGCAAATTGCATCCCAGTGTACTCTAGGTTGGAGTCACCCTGACGGGAAGGGAGGTGGTGTCTCTGGGATCTATAGGAGATGTGCCAGTGAAAGCTGCCTGAAAGTGGGTGTGCTGATTAGCATGTCCCTCAGTTGCCTGGTTATGCCTCCTCCACCCACTTTTGAGGCTGTGCTGGCCTTCATTGGAGAGGTGCTTGCAGATAATACATATAAATTCTTTTGCTCCAAACCTTGAGGCCCTGCACCCTTACCATTGAAGGAGTTCAAGTGGGATGGGACTTCTTTTCATGGTCTTCAGTGCCTCTCAGATCTCTGAACAATTATACTACCTACATATACTCCCCTTCCTCTAGTTACTAGCACAGTAACTCCTGCTGGGGAGCTGAAACCAGTTCTGGGAGTTGAACATTCTTCTCTTATCTGGTAATGAGGATCACTACAATTATGCCACTGAGCTCGATAAAAGAAATTGCCTTGGCGAATGTAAGTTCTGTGTGATGCTTCATATTTAATTTGCATCTCTTTAATATTTTCTTAACACCTGAATTGCATAACATTACAGTGACTTATTTGAGTGTGTTCCTGAATCATGAAGGTGAGATCTTGATGACAAAGCCGATACTTTTGAAACAGACGTGGTAAAAACTAAGCTATCAGTGTAAAACTCTTCTCTGTTCTTGCAGAAACTCCACCTATTGCATGAAGGTGTCAATGTCCTTGACAGTGGCTGAGAATGAATCTGGGCTTTGCTACAACAGCCAGATCCGATATTTGGAAAAATCAGAAGTCACGAAAAGAAAAATAATCTCCTGCCCTGATATTGAGGATTATAAAAGATCAAATCAAGAGCCAGAAGTAGTATGGTACAAGGTAACATGGCTATCTAATTAGCATTTTGTTGAATGTATACCATTACTTTCTTTGTTTTCAGTCTTGCATCCAGTTGTGAACTTTTTGTGCGTCAAGTGATGAGTGACTGCTCTGAAGGACCAACCAAAGCCTAACAGTTCTGGTGCACAGGATTTATCTTTATTGGTGCAAAATTATCCAGCCTGGCCAGTGACCGACAGCAGCTCCATATCTGTGAAGGGTCTTCCCTATTTTAGGAACTTAAAAAAACCCTGCTCTAATAACTGGAATACCAGCTCAGATGTTCCACAGCCTCCCCCACCCGCCCCCCCCACCCCCACCACAGCTTCTGCACTGGAGGAACTCTGCCATTTCTGAATATTGCAATCAACCGAGCTGGAGGCAACACTGTTTTACATGCCATCAGCACCACCATATAGAGTGTGTGTGTGCTCTGTGTATACATAATACATTTTGAGATGCGCTGAGTTTTGACTTGCCAGATGCACAGGTGCATCAGAAAATAACAATTACAAAAAAGTTGTCACTCTATTTTCATTTTTACTAAGCCTTGGATATTCCAATTCACACTGACAAAACATGTACTGTAACTCATATAAAAGCCATGAAAGCTCCCCCCCCCCCCCCCCGTTATATGGGCAGATATGTTTAGAGCTGAAATATGAAATATGCATATTTAGTAAAGTATGAAATTGTACAGAAAAGAAAGTGTATGGGCAGAAGTCTCATGTCCTACCCATATACCTGCTGAATACCAAAAGGCTGAATAAGGCATTATCATTGTGTAAGTTCACATTGCAGAAATTATCTGACAGACATAATCCTCAGCAGTTACTCTTAAAACACTCCAGGAAAATGAATGCAAGAAAAGTGCAAACCAAAATCAGTAAGGAATTGTACTGGCCAGAAATGGGAACAGAACTTTCATTTATTTTCTTTTCACACATGTACATGTCTTCTGTGTCCAACACATAGATTATATAGCACCGGCTTTCGGTCTGACAGCTGACTGAGTTGTCACAATGATTAAATTGACCAGAACTGATATTGTATTTTGAAGATAACAGTGCAGCCACAAGACAATCAAAATGGACTTTTAGTCTGCTTTGCTAAGAAAAAGAGACATTACTGAAATAACCACCTCCGTCGTCCTCCTTATTCATACTTAATGATAAGTGTCCTTTAATAAGTGTGCTAACAAATGCAGATTGGATGGCAGGATCTTCACTTCTTAGACCCCACATACATCATCTGTAACAGACCTAAAAAAAGTCAGAAGGGTTCAGTCACTGGGGATTCCAATGTTAATGTCGTATTATGCGTGATATATGTAGGGCAGGTTATGCCTTCAAACCCATTTGTGGCAGAAGTTTTTGAAAAACACTCCAAAGAGAATTATGGCACTAGCTGGCATAGACATTCTCTTTTCTCAGTCTAGTCTAAAGAAAGGTTGAGGGCCAGATTCTAGAGAAGACTTGTGTCTCTGCTACATCCCTTTGATTTCAGAATATTTTTATTCCTATTTATTATTTGTACTACGGCAGCACCTAGGAGCTCCAGTCATAGACCAGGTGCCCGTTGTGCTAAACGTTGTACAAGCACATAACAGAAAGATAGCCCCTGCTCCAAAGAGCTTATAGAATTTAGCCCATAATCTCTACACACTCTGCATCTCCACTGAAGTCAATAGAATTGTGGTGACTTATATCACCTGAGGGCCTGACCTGAAGTTTCTAAAGAGGGTGTGTGATTTCAGACTTAGAGAGAGATTGAAAGGATCAAGCCAGTTAACATCCAAGGCTGGACTCACTATGGAGATATAAGAAAAGGAGTACTTCTGGCACCTTAGAGACTAACAACAGAATCTCTAAGGTGCCACAAGTACTCCTTTTCTTTTTGCGAATACAGACTAACTCGGCTGCTACTCTGAAACCTGTCATTATGGAGATATAGATACACACATGCTATCAATCACCTTCTCACCTGCCTTAGATCCAGGTAGGGCAAAGGCCACTGTGCTGAATACTTTGCCCATACTCATGATACACCTGGACAGTGAATGTTTTCCAAAATATGAAGATGATAGTCAAAGCCAAGGTGGTCCCCCAGGATTCTTCCCCTTCCCTTTGCTTAAGGAGAGCTGGACACAACTCCCACCAGAAAAACTTGTGATCATGATGGAACCTTCCAGTGACTGTTGTCCCTTGAAGGTCAGGGAATTTGGGCTTGTGGGCACTGGTCTACTGTGAGACAGCAGATCCAATGCTACAAGCTTGCCATGAGCAGACTTCTCATTGACTTCAGTAGGAGTTCTACATGTGGAGGGATTACAGAATTGGGTGCATTAATAGTAACAAGCTACCTAATGCAATTTGAGCATGTCCTTAATAGAATTAAGCATGACTATATTTCTACACCCAAACTCTCTAGGAAAAATACTAACAAAATTATTATTATTAAAAGTGTAAGTTTCATTTATAGCAGAAATTATACTAATGAAATGCCTGTTTTAAAGAATTACGCTATTAATGTCAATGTGACTTTCTTTCCAAAGCACCATCAGGCCTAAATAACTGTTTTGACAACATGAATAAAGGATTTTTTTTAGATAAATGCAGGTGTCAAGACATGATTGAATGAACAAGACTTAAGAATAGAATTACTCTCATGGAAAAATAAACTGGAGGAGAAAAAAAGATGTATCTAGAAAGAAGAGCCCTAACCCCTTCTTGCCTCCCCACCACCTCCTTGCTATGACTGTGCTGAAGAAATAGCTATGAAAACAATTAGAATGACAGGTGAAGGACAGGTACTAGTTGTACGAGTCTGCAAAAACAGAGTCGTTGAGGTGCTACCACTTAAAAATTTCAGGGAAGAAGAGAGAAGCACAATAATGAACAGCCTAGTTATTGAAATGACTCTGAGGACCAAAGACTCGTGAGAGAAATGTGTAAATAAAGGGAAGAGTTAAAATTACCCCATCAAGACAAACCAGAAAAAGAATGTGACCTGATTTAAATAAGAAATAATCGTACACTTGGGGACTGATTATTAAAGGGAGTTAGCATCTGTCTGACAGGGGATCTAGTTTAATTTCCTCCAGAATATGAAGACTACTTTTTTTTTTTTTTTCCGGGGGGGGGGGGGTTAAATGCATATTTTTGTGATTCCTACTTTCCGCCTTTCTGCTCTTGTGTCAGTCCCATACAGTGAACCAATCCATATAAAATGAATCCGGACAGACTAAAAGCCAGAACTTTCCATTCAGAGTTGGAAATGCTGGGTAGCAGATGGAAGAAGTAATGTAAATGAGCTAAAATTTGGGGGAGTTGTAAATCATTTTAAAATAGGAAATGTTTTGAAGTAAACAAGGAGATAAACAGTGTTGAATAATTAATAAGTGAGTGTTACAAACCTCTCTGCTCAGTGCAATTCTGAATAGACAACCGGGATAGACACATAAATTGTTTCCTCTACCTCATTAATCATTACAGTAGGATGATGTGACCCTCTTTATTAGAAGTACGTAATATGTGAAGCAACATCCTGCCAAAGAAAAGTGATTTGTTTTGTTTGTCTTGTTCGCTCTGGTATTTTTCAAAAAAGAAGAACAAAAATCTTACCCTGGAAGCTTTTATGAGACATGGGACTTTTACTGCTACATTACAGAAAAGATGCAAAGCAGTTACCTACTGAAACTCACTTACAGGTGCATTCTGGGAATTGTAGTCCTTTTAAACCAGAGATGGGTAGAGCTGGATCATGTTCTTTGGACCAGATTCATGTTCTGTCACCCGAGGGCAGAGGGTCTGTTCAAATTTGGGGCACCTTTAAACAGGGCTAAAAATCTAATGTAACTCAGAAAGGTATCTATGTAAAAATGGCACTTTCTTGCTCATCAGAGCCGTTCTCTGCATGTAGATAGGGAGCTGGATTTAGTTCCTTTTCCTGCATTATCAACTATTAACTAAATTCCAAGAGCAGGGCTGAATTTCATTTAATTCACACCTGTGCAACCCCACTGGAGACCACTGAGCTGCACTAGTGTCAACCAAGAATGTAATGGGGTTGCCTAAGTGTCAGTAGGAGCAAAATTTGGATAGGACAATTCGACCGCACAGGATCTGTCCTGTTAAAGGTAAAATTTCATCCTCAGTCTTTGCGATTAATGATGCCTGAAAAGCAGAGGGTTTCAGTATCTAGTATGAGTTTGTAAGGCTGGAAGTTAGATAATCCACCTTTTTACTTGTGTATTGATTACATTTTATTTGGAAATTGGGACACACAAAACATGGAACTGTCATGATTTCTCAAGGGGAAAAGAAGCACCACCAATGTCACTCTGTTCTGTGTTAACTGTATTTTATTATTATTATTGTCAGAGCCAAACCATAACATAACTTGATTCAAATTTTAGCTCAAATCCTGGGCTGTCCTCTCGCTGCTTTTTGCCACACCGCTGACATAAAGGGCCCTAAAGCTGGCATGGATGGCCACCAAAGTCCAGGGAGTTTGTCCATTGTCATAGAGTTGGTATAATGGCTCCTACTCAATCCCATCTCCCTCCTGTTGGTGTAAGGCTCATGACCTAGAAGGGGCCCGGACTTTACTGTCTCCCAGCAATCCCCAGGTGGCATATTGGCTCCTTGAGTGCAGTAGTAGATGACACAAGTTACAGTAGCCCTCAAGCTGCTCTAACTTACTCTGTGGGACTGGTTCCGGCCCAGAATTAGAGTAGACAAAGGTGGCTTAAAGCCACTTTTTCGCACCCTCCTGAGTTGCTTTGTGTGCTCCATGGCTACTGAACTGGGTGTTCAGATTGAGTTGGCAACTCTGGAAGTCATGGAACAAAAACAACCCATCATTTTGTTTGCGGACTGAGCGGAGTGGATATTAAAGTCCATGAGAGATGAATAAACATATCACCCTGATGCACCTCTTTATAGAGGCACTTATCAGACTATGTCCACATGTTAGCACTGATTATTCCAAGGTGTATTAAATGATCAACACCACTAAGTACTGTCAAATTTAGCTGGCTGGAATGATACAATACTTCAGCCTGGAAGTGGATCAAGCACCAGATATTGCGATGCCTAGCATTTACTGGATCACATACAGTACTAGACCCTGATGTAAAGACTTCAGAACCACTACAAACCTTCCTACCAGGACAACAAATTAAAAATATGGACATACGGCCCAGTCCGGCCAAGTGACAACTGGTGAGGGGTGAAGTCAATGGGACCTGTAGATCATCAACACCTCCAAGGAGGTGAAGTGAGAACTGCATCATCCAATTTCAGGCCATTGATTTTTATTAAAAATAATGTTTAAACACTGTTTTAGGCCTCAATGTATCCTTCCAAATGTTTACAACAATGACAGGTCTGACACGTTACAATGCAAACAAAGCATTTGAAGCAACCTTTCTAGGGTCTTATCAGGCCCTCATCACTGTCATATTTGAACACCTACTAATCATTAATGGATTTTGTCCTCCCAACCCTCCTGTGAGGTAGGAGGTACTATCCCCATTTATTGCTGTTGTACTGAGGCAAAGGGTAGATTAAGTGAAAGTGTCTCAGGAAATCTGGGGCTGAGCCAGGGCTTGAACCCAAGTCTCATGAGTCCTACTCTGGGGTCCGCTGGACCATCCTTCTACCTAATCAGGAACTGCCATGAGTTTTTGTGCCACTGTAAATGCACCAGCCACATGGATTTTTTTCTTCAAATTTTCTTCTTGTTTTTTAAGTACATCTACACTGAGCCCTTATGTGTTAAGATTCAGCCTGGAGCCAAATTTCACAGGATATATATACACAAACAAGGATGTATATTTAGGAAAATACTAATGTATCTTTAACTAAGACAATGGTTTATGATGAAAAAGTAGAGAGGTTTTTTTCTACTTGGCCCTGGGTAGATGATGTCTAAAACACTGCATATGTAGTTCAGTGAGCATTAATTGCTGTAGCTTGTTATATACATGTCTGTTAAATTTTAAACAAAAATGACTCAGATAAACCCTAGTTTTTCAAGTTGTGAATATTCAAATCTCCATGCTGTCTCGAAATCATATCTGATCCTGTATCCGATATCCATACTTAAAACTAAATTGATTTTTTTAAGAAACCTCAGTTTTGCCAAGGTATTTCCACTGAGAGGTACATGTTTACTTGTCCAGTCAGACAGGTGCTTTACCGTACCAGCTGGTTAATTTAGGCATCTGATGTTTTTGTGCAGGAATGTAAGCCAAAAATGTGGAGAAGCATCGTAATTCAGAAAGGAAATACTCTTTTAATACAAGAAGTCCAGGAAGAAGATGGAGGAAATTATACTTGTGAACTAAAGTTTGAAGGCAAGCTAATACGAAGAACAACTCAGTTAAAGGTTACAGGTAAGAAACTTCTTGCATAACGTGAGTTCTCAAATGAAGGGAAGATGGCTTCACTCAGCAACTGAAGTATGGGTTGAACCCAGGCAACCCTAAATGGGAAATTCAGATCAGGCCCCAGTTGTTTAAAGATAAAAAGGCACAAAAAGGGCCAAAACAAAAACCTAGATCCAGGCACCCCAAAACTTCAGAGGAGTTCAGGCCCAGATCTGTACTGTGTGACTTGGGCCCTTCTCTAATGGTGAATAGGAGGAATATTGGCTGCAAATGCAAATAAAATAATTAGCAGTCATTAAGATGTTGCCCTAGAGAAAGAGACAGTAGAAACAGTCAGCATAAGTAACTGCTTTATGGTTCAGAGTACACAATTGTTCCATGCCTTTTATCTTCTGATTCATTTCTGGTCATCAGATTATCTGTTGGAGGTCGGTCTTCAGTAAGGACTTCAGGACACCTATTCTGAGAATAAAATTAAAAAGCAATATTATAATAGAAAGCTTTCACTAAGTAGTGTCCATTTATTATGCCATGCATGTGTGTTCACAGGAGAGATTGTAAGGACAGGAATGAAAGAGTAGGACTGCATTATATACCCATTCATTCCTGAATCCTTTCCATTTCCCCTTTTTAGATAATGTACTTGTCATTATTAATTTGCCATCAGCAAGCTTCTGAAATCATTGTTTTCTTCCAGTTCTTCACACAATAACATTCGAGCAAATATTTAGAAGGATATGGAGCCAGAGCCAGTCTCGGTATAAACAATGCCAAAATCAGTAGAATTGCACCTGCTTACACAAGGCTCCGTTTAGTCCAGATGCTATTTCTAACACGCTTTCAAAATAACATTGTTGAAATTATTAGTTTCAGAAGCTACTATGATTTATACATATTAATTTCCCATTAGTTATCATTGCCCCTTATTTGAAATGAATCTTTTTCACTGGATGTCAAAATCACAGTATATGATTATTTGTAGTCTGTTTTTGCGCCTGGACAGATCTCTGTACCATCATCAGTTTGACCAACCTGAACCAAAAACTATCAAATGAAAACACATGACCTTCCTTGGAGGCAGTTGCTATACCAGGTAGCATGCTGGTCTTCAGTCAGAATACTAACTGAATGTGACTAATAAAGGTAAATACACCTGTATCAATTCCACATGGTGGATGTTCTTTAGCTTACAGACTTGTCAGCTCTCTCCATCCCCTCTAGTATCTGCAAGACCTTGTTAGCTGTTCATTATCTGCCCATTATGCAGTATCTGCAGTACTTTAGGTTTTAATTTATTTGCCCTGCACCTATTGTAATATTTGCTCTCATTATTTGTTCAGATAAAAGGGTTTATGACCTGAAGTATTAAGAATTGTAGGTAAGGGATATGGTACCATTCCTGCTTGCAGAACGCTTGAGAAGCAAGGAATTGTTATCCTTGAAATTTGATGTGCAATTCGTATATTCTCCTCAATTTACAACAAGCAACCTATTATTCCTTAATAATCTATGCAGTCAGCATTGTGAACATAGCAGCAAAACAAAAGTGATCTCAATTTACATGAATTTATAAATATATATTGGGCTTTACCTATAATGTCAAACCCTAATTTTAAGTGGGGTTGAGACCAAAATCTGAATTTTTTTGGCCTGGGTCCATCTCTATGGAATATTATATTTGAAATGCTCAGCCCAATTTGTATGAATGGCAACCTGTCTAGATGAATAATAGCAATGGCTTCAATTCAGTACATGCAAAATCAGTGATGCCAGATATGTAATGGTTTGGTGCTGCACAAAAACTCGTTTTTTCTTCTTTTCAGTTCATGATTTTATATGCAAATAGCTTTGAGGTATCGAGATATGTACTGATTTTATGTATCAATTCATAGGAAAAAATCTTTCAACAGTATGACAGTGGTTTATTTGTCTGTGTCCATGACTGCACTGCAAAGTGCCGATTCTACAGGCAGAGCAAGCCAAAGCTTGGGAGTAGATGCATGGGGAAGCAATAATTGGAAGATGCTGAAGTGTGGCTATAAGTGTTGTCCCAGGAGACTGAAGAAAAATATGTGACTGGCAAACGTTCTGAGAAACCCTTCTTCCTCTGTGACTAATTTAGGTATAGGTTAATTTATATCGCGCCTCCCGTGAAATATATTTTGGAGTGAATACGAAGACAAAATAGAAACCTAACTAATGGTTAAGTGATATGGCCACTAAAACTGATGAATGGAGTCCAGCTTTCCCTACTGTTTTTCACTGACCATAAAGGACAAGAGTCCATTTTGCAGGTAATTCTGTGAAGGCCATATAGTAAATCTAAAATTTCCTTCAGCAAACCAGGTACAACTCATCCAAAAAGGACAGTGCATTTGCTGCCTGCTGGACTGACATTATATTAGTGGAGCAGGACAGTCTCTCACGGATCTGGGCAATCTTATCTGCCAAGTTAATGGAAACCTCTTCATAACAGCAAATAGTCAACTCTCCCTTTGAAAGAAGGCCATCTGGCCCAGTCAGGCTGCCCCTCTGCCCCAGTGCCTCTGAGGATAGGGCAGGTTCTCTGACCTGACTTCATAGATGTTGTAGTGAAGGACAAGAATAACCTCCAGTAAATCCTTGGTATACAAACATAAGAAATTTGCCTCAATCAGACCAAGAACATGTCTTTTGCCACCAGTTCTCTAGCCTGCTTTCCTACCACTTTGCCTGTTCTGAAGGCCATCTGTAATCAACAGTGACCTGTAAGAGACAGGCATTTAGGAAACAGGTTGCTGCTGGTTGACACAGTGGGCAACGTTATCCCACTTCCTAGAATTGAATTCTGGAATCCAGCTGAGTTCCCATCAAAACAGATTTACAATGCTATGAGTGGCGAGGACAGAACCTGAGCTCAGACTGACAGACAGACCTGCTGCTGCATGTAAATTACAGTTAGTAAATACGGCTGAAGGCTAACTAGAAAAGCAATAGCTGTTGGAAGCAAAGCCCTAAGAGAATTTTCACTGCAGCTGTGTACTGGAGACGTGGAGAAAGAAAAATCTTACCTACTGCTTTCAAATGCTTTTTCCTCTGCGGGGTGTTTCTAATGCTGATGTTACTTCTGCTGCTTCTCAACATGCCTGAGCTGGCATTTTGAAATCACAGGCACACAGGCTTTTTTGACCATACAGATTCAGAACTGTAAGACTCTGGTGGCCTAACCTGGAGGACATGGTAATCTGGAATTTTTTATTAGAGTAAAGGGTTAGCCTGACATTAAAATAGGCAACACCTGGGCTCCCTTATGCAAGAGGAGCTGTAGTGCTGTGCAGAGAGAAGTGGCTTAACTTCGATTCTGTTATCCTGTACATCTGCTCATCTGCAGCTGAAAGTGTTGTTTACTTTAGTGACTGTTGTAGTTATTTTTATTTACATCTTCCCTGTTTATAGCCATGGACATTTCTATGACAGGCAGGCAGTATGCAGAGCGCAGACCGACCTTGGTGAGGAAATAGTGGTGCGTGTAGCAAACACAGAAGACAGTAGGCCCTGGAGGCCATATTTGATGCAGTAATGCCCACCTTCCTCTGGTTATTCAGTCAGTACTGAGAATGAGAACAGGTAGCCCTTACTGTGTATAGGTTAAAAGCTATGTACCTAAAAGTTTAGAGGCATCCAGAAGTTCAAAGAGGCTTGCTTTATGAACATTTATTCAAACCTCTTTATTCCAAAAATTGCTCAAGTAATCTTCTGAGGACAGATATTGCTGAGATTTCTGATCCTCCCTTGTGTTGCTCTGCCTGAGAATAGCAAAAGAATATTGCACTATTTCATTACCAGGTTGCTACACTTAACAAGCAGGTGGCTACAGTCTGTGTTAGCTGAGATGTCCAAATAATCTTCAGGAACAGCTCCCAGTAGAGGGTATTTTGAGAATACATCCAGGAAATGATCAAGGCGTAGATAACCGTGACAAGTGAAAGATAAACAGCTGCAGCTTACTGGCCAGAAGAAAATAGACAGAGGCATTTTGTGTCTCAGCTAACATCTGTGATGCTAACATCAGCAATGGAACGAAAAAGGTCATCTGATTGTGGCCCATGGAGAACCAACAGTAGGGACACCTCTAGCTGTGGATGAGGGATCTTGTTGGGTTTTATCTTTTCTGAACTGGATCATCCATGCTGAATAAAAATATCAGTTTTTTCTTGGAGGCTGGTTGGTATCTTAGATTACAAGTTCTCAAGTTCTCTTGTCTTTACATGTTTGTGTTAGACCTGGGCACAACATGTGTTTTCCTTAGAGCTGAATGGGAAACTGTTTCCCTGTCCCACTGAAATTTTCAGGATTTCAAAAATGTTTCCATTCTGCATCGGGACAAAGGAGAAACCTTTTTCAAAACTTTTTTGGAAAAAAACTGAGAGCTTCTGTTGTAATTCAGGCGGAGTAGGGACCTGGGTCTCTCACATTCCAGTGATGAAGGCACTCACCTGGGCTTTTGGCTGTTTTGAGGTGGGCCTCTGTGATGACTGGGTTGGGATTGCTGTTCTGGAGTGCATTAGAGTGTAACAGTCTCTCTCTCTCTGGTTTTGACCAGAAATTCTATCCTGGACCTGAGAAACCTTCCTAAGGAAAGTTTAGTTGAAACTGACCCTTTCTTGTGATAAGTTTCAACTATGACAAATCACCATTTTCCAACAAAAAATTCCCGACCAGTTCTGGCTTTGCATAGCACCTAGCACAATGGATCTCTGGTCCTTGGTATAGAAACATAAGAAATTTTCCTCTTGGCGGTACTGTAATAAAAATATGAAATAAACAATAGCATTCATATGCAGATGTACTGTGAGCACCCAAAATGGTAGAAACTGACATCAGAGTAACTACAAGCAGAGGAGGTACCAGGAAGGAAAGATCCTGTGTCATAGAAAAGGTAGGCAAAATTAAAAGAGCCAGTAGCAGTATTTTAATGTTGTGTGTGCACTAAGAAAGGATAATCAGGGTATAGAGGCTACTGCAGCAATAATATTTAAGATGTGATTACATGAAAAACCACTGAGCAAGGGGGAAAGGGAGAAAAGTGAAAGAACCCCCACTTACACCCACACGTCCTGTCCCCCAATGCACTCCCTCAGCTCAAGGGAGCTCAGGAACTGTTCCTTCTTACTCCTGTCCTTACCTACTCCTCTGGGGCCAGACTCAAGGTCTGAGTAGCTCATCTAGGAGTAGAAGGGGTGTTTTACTCACTGGTTACTTCCCTGTGGATAGCTCTAGTCATAAACCAGTCATACAAGATCACCTGCTACAAGATATTAGTAAGGAAAAGGCACTGAAGCAATGATGGACCGAGGCTGAAAGCCATCACTGCAATGGCTCGATGCAGTTGAGAAAGCAAATGGAATCTCAGATATATTAATAGAAAAACAGAGCACAAATCAAAATAGGTCATAATGGCATTGCAGAAAGGGCTAGTGAGACCATAGCTGGAGCATGGCACACAATTTATGGAAGTCATCTTATAGGAAGGGTATTGACAAATTGGCAAAGTCCTAGGAGAGGGCAATTAGGATGATAAAACATGTCCGAGGTTTTTAGCTCTTTGCAGGACTGTTGGGGGGGAAAAAACACCTACAACCTAGAATGCATTCCAAAAAATATTTTTGACACTATGTAATTAGAAGGACTTAATATTGAGTTATGTTCCCTTGTTGTAAACACACAACTCCAATTAGCAGTACATAAATCTCTGTGTTTCCATGTGCATCGGTTTTAATAATAGTAATTTGTCCGCAAACCTCAGCTATTTCCATCATTAATTCTCCTTAGTTTCATTATATTCTTCAAATGGAGCAGGACCAAATATTGCTACCCTTATTCATGGAAGAAGTTCCACTGAATTCAATTTGGCCCAAGGTCTCTCTAGCACAGGGGTGGGCAAACTACCTCCCGGGGGCCACATCCGGCCCCTCAGACATTTTAAGCCAGCCCTTGAGCTCCCACCAGGGAGCAGGGTCCAAAGCTTGCCCTGCTCTGGCAATCCAACCAGGGGCTTGCCCCCTCTCCGCATGTGCCGTGGCTCCGTGAGGCTCCCGGAAGCAGTGGCATATCCCTAATCTGGCTCCTATGCATAGGGGCAGCCAGGGGGCTCTGCACGCTGCCCTTGCCCCAAGTGCGACCCCCAGAACTCCCATTGGCTGGGAACCACGGCCATTTGGAGCTGCAGGGGCAGCACCTGTGGATGGGGCAGCATGCAGAGCCACCTGGCTGCACCTCCGTTTAGAAGCTGGAGCGGGTCACATGCCACTGCTTCTGGGAGCAGCTTGAGGTAAGTGCCACCTGGAGCCTGCACCCCTAGCCCCCTCCCATGCCCCAACCCCCTACCCCAGCCCTGATCCCCCTCCCAACCTCCAAACCCCTTGATCCCAACCTGGAGCACCCTCCTGCACCCCCAACCCCTCACCTCCAGCCCCACCCCAGAGCCCATACCCCCAGCCAGAGCCTTCACCCCCTCCTCCACGCTAACCCCCTGTGCCAGCCCAGAGCCCCTTCCCACACCCTGAACTCTTCATTTCTGGCCCCACTCCAGAGCCCGCACCCCCAGGCAGAGCCCTCACCCCTTCCCGCACCCCAACCTCCAATTTCGTGAGTATTCATGGCCCACCCCATACCCAGATGTGGCCCTTGGACCAAAAAGTGTGCCCACCCCTGCTCTAGCATCATCTCTTACCATTGATAATGTGCTCACATAAAGTACCCTGAGAATATATGCAAGACATATTTATGCATTCCTGCATTGTTTGTTGGTAGCTTTATTGTGGATGCAGAGGGGAATTAGTAAATGACTTATTTATAAAAATTTCTGATCTCTGAAGTCTCTAAAACCTAATGATCTACCAAAAGCCCCCAAAGTTTAATTGGAGTATAAAATTAGAATTTGCTCACATAGTATAAAATAAATGCACTAGGATTAATTGATAGATACCCAGTAATGTCAAAATTACATCTGGAATACAGATGGATCTATTAACATTCAAATACATTACTCAAGTAATAAAAGCACATTAATATAAACTATATTTGAAATAAAATTCAGCCAACCTGAACTTCTCTCTTTTTTTCCTGGAACCTCTTCAGTCTCTGATTTTATAGCAATGTGCAATTTAAAAATATACCTGTAACACTTACCGGTAGCTTGTCCACTTTTTCCATGTGTGCCTGCCAGCCTGCTATGTTGAAAAGCTACTCATGAGGTTATATGTTTGGAATAAGGTTGAAAAACCAGGAGGTATATATTTTTGGTGCTGTTAAAATATGCACAGCCCTTGGTAAGTAATATATCATGCGCCCCTTGGGAAGTAATATATCATGTAGACGATACTGTAACATAGCAAAGGACATAGCACCTCACAGTGCTATTATCATGAGGAATATCAACTTCTCCTGCAGGTCAGCCAGCACTTCTGTGTTTGGTGGTGCCTGAATCTTCACTGAGATGTCTCTGACCTCTGTCTGCAGCAGGCTCTCTCATGAAGTACTATGTTAAGGGAGGAGATTTTGAGTTGTCTAACGTCCTCCCTGTACCAATACATGATTTGTGAACTTGCATTGATGAATTATTTCCCCACTGGCCAGCAGAAAGCAACCATTTAAGGGTCTTTATAAGCTGCCAGTGATCAATTATCACGACAGAAGTGATTACTGGGCAGGAAAAGACCACTTTGCCCAACCAGCTTTTCCTCTGAGTTTATTTTAACCCCAGGTCTGTCTCCATCAGACTCTTTTTATCCCCCTTTAAAATGCTAGTTGTTTCCAAAAGCCATTTCCCCAACAATATTTGCTTTGACTAATTTGCATGACAAATTATTCCACATGAATGAAATGATTCTGCCTGAATTCACTGTTCGCTCGTGGTTTTTTGCTTAAATTGTTTTAAATCTCATTACGTTTCTTAGTGTTTAAATGACACCTGCTGTTGTGTCAGAGGGTCACAGGATGTGACAGAGCTGCAAAAGCAGTTTACTGTGTATGATGCAGAAAGAAATGTGGGTAACATTCCTTCTATGTAACAATAATTGTTATGTGGCTTACTGGTCGGGTCCCAAACCACCTCCGCAATTCTACTATCTACCAGAGAACAGCCCTGTATCTTCCCCTCTTCCCTTGTCTCCCATTGGCCTGTTCTGATGCTGAGGACTCTGTGACATGGAGGCCCGTTTGTAGTTCCTTACTCTGTCTCAGCAGCTCTTGTCAGGCCTGACATCCTCACGACACCTACTGCACTGTTGTCATAATCTGTATCGACACGGTAACAAGTGAGATATCACTGGAAATCTAATAACTCACTGATCATTAATATTCTTGTGTGAGGTATGTACAGGGTTTTCTTGGGTATTCTTGTGTGAGGTAAGTACGGGGTATATTAAAAGTTATAGATATGTGCTGGAATTATGACTAAAATGTGTTTAAAGCAGGCATGTTAGGGGGCCTTGGTAAACAGGTCTGCCTTAGTCAAAGGAATGTGTATTTGTTTGTCTGATCAGCCCGGTCATCAGGCAGAGACAATTAAGGGCTATTTACATATTAGATAAGCAAAGCTATCAAGCTAATAAGCGGGGGAGGAGACACCTTGGCATCTACATCCCAGCAGGGAAGAGAAACTTTATCTGCGCTATAAAGACAGGGGATCGGAACTTTGAGAGATAAGCAATTGAATCAACTGATATATAATACAGTTATATTGTATACAACATGTAACGAGTGAGATGTTTTATGTAACCCTGTGACACACTGGTGATTAATATAATTGTGAAACGTATGTATTAACACTATATAAGGAATTATGGATATTCATTGATATTATGCTTCATAGTCTTTGACCAAACAAAGGGACAAACAGGTTTTACCCAGGCAGGAGGAAAGGCAGCTCTGTACCTGTCACCAATGAAATTATACAAAGTTGTGCCCAAAAACAGCAGACGCCCCATTTACATTCAAATCAACAGGGAGATAGGAAGACCACAGGGAGGGAAGAACAGCATGAGGTCATCCAGCCTCTTGAAACAAGGTCACTGAACGTTGAGAGAGAGGAAGCGGAGACAGAGGGCCATTTTGGCATCCATCACTTAGAGGGTCACAAAAGGCCAGAGCTCCCGCAGGCTTAGAAAGATGGGTCCTTTAATCAAGGAGGGGTTGAAGTCTCTGGGAACTGAATGCAGGTGAGAAACCTGCTTAGGCAAAGATCTTTCACCTAGGAGGACAAGGGAAGTCAGCACCTTGTGCTTCTGTGGAACGTCCTGACTGAGGGAAAGTCAGCCAGGGCTGGGAAGAAGAATGACTGGTGAGAGAAACCATCTTGAACAAAGCCTATACCTTGCTAGATTAAGTTTTAGACTTTTTAGATGCATGTTTTCCACTTTATTTGCTTGTAGACATTTCTATTTTTATTTCTTTTACTTTGGATCACTTAACCTATGTCCTGTTGTTAATACATGTGTTTTATTTTACTATAAACCAACTCAGTGTCTGCAGGGAAGGGTGTATTTACTCCAGTTAAGTTAATAAGCTGTAATGAGCCTTTTGTCTCTTTAAAGGTGCAAACAAAGCTTATAATTTCTCTGGGCGGTCCAGAAAAGGGCTGGACGCTTCAGAGCAGATGGTTTTGGGAAAATTGAGGACTGGGAGTGTGTTGGGACCATCAAGCTAGGAGTAACCGAGGCTGGTGTAAGCCAGAGTGAGACCATTGTCCTGTAGGCGGGCAGCTGGAGTCAGAGCTGCTGATCCAGGAATGTACAGCACACAGATGCTCAGGGATGACCTGCCTACTTGTCTGCTGGCTGCTGGTATCCAGGCTGTGAGCCTTAGCAGCAAAGCATTTCACGCACCCACGGTTACAGGGCCAGTGGTGAGACAGCCCCTCACTAGCCTGGATTGCACCCCAGAATGTGACAGACTTATCCTCTAGTCATGCACAATTTGTCTCTTCTGTGCTTCCAATCTGGTATGGAAATGAAAAGATCTGATAAAGCCTTGTCTGGAAGCACCATCACTGATCTGGCACGTTTCTTCCTTCAGGCTTTGCTGAAAAGGTTGGTTGGTTTGTTTGTTCATTTTGTTTTGGGGTTTTTTTTTTAATCTGCACAAGCCAGAGAGGTTACCAGTCACTTTGGTGGAATCACAGAAACTCCACTTCCAAAGTTCCCCATGACGCAGATCAAGTTGTAAGCATTACATCATCCAGATAATCTGTCATTGGCAGAATAGGACATAATTACTTAGCAACCTTGATGTCTACCTTTTTCATTTGGAAGCACCTACCATATTGTGGGTGCTACTAGAAATAATATAATAATACTGAGAACTGCTAGTTTACCAAATGATACCTTTCATAGACTGTCTCTCCACTCTCTTCCTTCTCTTTCTCAAACTAAACTTATAAAAGGACGTTCCCAAATCCCATGAAACCCAGTTGAAAGCTACCACGGAAAAGAGAATCGACATATAACATAATCATTAGAGCTGGCTGAAAGTTATTTGAAGAAAATTTTCCATTTAAAAATGCATTTTTGTCCAAATTAAAACATTTCATGGGAACATGTCAATTTCTATGAAATTTTTTTTTGTGGGGAAAAAATAAAAATTAATTGTTTTGACTTTCTCATTTCATGTTGATAATGTCAACTCATTTAATTTCAACTATTGTTTTGATTAATATCATTTTGACTTCAATATATTAAATACTAATTTTAGTCTGTGTAGATGTTAAATATAAAATCATAAAAGTGTAGGACTGGAAGGGACCTCAACAGGTCACCTAGTCCAGTCTCCTGCTCTCAAGGCAGGACTAAGTAATAACTAAACCATTCCTGACAGGAGTTTGTTTAACCCGTTCTTAAAAACCTCCAATGACAGAGATTCCACAACCTCCCTCAGCAATTTGTTCCAGTGCTTAACTACCCTGACAGGAAGTTTTTCCCTAATGTCTAACCTAAACCTTCCTTGCTGCAATATAAGCCCATTGTCTCTTGTCCTATCCTCAGAGGTTAAGAAGAACAATTTTTCACCCTCCGCCTTGTAGCTATTTTTTATGTACTTGAACCCTCTTATCATGTCCTCCCCCCGGCCCTGTCTTCTCTTCTCTTCAGACTAAACAAAACCAATTTTTTCTATCTTTCTTTATAGGTCATGTTTTCTAGACTTTTAATTATTTTTGTTGCTCTCCTCTGGACTTTCTCCAATTTGTCCACATCTTTCCTGAAATGCGGTGCCCAGAACTGGACACAATATTCCAACTGAGGCCTAATCAGCGCAGAGTGGAAGAATTAGTTCTCGTGTCTTGCTTACAACACTCCTGCTAATACATCCCAGAAGGATGTTTGCTTTTTTTTGCAACAGCATTACCCTGTTGGCTCATATTTAGCTTGTATTCCGCTATAACCCCCAGATCCCTTTCTGCAGTACTCCTTCCAAGGCAGTCATTTCCCATTTTATACGTGTGCAACTGATTGTACTTTCCTACGTGGAGTACTTTGCATTTGTCCTTATTGAATTTCATCCTATTTACTTCATACTGTTTCTCCAGTTTGTCCAGTTCATATTGAATTTTAGTCCTAGCCTCCAAAGCACTTGCAAAGCCTCCCAGCTTGGTTTCATTTGCAAACTTTATAAGTGTACTCTCTGTGCCAGTATTTAAATCACTGATGATGATATTGAACAGAACCAGACCCAGGACAGATCGCTGCAGGACCCCACTTGATATGCCCTTCCAGCTTGATTGTGAACCACTGATAACTACTCTCTGGGAACGGTTTTCCAACCAACTATGCACCCACCTTATAGTAGCTCCATCTTGGCTATATTTCCCTAGTTTGTTTGTGAGGTCATGCAAGACAGTATCAAAAGCCTTACTAATGTCAAGATATATCACATCTACTGCTTCCCCCTATCCACAAGGCTTGTTATCCTGTCAATGAAAGGTATTAGGTTGGTTTGACATGATTTGTCCTTGACAAATCCATGTTGATAGTTATTTACCACCTTACTATCTTCTAGGTATTTGCAAGTTGATTGCTCCACTATCTTTCTGGGTACTGAGGTTAAGCTGACTGGTCTATAATTCCCCGGGTTGTTCTTATTGCCCTTTTTATAGATGGGCACTATATTTGCCTTCTTCCAATCCTCTGGAATCTCTCCCATCTTCCATGAGTTTTCAGAGATAACTGATAATGGCTCAGAGATCTCCTCAGTCAGCTCCTTGTGTATTTTAGGATGCATTGCATCAAGCCCTGGTGACTTGAAGACATTTAACTTGTTTAAGTAATTTTTATCTTGTTCTTTCCCTTTTTTAGCCTCAGATCCTACCTCATTTTCACTAGCATTCACCATGTTAGACGTCCAGTTGCTACTAACCTTTTTGGTGAAAACTGAAACAAAAACAGTCACTTAGCACTTCTGCCATTTCTACATTTTCTGTTATTATCTTTGCTCCCTCACTGAGTAACGGACTGACCCTGTTCTTCGTTTTCCCCTTGCTTCTAATAATATATATTCTTTTAAATTTGTATTATGTTTCAACATGATTAAATGTTTCAATTGTTTTTAATAGAAAAATTTCAGAATTTTCGTTTCATAGGAAACTTTGAGCTGATTCAGAACAAAAACCTATTTTGAAATGTCAGATTTTCCCATGGGAACAAAAATTCCAGTTTTTGACCAGCTCTAATAATTTCACCTAATTCCTGGGAGCTGATAAGTGCCCTGCATTGTTTTCCTGCTGTGATCTTTGCCAGTGAGAACTGTTGGGAGCCATTAGCCTCTGCACTTTAAGTTAATCTTATTATTTCAAACATGAGTCAGGCTGTTTGTTGTCATGGTTAAGGCAGAAAATATTTCAAACAAACCTTAAAACTACTAGTAAATTTCCCTGATAAGACAGATCGCAAATTTTAAGGTAAGAACTCTGTGAAGGGGTGAGACAGGGTTTGCATTGTCCTTCCCGATTTTGAGTGTTACATATTTGCACTGTAAGCGTTGACAGGAACGGGAAGAATTCTCTGCATGTGGAGTTTATTCCCCATCCCTGGAAACAGCTGCTAGACCATCCCTTCCAGGGATAACTTTTTATTTCTGTCTCTCCTTTTAAAGAATACTTTTCTCCTTTAGGAATGTATCTGAATATATCAAATCATACATGGTATCAAAAATGCCCCCAGGCAAGGATACCCCAGAACATCTTCTTCCCTTCCCTTTGAACAGCTTTCACCCTTCTCCCCTGCCTTGGAAAATTTTCAATTCATACTCAGCATTTAACACTCACTCTTAACGTGCGGAATGGAATGCATGTCCTCGGTCTCATCCCAAGTGAGTGCTTCATCTATTTTACTTTCTTGGCA
This sequence comes from Chelonia mydas, assembly GCF_015237465.2. Taxonomy (NCBI): domain Eukaryota; kingdom Metazoa; phylum Chordata; order Testudines; family Cheloniidae; genus Chelonia; species Chelonia mydas. Next base: position 89,127,152 of record NC_057855.1, read on the forward strand.
AGGAATCTTCTATTTACAGCCAGAGGCCTAAGATTCGCCCTCACTAACTTCACTGGGAGCTGTAGGAGTGCAGTGAGAACAGATTGGCAATTTCCCCTTTATAACCAATTTTTTACCGAACAAGCTATTTTTCTCCCCATGCCCTAACTCCCTCTTTCATCAATAATATGGACTGCAAAGCTACCGTCCAAAATGTTTTTTGCCCAAGTATATAATGGTCACGTGTACCCCATTTGCCTTGGCTACTAGCATGAGGACAAATCCTGTGTCCGTACTCAGGCAAAACTGCCAAAGATTTCAATTGGATTTCCCGTGATTTCAATGGCAGTGTTGCTTCTGCAAGGATCCAGGAGTTGGTCGCTAATATGTCCATATCATTAATATCTTCAAAAATTCAGATGTATCTATTAAGAAAATCCTGGTGCTTATGAAGTTGGCTAGCTGCAATCAGAGTAAACATTTCAAGATCTTCATTAAATCTCACCAGGCAGATTGAATTGATATTAAGCTACTAAAAGTTCTACAGTTACTTACTGTTCAGTGTCTCATGGCCTCTTCTTGAATGCATGGTCTCTTGCTCTGTTTCTTTCCTTCTCTCTCTGGCATGGTTCAATTCACCACGGTAATAGTGCAGTACTACTGGAGTGTTTCAGGCTACTATTGCAGAATAACATGCTGGGTTTTCTTTGTGATAAGGGCTGTTTACCAATTTTCAGGCCTAGAAAACTGATCTGTTAGAACCTATGACTGTTGCAGGCGGGGAGAAGAAAGAGAGAGGAGCAATGAGACTTTCTAGTGACCCCAACCGTAACAAATGTCTCAAAGTGAAATTTTTTTAAAATCAAAAGGGAATTAATGGAATCAGAGGAATGAGCAAAATTTTGCAACAACTCCACACTTCCAGGAAGAATCCTACAAGCTACACTTGGGAGCAGAGAAATTCTTTCTTCTCATTCCTTTTTAGCATGAACAACTGAAATATGTAATGTGCATTTTTGTATCTGGAGTCACTGTACCTTGCTACTGCCATTGTCTACTTCCATGGCAAGACTATATCACTTCTCTGAGTCTAATCTCCCTAAGTGGTCATGGAAACAGCCGATCAGTAAATATGAGGGGCAGAGAAGAACCTACCCAAATTAGGTTTTTGCTGAGAGCCTCAAACCTAAAAGGGCCTTTACTGAGTGCAGATATTGTTCTATGCATTTCCTCTGCTACATTTTCATGGAAATGATGCATTGCATTTTACAGTAGTTTGATTTTCTAAAGGAAATCTTCCTCTTTATGACAATAAACAGAGCCAGAAGTAGGTCGAGTGCTGACACATACGGCACTAAAGGACTACGGAATGAATTCCACAGCTGTGTTCTCAAGCCGTAATAGAAATGACAGCCTATTTAGAGCAACATATAGGAAGTGCCAAAAATTAAAGCTTTCCTGTGACATATTGAAGTTGATTGAATTAATACTTGTTGAGGTTTCTTTTGTAAATTATCTTTTTAATATTCATTTTCCATTTCTTACAAGTGTTTCTGGATTTTTGCCAGAAGCCCTAGCCATGAACTTCAACTTACCTAGCCAAGCGTCAAAAGGGGACAGCTGGACTCTTCCCACCCAGCCAATAAACCTCACCTTAATTATTTTAGGCATCATGTTTCAACCAAGTCCAGTATAAACCCAGCATGGGGAAGGCAATTCCATAATGCTGCTGTCTTTCCCAGAGAGATTTGCAGACCCAAGGCTTCTTCGAGGGGTGCTCCTGATTTTAAAAGCTCCCCTCATCTATTCTGGGCACAGAGATGGTACCATGTGTAAAGCTGGGTGTGAAACCAGGACAGTTTTCCTGTCCTGTGGACATTTTCAAGAGCTCAGATTTTTTTACGATCCTGAATCAGAATGAAAAGTCAAAATCTTAAAAGATTTCATAAACTGAAAAACTGGAGGGGGAAAAAAAAAGTTTGGTTCTGATCAGTCTAAATGTTTGGTTGCCGATTTTACCTTTTTTTCTTTAAACTTTTTCCACTTTAATCTTAAATTTCAAAACAAAAAGTTGTTTTGAACTGGAAAACCAGATTTTGAAAAGGTTGAAAAGAAATATTTTGATAATTTCAAAACTTTTTTCATGATCACCATTTTGTGAAAAGTTTGTTTCAGTGAATCAATATTTCTAATGAAAAATTAATAGAAAAAATTCCAGCCCATGTTTAGCCATGTGACTGTTTGTGGCCAATCACAGCTAATTAAAGCCACAATCATGCATTGAAAACCATGGGGGAGGCCTGTTACTGAAATCACTGTCTCCATGTAGTTTTCAGTGTAGGATCAGGACTCAACAAGTGTCAACTTTGAATATCATGGATCAAATACTCACAGCCCAGATTCAAAAGTTCACAATCAACCTACGGGGGGGATCACCATTTTTTAAAAATTACAGACTCATTTTGACATATGTAAATTGGTAGAAAATTGCTATTCAGCTACACTGGGTAACCATTTTTGGTTAAAACACAGGAGTCGTGAAGGCATTGTAATGTACCAGTTACTGCAAACAAATACAGCTATGCAGATCAATACGCAGTAGCTTTATTTAAATAGGTGTGAAGTTCTGAGACAATTGCACAGGTATAATTATCTCTGTACACACTCAAGTTCTATTTCTGCAGTGTCAATACTGATTTTATAGCTTTTGTGTCTATAGCACTTCATAAAGCACTCCCTACAACTGCAGTTCTTGCTATGTGCTCCAGAAAAATCTATTTGGAGTTGGCCCAATTTCGAGGAAGGAGCAACTTACAATACTCTCTTTCAGAAGTCTCAGTTTTTACACTGTGCAAGAAACAAACTAAACCTGCTGTGTAAGAGTGTGACAGCTGCAAAAAGCTGATAGGAAAGTACAAACCAGATGACAATTTACCTTAAGCTATTGACGCTGCCAATCACATTTTCTATCGTTAATATCTCCTTTTTAAATTAATCCCAGCCAGGTCCTCAGCTGGTGTAAATTAGCATAGTTCTATTGACTTCAATAAAGCTGCACTGATATGTACCAGCTGAGGATCTGACCCTTATCAAGCCCATCAAGGGTTGCTCTGTGACTTGTTTAGCTGCTAAAGTGACACCACTACAGATGAATCTATAAGGAAAAGAGCTCTTTAATTTTCCATCCCCAAAAGTGATTCAAATTAATGGCTGTACTGTTGACCAAGGAGAGCTGTTCATCTACTCAAGTGAAAAATTAGTTTGGAAGACCAACATTAAGTGTTGTGCCATATTTCCTATAAAAGTACAGTAAAGATACAAGCTTTACAGTCTATGAGAAATGTAGCAATATGCTGCAGTCTATGAATTATATATTGTGTCAGCACTCCCGGAGCTTTACTTTATAGCAAACTGCCTTCCTATCTTATGAACATGCAAAGTAGTTAGAATGACAAATATCTTCACTTTTTATTGACCTACAATGGCCCCTAGTTCTCTAGCATCATCTCAAGCATCAACTAGGTTTTTTCTTTTTCATCCAGTCTTAAATCAGATGATTTGCAGTTCATAGCATTGGTTATTTGCTGTTGTCGGCATCAAGTAATTAGACAGCCAGAGCTTCCACACTTGTTTTCAGCTCCTCATTTATCCATTGTTGCACAGCTACTGTACCTCATTTAATCACTTACTGTGTAGTGTAAATGTCAGCCATGAGCTCCCTCTTTGAGAAATGCCTTTTATTTTGGAACCTGCTCAGCTGCAACTACATTCTCTGAGTATATTGTGCTTTCAATAATGCAGGTGGGTTAGTAAGTGACTGGTAGTTTAAAGGCTTTGTTGCCCACGAAGGTGAGGTAAAGGCTGACCTTTGAAATAAGCCAGGACACTGTCAATGCTTATACAAGAGGCTGCCTTAATTTAAAAAAAATGATAGGGTGCTGATCCTTATTAATATATATATTCACACAGTGAAACTCATCCTGAAGGATTGCAAAGTACTTTGTAAATCATGAAATAGATAGGTATACCCATGTGTGGCAAGGCAGGGGTAAAACCCCCTTTAAAGCCCTGCCAAAATGTTGGCTGAAAATGGTTCTCTGGTCAAAAGGCCAGGTAGAGAAACATGGGTATGCAGCAGGGAGCCCAGCTGTAAGCCCTAATGAGGGCTAGCTCAGAGCAACAAGCTGGGCCGAGTGGGAACAGCTGGGCTAAAGACTGGGAGGGCTATAAAAGCCCTGGGAAAACCTCAGTGAGGGGGCTGGCCTGCGAGGAGACAGGAGCAATGGCGTATTAACACCTAGGCCAACAGGGCCTAGGCCTAGGGCAGCAAATTTGCAGGGGCGGCAAATTTATAATAGCAGCCAGAGGCTGATTCTCCCGGTGCCGGTTCACGCCCAAGCCCCGCCCCAACTCCACCCCTTCCACGCCCCCTCCCTGCCCCTATTGGTCCCCTTCCCCAAATCCTGGCCCCGGCCCCGCCTCTTCTCCTGAGCGCGCCGCGTTCCGCTTTCTTCCCCCGTCCTTCGCAAAGCTGTTTCACGCACAAGCACTGGCAGGGAGCGGGGAGAAGCAGGACCCGGCGGTGCGCTCAGGGGAGGAGGCGGAGGCAGAGCGGAGGTGAGCTGTGGCAGGAGAGCTGGGAGCTGCTGGGGGGTGGGGGTGTGGCAATTATTTCAGGGCCTAGGGGCAGCAAAATCATTAATCCGCCACTGGACAGGAGGGCTGTTTCTCTGTCTCCTTACCTACTGGAAGGCGCCTCAAGGGCCAGAAGACTCTGGGAAGGGTCTGTGGTGTGATTGTTGTTGGGGGAATCGGGACTGCACAAGAACACTGTAAATAAAGACACAAAGGTGAAACCACGGAAGAAGATGGTGGGACTCTTTATTACACCAGCCTAAACACAGGGTGCAGGCTCAAAAGTGGGAGTGCCAGCGCAGACCCTGTGACACCATGCCTATGGATCACTTCTCCTGTCACTGAATTGCAGCCACTTCTGGGTGAAACACAGCACCTGTTTAATAGTAATTGGCGTAGCTAAAAAAGTATTAGTCTTCATTTCCTACTTTATCTTACCCATTTATAATGGCAGGGAAGATTTTAATAGCTGGACTGTAATTACTTTGAGTCAGAATTTGTCTAGGGTACCAGGATGATGGTTTCATATCACGGTGCTGAAAATTAAGCTTGGTCTACATTAGCACTGCACTGCTGCTGGACAATGTGTATGAAGTATGTAGTGTAGAGGGAAAGGCGCCCCCTACTGATTTGTCAGCACCATTTATTGCAGCACATAGGTGATCCTCCAGTTTCCTATCCAGTACCTTCTTGGCCTGACCCTGCTTAGCTTAAATGAGATCCGACAAGATCACAGCACATGATGGTATTACTGCAGGCAGTAACGTTATTGTTATGATATTTACCACATTACCAAAGCTAATAACTTACGGACATTTGCTCTGTCCCTTGCAATTTTGAAGTTGAAGGGACATATGTAAGACATGCTTTGTGTTTCATCGTCTTGAGTATTGTCTTTCCCCATTAATACCGTGTAATACCGCTGTATGTATTCTTAATTTAGTTTTACAACAAGTTGAACTAGTCTTTATCTTTTACAATATTGATCAACTGCTTATAAGTGAGAGAAAAAAATAACAGTGGTTAACTAAATTTGAGTTTAAGTACATACAACTTCTGCAGAATTAAAAATATGGGTAGCTACTTGGCTTCAAGAACTGAGTTGTTTATTGCATGTGCTGGCTGTTTTTTGCAATGCAAGGCTGCTTCAGTAAATAAAATTAGGTTGCAAATAATGGGAAGACGACAGTAAGCAGTTTAACTCGTCATCTTTTGCTTTGATTGTTTTTTAAAAAAACTTTAATTATATTGCTCTGAAAAATGCTTGAGTTGACAGTCCTGAAGGCCACAGTGCTCTGTCTTAGACAGTGCAGGGAGGAGGCGAACCAAAGGAGAGGATTTAAATATATTAGATGGTAAAATTAATAGATGACATGTCTCAATCCCCAAGACTGCTTTGCAAGATAACCTGGGGGAGAGAGCTTCCTCCCTCACTATCTTGCCAATAAGTCCAAGCTCTGACCTTGAAGAGCAGTTTAGCCTCCATGAACTCTGATTCTCTGCTCTGACTGCCAATATCTGTGCCGACTGTAATAGTGGATTTTGTGGTGTGACCGCACATCCACCAGGAACTGGACCAAGATCGTCAGTTAATTTCACACAGGTGAGATGGTCAAGGGCCTTTGATTGCTTCTGTCTCAGGCTAGGTGCAAGCACTGGGCCGCTTTAGAAGTGAAAGGTTCAGAGTAACAGCCGTGTTAGTTTGTATTCGCAAAAAGAAAAGGAGGACTTGTGGCACCTTAGAAACTAACCAATTTATTTGAGCATAAGCTTTCGAGAGCTACAGCTCACTTCATCGGAAGTGAAAGATCGCATAGTTCATTAGCAATCCTGTTGTGGCTTGCGGAGTTGTCTGGCCCTGATATGAGTTTAACCTGACTAAGAGCAGCTCTCATTTATGCCAGTGGAAGACTGAGTGCAGAGGAACTCTACTTTACCATGTCCAATCTACGCCCCACCTCATTTGTAGTGTGCCCCAACATGTCCCCCTCTCCTCTGAAACTAGAAAGGAGGGGCAGCGAACAGCCGGAGGTTGTACTGCCTCCACCAATATTCCTCTGTGCTTATGTGGCTTTAGCAGAGTAGAGTACGTGGCCCATTGTTTTCAAGGGAATGCTCAAGCTTATACGATAATGTTCTGTTGTCTATATATGGGCTTGTGTGTTTGCATGACAATCTGTGCCAGAATAAACTATTTCTAAATTTCTGAACTGATTTAGACAAGTGAGCAGTCATTTGAATCACGTACTTCTGTAGGTGCGCAGGGGACCAAAGACCTTTTGGATCCAAGATTTGGGTATCAATGAAAAAAGAATGAATGATACTTAATAATAAGTTTGCAGTGTAGTGTGACTTGTGGTAAAGGAAGAGGGGAATAGAGGAATGTAGTAGGAAAGACTGGAAAAGACAGGAGAGGATACTGGTGACTGGCTGATTTTACTGATGAAAGTATCAGCATGAATCGGATGAAACAACCACACCAGCTGTCAGTGAGAAAATGGATCTTTGTGAGTCTTCCTAAGAATTCTTCAGTTTCATCAAGGGGTAAAAAATTGCAATTTTTTCCCTCCCACTTTTTTTTCCCAAGCAAAATTCTGCCCAGGGGAAATCACAATTTCCCTTTTGTGGTCTCCAGAAGGAGGGAAGCAGCTGTACTTCTACCTAGAAAACCTTGTCAGTCAATTGACAGAGAAGGTGCAAGGGAAGCTTTAGACAATGCTGCAATCAGAAGAAGAATACTGTGATGGCAGCCAGAGAGTGAGAAGTAAAAAACGGGGCGGGGGGAAGTCAGTCCTGAAAAGTCAAGAGTTTGTCTTGTGGTTCCCGAGACCTACAGCAGTGATACAGTCTATTAGACCCTGTCTTTGACAGCTTTCATCTTGCCTATGCAAAGAAAGGTTTCATAGTTTACCCATGTACTGAACTTACTACACTTGGGATCAGTGATGAGCTGCCAAAATCTTAACAACTGGTTCCCTCCTCACCCCACGAGGGGGTCATGGCCCGCCCCTGGGATTCCTGCCCCATCCCCCCTGCTCCCCTGTCCACTGACTTCCCCCAGAACTGGGCAGGAGGGTGCCCGCCCCGCCCCACCCTGCCCCTAAGAGCCAGAGAGACCTGCTGGGGGTGAGGTGGGGAGTCCCAGCTGTCCTTACCTGGGGCGGCTCCTGGGAAGCATCCGGCAGGTCCTTCTGGCTCCTAGGGGCAGGGGAGCATAGTAAGGGGGGGAGCAGGGGTCGGCCGCTCCCCTAACTGATCACATCAAAAGTGGCGTCTTAGGTACCGACTCCATGGGTGCTCCAAGCCTGGAGCACCCCCGGGGAAAGTTTGGTGGGAGCAGAGCCCCCACCAGCAGCTCCCCGCCCCCCGCCCAGCCCCAGCTCACCTCCGCTCTGCCTCCTCCCCAGAACATACTGCCCCTCTCTGCTTCTCCGCCCCCCCACCCCCAGCCCAGCCCCAGCTCACCTCCGCTCTGCCTCCTCCCCTGAACACACCGCCCCGCTCTGCTTCTCCGCCCCCGCCCCCCCCCGGCTTCCCATGAATCAGCTGTTCGCACGGGAAGCCTGGGAGGGCTGAGAAGCAGGCGGCGGCTTCGCGCTCAGGTCCAGGGAGGCGGAGGCGAGTTGGGGCGGGGAGCACTTCCCCTGTGCGCCCCCCGGGTTACCTGCTGTGGCGCGGGTGGCCCTCCTCGCGCTCCCCCCACCCCAGCTCACCTCCGCTCTGCCTCCACCTCCCTGGGCCTGAGCGCGAAGCTGCCGCCTGCTTCTCAGCCCCCGGCTTCCTGCGCGAACAGCTGATTCGTGGGAAACGGGGGGGGGGGGTGCATTCAGGGGAGGAGGCAGAGCGGAGGTGAGCTGGGGCCGGGTGCAGGGCAGGGAGCTGCCGGTGGGTGCCACCAAATTTTCCCCGTGGGTGCTCCAGCCCCGAAGCACCCACGGAGGTGGTGCCTAAGGTGCCACTTTTGGCCTGTTGTTAAATTTAGAAGCTCTTTTAGAACCGGCTGTCCACAACGGGTTCTAAAAGGGCTTCTAAATTTAACAACCAGTTCCAGTGAACCGGCTCCAGCTCACCACTGCTTGGGATTGTTTGAGGCCAAGTTATCAAAGAGGATTTCTTCTCAAACGTTAGAGGAGTTCCATGCAAGAAGATTCAGGTTGCTACAGATTATGCTAACGTGGCTGAAGCATTATAATAAAGCCCAGAAGTGTTTTAGAGTCGTTCCCTCCAGGATGGTTATCACTACGTTAGTTACATAAAAGCAGACTGGGGAAAGCTGGGCCCATCTAAACTGTGCACAGTGGACTATTATATGAGTAGGGAGAGAAATACCTTTTTGTTTTCAAATTACGCTCTCCACGCTAGGAGCTCAATAATTCATAGCTAAGATGTTTAAATTATTTATTGCATAAGCAAATATGGATGTTTGTTTCAGCTTAAATGAATCTCATGACTTGGGAGAGAGATTAATATGATTCATCAAACTCTGAGGACTGGGCGAGGAATCACATGTATTAGTTTAATGTACATGGTGTCTGCTGGAAAGAATGAAAAGATTATTCCTCTTCATTAAGTCCTAGGAGGAGCATAGCTCCAGCTTTCAGCATCTTAGGAATTTCTGGCTCGCTGCCACAGATTTTGCGTCCCCCATCAGCCCAGCACTGTCTTTTTAATATTTAAAATTGTACCTGTTTTTTCAGCCCTCGAAAGGGCTTTCATTGCTCTGCCAGTGTTCTAGCTGTTACAGCTGCTGCTGTCACATTTAATAAGGACTTTGCAGAGTGTAAATATTGCACTGCTGCACCAGCTTTTCTTTGGCATGGGAAAAGGTCTTTGTTCATTAAGATGAGGTGTTCTTTGCTAGCTCTGCTGACATTCAGGTTTCAACTCAAGGTGACAAAGATCCATAATTCACCCACTGTTTACATCTGATGTCACTGAGAGGTGAACCTTTGCGAGCTCAGATCCCTACCTGATGCCATAATGAGGTCATTGACAAAGGCTAGTAGCTTGTCATGCCACATGATAAATACAGGCTAGGGGAAAATCCTAAAGTATCAAATTGTTCTTGGACTATAATGGCTGCTGTTTTAGGTGTTACAAATTAGAATTTTGCCTATAGCTTCTGTTGTTGTACCATGAATCATGACTGTGTGGTTACATATTTCTCATCTCAAGGATTCATCTATGCAATAAAACAATAACTTGCCCTTCATCACTTGTGAACTCTACAGGAAACAGAAGTATGAACTGGACAAAAGCTCAAGACACCGTAAAATATCAGGGCGGGGGAGAGAAGCAAACTCGATGCCCTCCTGCCTGTCATAACATTTGTTTATTCTAATGCTTTTCTCCCCAGCCCATTGTTCTGTATGTGTCAATCAAACTGAATATAATTGGTGTTGTTTACTTTCCGACCATCAGGATTTAACAAAAACATATAAAGTTTTCAGCAGACAACACACAGCATCACAACTGCTATATGTATGGTGTGTGCTTACCATACAATATGTCTGCCAGAATGATGCATGCTATGTAATATATTCTTGTGCCAAACCTAGAAAATTCTGTGACCCGATGGGAGAAGTTTGCACATTCAGATACCAAGCTGCCCCTGCCAAATTTGCATGTGAACCAGCTGTGCCCAGGTGATCCCATATTTGCACACAAACAGGATTTTCTGTGTAGCAAATGGGTTAATTGTGCATGTAAAAATTGATACTTGTGTTCAATTACCCAGTGAAAAGCAAATATAGAATCTGTAGCTTGAACAGGCATGTATACGATTTTTCAAGGGGCACTTTTCAAAAAAAAAAAACTGCTTTGGAAAATTTGACCCTGTATATTAAGAAGAAACATTTGTTCCATGCTGTCTTGATTTAGGTGCAACTGGGTATTACATATGAAGTGCCCACAATGTGCTCAGCACCATACATTACGTAGAGAAAGATGTGCTCCGTGCCCCAAAGAGCTTACGGTCTGACAGGCAGATAATGGCTGATATAGAGCAGATGAATCAGTTGCTCCTAATTATCCTTTCTGGTGGGAGCAAAATGATGTCACACATTTAATGGAAATGAAAGGCAACAGCCATAAAACTGATCAAAGGAAGTTCCTTTCAGAGGAAATTCTCCACTGGGCCTGGAAGCCCTGGGTTCTATTTCTGGCTCAGCCACTGGCCTGCTGGATGAACTTGGGCAAGTCATTACACCCTTTTGTGCCTCGGTTTCCCCATCTGTAAAAATGATATTGACTTCCTTCCTAAAGCGCTTTGAGATCTAAAAGCAGTATAGAAGAGCTAAGTATCTATCTATTTATTACAAAGCTCGGAAGTAACCTATGGAACTCAGACCAAGAGTTTAGCAGGATTGTACACAAGGGCACCCACAGTTATGTTCGGTAGGATTTTTAAAATAGGGATATAAATCCTTATGCTTAAAGGTGTCTGCCAGCCATTAACAACCTGAGAAGACACTTCCCCTTTGGGAAGGTTTCTCCATAATTGTCCAATATAGAGTTTCTTGCACCTTATTTTGAAGTATCTAATACTTGGCCCCTGCCAGAGTAAGGATGCTTGAGTAGTTGGATTACTGCTGTGATACAGCATGGCAATTCCTATGTTAATTACTTTTAATTACTTTTTTTAACGATAGCTGAGATTCTCCTGTATTCTGCCAATAGTTGGATCTATCACTAAGGGTTTCTGCAAGCCCCTTCAGCACATCAGTACCTGAACCCTCCAGCAGGCAGCAGTAGCCTTAACCTTGTATTGTCCACGAAACCACCCACAACCCTGCTTCTCCCGTGCATGCATTCCTTGGAACCACAAACCCATTTCCCGGAGAGGAAGGAAAACTACTGTCTTGCTTCCCATAGAACTCCACGCAAGCTAAGATCTGTCCTGGAAGCAGGACAAGGCTGCACATTCTCAGACTTCGGAGAAGAGAGGACTCCACCTTCTTGAGAAAACATTCTAGACATTTACTTTTGTTCTCAATGTTAAACCATACATTTTTTTAAAAAATTGTCTTCCCTGACCCATCCTTCCCCTTTACTGATGTCCCCTTCCTTTGACTGTGGCTCACACTGATGTTTTCAGTGTGATATATGTGTGAACCCTGCCTGTTATGATTTTATGTTAAGTATCCAGCTGTGGAAAGAGATGGGTTGCGAGTTGGAAAGGTCTTGCTAAAACATGTCATTTCTGAAAATCAATCATAAAAACTAAGCAACAACAAACAAAATAAATACATAAAGGCTTTACTGTGCAGCACACATTTTTTCACCTAAATATTATAGGCTATTCCTGTGTTTGAACTCCCTGAGCTATGGAGGGAAGAAAATGTACTACTGCTCATTTTGGGAAAATTACTGCATTTCCAGAATATTATCATTCTCACTTTTGGACACCTTATGGAGTCTGATCAGCACTTAAATAGCCTTCTTCTTGCTTTGTACACTCATCTTGCTCTGGTTCTGTTTGAGTTGATAGAATTGATATTTCTTTACTTTCACCCCGATAGCGTGTTTGACTAAGAACTGCTGGCTAGATTTGTATTGAAGGGAAAGAAAATGAATTAAAAATACAGTGCCTGAGTTTCAGACCAGAGCACCTAAGTGATAGCAACTAATGCTGCATTTGAAATCTAATACTAAATACTAGACAGGGTCCTAAACTCAGAATCAGAGGTTAGAAACCTCTGAATTATGGGCAAATACAGATCCAGATCTCAGGCAGGTGACAGGTGCAGGTACCAGAACCCTGAATCCAAGCTAAGTTAATTTTTGGGGGAAAGTCTGGATTCTTATTTGCCCTTTGTGACTCTGCTCCATTTCTACCACCTGCTACAGTAACAAGACCATTGGCGGCAATCCAAGTGACCACACAATGGCTTGGCAGCCTGTTATAACTTCTGAAGTTTGAAAATTAGATACATCAGACCAGAGCCTCCGCTCGTGTAAAGCAGCAGAAAACAGCTGAAGTCACTAGAACTATAATTTACACCAGCTGAGAGATTTGGCCTTTGATTGTTAACTGTTAGCTGCTTGCTGTAAAAGAAGTTTCAGTGAGTTGCTCCTGTTAGATATGGCATGTAGCTTACCGTATATCTCAGGGTTTTTTCCATTGCACAGGGCAATACACGATAATTCCAATGCAATACAATGAATTCCTTTTCTTGTATCTTCTAATGACCTAGCTTGCTAAGTATTCTTTATAGTCAAAAGGTATTTATCATAAGTCCTGTAATAGCAGAGCGGTTTTGAGATATAAAGTTCCATTTCTCTTTGTTGATGAAAGGCGGAAAGCAGTGGTGAGCTGGAGCCGGTTCGCACCGGTTTGGGCGAACCGGTTGTTTAGAAGCTGGTTTAGAACCGATTGTTAAAGGGTTGGGCGAACTCCAGCCCTCAGGCCACATGTGGCCCACAGGACTGTCCTGTCCAGCCCGCCTGAGCTCCTGGCTGGGGAGGCTCCCCTTGAGAATCTCTCTTTACTCACCTGGCGGCACTCCGGGTCTTCGGCGGTGAGTCCCTCAGTGCCGCCAAAGACCCAGAGCGAGTGAAGGACGTGCCGCTGAAGTGCCGCCGAAGACCTGGAGCGAGTGAAGGAACCGGTTCTTCAGATTTTGGCAGCTCATCACTGGCGGAAAGGGAATCAATTGAATCACTTGAAAACATTTGGCTGCAATTTCTCATACAACCCTCATTTGTCAACATATCAGATGCATTGCTGCAGAGATACGGGACCCTGATGTTTTGTGGCGTGTGCCGTATATCACTCCAGCTAGAATGTGAACATAATGCAAAGCAGTAGAAGTGCATAGCTCTGCTACGATTGTCTCTGAGAGAGTTCGTTATTTGGGTAGTCTTTAAGGTTAAATTATAGGCATTCATTTGTATTCACAGGCATGAGGTAGTTGTTGCTTGTATTACAGAAGAGCCCAGAGGCCCAAACTGAGATCAGATGGGCCCGATTCTAATCCCATTTACACCAGTGTAAATCAAGAGCAATTCCATTGAAGTAAATAGAATTGCACTGGTGTAAAACCCATGTGTGATCAGAAGGAGGCCCCAAAATATTTCAGTATATTTTGCGTCTAAAATTGCTCTTCTTTTTGAGTATCTGACCTTCAAAAGCAGCTGAACAGATTTCCTTCCAACAATAACACGGGGCTGTGATCAAGCCTGAGAAATTTCATCCCCAAAGGGAAAGTTTCATAAACCACTGACTTGGAATGAAAGTGCCATCTTGCCTATACAATGGTAACTACAATAGCAACAGCTAATGTGTAAGTACCAAGAATAAATAAAAATGACAAAGCCTGATGGGGACAGTGCAGAAGATAGAAAGTAACCAAGTGAGGAAACATCAAAATGATTATCCTGATTTGCAAGAAATCCAATAGCGAATACAGATATTTACAGACTTATTGAGTTAATGGTGATTCTGCTCTTGTCATAATTGATGCCAGTAGCAAAAATCTGGGCTACAAAAGCGAGCATGCAAAACAGGCTCCTTTCCTTCTTGGTGGTCTCCCCTCCAAATGGTGACTTAGCCAAGCCCTGTTGAGCTTTCATAAGCATTAAGATCAAAACTAATTAAACTAGTTCAACCATGGTGCTGCAAACATCCATGCTACTTCTGTTCCTGCTCTCAGTGGTTCCACAGCTACATTAATTCCAGGGTGCACTTATCTATATCAGCATTTTAACTGAACAGTTTTAAATCAGGAGAGCCTAATTCTTCTTGCACTTATGCTGTTGTAAATCAGAATGAATTCCCCTGAAGTCAAAGGAGTTACTCTCGTGTAAAGCTGGGAATCAGGCCCCTTGCTCACAAATTGTACAGGTGAACAGCTGCACAGATACAGAAGTTGAAAACTTTGTTTGCAAAACGAAACAAGAGTGGTGTTCATCAGAACACAGTTCAGCCTCAGTGAAAAGTGGTCGAATTTTAGCTGCTGAGTAAAGTTTGATTTGTGGTAGAGCAAGAGCTCTCCAGGTCTGTCCCGCGGTAAAGACAAATATATGCACTCCTCTATGAAAATGATCATGCAATCAAATAGTCACAAATGTCTTAACCATCACTTCACTTCACAACTGCGTTTTCTTTCAAGCGTGCCATAGCAAAAGACCCTGATCCAGGACTACGTTCAAACGAATTAGGAAGTTTTAAAACTGAAGCTGTTTTTGAGTTACCCAAGCTTTAAAAAGCCTCTAAAAAATGTAACAGCTGCAAAATTTTTGTTTAAGTTAAGCGCAGTTTGTTGAAAAGTTTGTTTTGCTGTTGGTTTACTTTTTTAACTCAGCAACAAAACCCTTTATATTTTTTTGGTCCCCACTGTAGAGAAGGAAGAAACCTATGCACTCTTGTGCAAAGAAAATGGAGAGCCTTATGACGGGAGGAGAGAGCGTGTGCTTGAGGACTAGGAATCTGTGTGTGTCCATTGTGGGGAATAAGAAAAGGAGTACTTGTGGCACCTTAGAGACTAACCAGTTTATTTGAGCATGAGCTTTCGTGAGCTACAGCTCACTTCATCGGATGCATAGCATATCGTGGAAACTGCAGAAGACATTATATACACACAGAGACCATGAAACAAAACTTTCTCCCACCTCACTCCCCCGCTGGCAACAGCTTATCTAAAGTGATCCTCAAGTAGAGCCATTTCCAGCACAAATCCGTGTCATTGAAATGATTCTGCCTGTTTGAGTTCATTCATGGCCACTCTGTCTACATTGTGTTCTATATCCATCTACATCCTACATAGTTACCTGACTGCAGAAAATATTTAGTCAGCTAGTTGAACGTTGCACTTCAGATCCTCAGTCCTACTCCTGTATTCACAGGACGTCAGTGGGACTACTCATAGATCTGAATTGAAGTCCATGAGCTCCGACTTAGGCTTCATGCGACAAAGGACTACTCATGACCGCAGTCCGGCAGTCCATTCCCATTCAGCAAAGCATAGAAGCACGGGCTTAATTCCCTTTGCAGTCCATGGGATTTAAGCAAGTGCTTAAACTTAAGCACATGTTAAACGTTTTGCAGGGAAGGAATGGAGCCAACCATGTGCCGAAATGACTTGCTGATTTGGCCTCCGTGTGAGTAGGGGTTTGCAGCATACTTCTTTGTTTCCTAGCTGTCTTCACATACAGCACAGTCCTGCGCGAGTCTGCAGGCCTACCTAACAAGGGCAACAGGGGGTGGCGCAGCACCTCTTCCTGCTGTGCTGGTTAGGGAAAGCAGCTACGCTGTTGTCATGATAAAGGATGCAGCCCTGTTACAAGTGCCATGAAGTCAACACATGGCACTTGTAACGAACAATGGTCACCTCCAGCTGACATTAACTTTAAATAGTAGAAGTGTATGTGGCAGAAAAACATACCGTTTCATTAAGGAGGTTGACAATAAGGCCTTTACTGGCTACATGCAGCAAAGAAAAATATAGCTCCAAAAAGTGTAATTGCTTGAAATACACACATTTGTCCCATTAAAATATACAAGCATATTAATTAAGAGCCCATCTCTCATGTAAAGAAAGGAACAGATTCACAATGAAACAGTGCCTGTTGTACCCTACCAGCGCCTGTATGAAAGTCTACAGGCAAAAAGTGATTTGTTCTGATTCTTATAATGGGTGGAATAATTAATAACAACGACTTCCACTTCTACAACAAGCTTATCTCAGTACTGTCTCACTGACATGGGAGAAAAGTAGACGCAAGTCAACACAGACATTGCAATAAAAGCGGATAATACTTATCACCTTTTAGCTGGGCATATCTAATTTAGAGACCTGACAAATATATCTCTGCAGTTCGAGAATGTGTTACTTAATAACCTGGGCGGACTCTGGAATCATATGTCTATCAGAAATGAATTCTACAAGGGCAAGCAGGGGTGAAGGATATAAATTAAAACTCAACATTGAATATGGGATTTGAAGGCTATGGAATATATTTCAGCAGCGGGTTGCTGCTTCCATTCCAAATACTTTATGCTCTAAGATAATATCGACAGTCTTTGGAAAAGCTTCCAAAGTTGTAGTGGGCGGTGATCTTTCTCTCGAATTGTAGTTAGAAGAGATGAAATTTCTAGCAGGTTGTGAATACTAGTAAATTAGAAGCAGGATCACTCTCTAAATGTCGTATGTGGTGGCCAATTCCTGAGCTGGTGTAAATTGATATAGTTCCAGTGACTTCAGTGGGGCTATGACAACTTATACCAGTTAAGAAAATGGCCCTGTGAGTTAACGTGCTTCTGTTCCAGCTCTTTTTCTTCACATTTTTTTGGCTTAGGGCTGCCACCTTTATTGGATGGGATAAACATTGCCATCATGATTTTGTGATTTTTACTTCGGACTGTTACAATCTAATATGATAAATGACTTGGCACACTGTCATCAAGTTGTATCAACATGTCATTCCATTGCTATGTGGTGTTGAAACCGGATGTCATTTTTCAGTCTCCAGAATTGGTTTGGGGACTCGGGCTCCTTAAGGCACCAAGGTGTTCCTCCTTAAAAATGGAGCAATCCCCAAAATAACAAACAGCCACCCTCCCCTTTTTGGGGGGGGGGGGTGGGGGGAGGAGGGAACAGGTCTTCACTCTCCTTCCCTTTTAACATCTTTTTGCTAAAATCAAAACTTTGTTTGTAGATGTATTGGGTCTAGGAATGAGATCAAGTTGATAAAGCAATATATTTTGGATCAAGGAATAATTCTAACACAAATTTATCAGCCCAGAATTCTGTTTTAGAATTCAAAGGCATTATTTGCCTATACATTCTTTCATTAAAATTATTTTTATTACACTAATAGATACCACATAGTAGAGAAAATGCCAGAAAAGTGAAATGGGAAGTTCTGTACTGGCTGCAATGATATTTTTTAAAATAAAACAAGTATTTTGAAGCATCTCAGGAAAGGGATATAGAACGTTAGGTAATGCAGATGGTCCCAGAGTCCCGAAGTTTGGATCCAGATCTGGAATTTCCTCAGGTTCAGAGATTTTCTGATCCAGAAACCTTCTTCAAGGTATTTATCTGTCTTCAGATTTTGTACAGGCTTCCATCACCTTAGTATTTGAGTTCCTGTCACATCAAGTTGATGGTCAGTTGGCAGTCCCTGGTGGACTGCATAAAGGCTCTGCCTCTTCTCCCTTTCTGAGGTTTAAATACTCTGCAAGGGGATAGGGTTATGTTCTGCTTGGTTGGTTGATTTTAAATCCCTCCCTCCCTTCTACCTAAATGCCCCTCCAGGAAGTTGAAGGAAGGAAGATGAGTTCATTTTCAAAATAGGCTTCTTTTGTTATGTATTGGAATTATCCTGTCTGTGGCTTTCAACAGGATTTAACTCTTAGTCTGGATATTTTTGACCTGTTCTGGGGCGGGGGGGGGAGATGTTATAGGCAGGAGACAGAGAGTGTGAGAACACCACAAAGTAACCAACAAAGTAATGGAGACAAGTCCTGTGGCTGGATTTAAATATTGTGTGGCTTACCTTTTTATTAGACTGTAGGGGCTCAGTTGTGGCTTTGGGATGAGTAAGGGGTTGTGCATTGTTGTGCTGCCCCAGGAGCGACCAGAATACGGATTATGACTCTGACAGTCACTATCTACGTTCCAGGTTCTCCTTCCTCCTAGGGGGAAGTGCCCTGCACCAGACCTATATCTGGTGCAATGTACTTCTCCTAGTACTTTGTTAAAAGAAAAGGAGTACTTGTGGCACCTTAGAGACTAACCAATTTATTTGAGCATAAGCTTTCGTGAGCGACAGCTCACTTCATCGTATGCATACTGTGGAAAGTGTAGAAGATCTTTTTATACACACAAAGCATGAAAAAATGGGTGTTTATCACTACAAAAGGGGGGGGGAGAGAAAACCCTTTTGTAGTGGTAAACACCCATTTTTTCATGCTTTGTGTGTATAAAAAGATCTTCTACACTTTCCACAGTATGCATCCGATGAAGTGAGCTGTAGCTCATGAAAGCTTATGCTCAAATAAATGTGTTAGTCTCTAAGGTGCCACAAGTACTCCTTTTCTTTTTGCGAATACAGACTAACACGGCTGTTACTTTGAAACCTAGTACTTTGTTGTAGCTATGCTAACCCATGTGTGTTGTGGGGCAGGAGCAAAGGCCGCTCCCCATCTTGTCCCACCAACTCCCATCTACCTGTGCAAGGGAGAACACAGCAGCCCCATGGAGCAGCTGCAGATAGTCAATACAAGGGAATAAAGGCTGCAACTGTTATGCTAACCACCATGCAAAATAAATTCTGAGAGGCCAGGGCAAAAGACACAAAAGAAATACGTATGGAACATATGGAACAACCATAGCAGAACTCATTTTGCCAGATGTGGAACACACTGATAATCCTGGTTTCTAGTTGTAAGAACAGAACTTGAGGGTTAAGTTTTGTTGGTTCTGTGAAAATGCAACTTCTCTAGACCGTTGCATGTTATTTCCATGCTATTCCCATTGTGGTCCTAGCAGAGCAATATTTCAATTCAGACAAGAATCTTTATAGTTTGCATAGCACAGCCAATTATTTAGTTGAAAAAGAAAGGAGGCTTTTCATTACATTGCTCTTGAAAACTATGGGATTAAATTAAAGGGGATGTATTGCGTTAAAATGCAAAAAAGTTTAATGAAACCCAAAACTTTTATAGTAGTATGCAAAACCCAAAGCACCAGTGGGTTCTTCTATTAATACAAATAGAAATACAATAGTATTATATACATATGTACACACTTTATTCATTTCATTATTCTGAAAACTTCTGATTTGCCATTTTGCTTTCATTCACTATAGTTTATGCATAGAATTTGACTTTAAAAAAAACCCTTTCTTCCCTGAAGTATATTGCACCCAAGTTTCCCCAAACTTACACAAGTTTTAACACTACATTAATTCCTTTAGCTTCAGTGGGATTCCTCCTGATTTATAGCAGTGTGTAAATGATAGAAGAATCAGACTAGTTTCATTTGTGCCCATAAAGAAACATGGCAAACACAATGGCTATCACTGCCCACACTCAGCAGTCAGGAAAAAATGTCTATCCCTTTAGTTGGGGTGAATTTATTTTAAGTGGTAACCATGTTGGTTCTGTTCTTGGAACACAAGCTGCTTTTACTGAATGAGCATTTTCTCGGCTAGCTGGTACATATTAATGTCATTTACTGACTTCCTTTAGTGGCAGACACATAATCATCTCTTCAAAACAATTATACAAGATTCTGGTTGATTTTTCAGCTAATAATTAACACACGTACTTGTTGACTTTTTTTTTCACACTGGAAACAGAGCAATTGTCTGCTATAGTGTTTGTATTTTTTTTGCAGATCTTCATTATAAGCACTAAAAAAGTTATAGTAAGTTAATATATTCTGTGCCTTAATACAACGCAGGAAAAATATGTAGAGCTAATGCACAAGTGTCTAAAGTTAAACCATGGCAGACAAAACTTGCAATTCCATCCACAAACTTTATATTTTAGTGAGTTGCAGAATTCTGGAAAATTTTACTTTTTAAATATCAAATATAAACTTTCCATTCGAGGAACTCATGTTCATTTCCATGAGCCTATCAACCTTGCTAGCTGTTTTTTCCTGCCGCCTGTTTCTTCAAGTAAAATCCACTCTGGTAGTGTTTTACTCTGTCTCCCTCTAGTGGCTGATCCATGTAAGAGGCTAGAAATATACTACACCTGCCAGCAAATGAAAGCACTCCCTTAGCTCAGCTGAGAGATGCTCATAGTTTTAATGTAGAAGTGGCTTCAAGCCCCACTGACAGTCCAGGTGGGGGTTGAGCTACAAATCTGGCAGCTTTCATGCTGAAAACATTAGCTCTGGTAGTAGAGGCTCATGCTTTTAGTGATGAAGATCCAAGGTTCAAGCCCTGCTGACAATCTAATTGTTCTATTCCTGGCTCTGCCTTGAGCAACTTACTTACCTTCTAAGCACCATTGTTTCCCCTCCTGTAAAAAGAAGATAATAACTTACCTAGTTAACAAGGAGTCTGTGTTTACTGACTGACTAATGCCTCTAAAGTATTTTGAGATGGAAGGATAGATGTGTAGCAGCATACCCATTATTATTTATCAGGTATTGTAGGGCCCAATGCTGCCCACATTTGACTGTAGTTTAATTGAAAACTGTCATGTGTTTGCATGAGCCGTTGCCTGACAATGCAGGGTATTTTCATCTGAGAATTTAAGGTAATTGTAAAAGTGGTAACTAATTCTCGTGTAACATGTAATGTGCCTAGGAGAGAGTTTTTGAGGTGGATGAGATTTATGCTAGGTCTAAGGGTTCAGGCTAAACTGGGTCTGCAGCTATACTCAATGGCTCTGCAATCTTGCAAAGTGTCACCATGAGATTTATACAATATTCAAACCTGAAACACAAAACAGGCCACGTCTAGTCTCTCCTGGAATCAAGGCCCCTGGATTAGATTCAGACAAGGGGGGTGAAACTAAACCCCCTGAAGTATGAAGAGGATCAGATTAGATCAGTGGTCCCCAAACTTTTGACGCTCGCGCCCCCCCCCCCCCCCCCCGACAACTCCTGTCCAAGCCCTGCCCCCGGGAGCCAGGACCAGAAGCGGGGCCACAGCTCCAGTGGGAAGGCGCAGACGGGGTAAGAGAGTCAAGGCTGGGGCCTCGGCTGGGGGCGGGTCTGAGGCCAGGAGCGGGGCTGAGAACAGAAGCGGAGCCGCAGCCGGGAGCAGGGCTGAGTGGCGTTCCCTCCCCAGCGGGCTAGTCCCAGCTGCACTCCCCCTGAACATTCCTCTGTGCCTCCCTAAGGGGGCACGCCCCACAGTTTGGGAACCGCTGGATTAGATGTTCCAGTTCTGATCTCTTTCCAACAGTTTAGACGCACCGTGTGTATGTATATACACAGTTCAGCCTGCTAAGCTTGGCATATATCTGCTTTATATACAATAAGAAGCTGCCTACAATATTAACAGCTTGAAGTTTTTTCATCCTGCCGTCTTTAATATTTGCACTTTTATTAGCCAGCAGAATTGTAGATGAACTTTATGCTGGTATTTCAGTAGTATCTCCTTCCCTATCAAAAAGGTCTGGATGACAACTTGAAGATTAAAACTGTCAGGGAAGTTATCCCTGACAACAGCAAAAACCTGCCAGAAACTGCTGCTGAAGCTAAAGCCCTGTGTAGACGCTGTCTGGCATCATTTTAACAACAGACTAGATGTGTCATTAAAAAAAAAAATGTGTCCGTCCCAGAGGCATATGTTTGGAGAGACTAATGGAGCTGAAGTGACAAAAGGGATTTGTCCACTCGGACATGCTGACGGGCCGTGAGATAAGAAGTAAGTCTCACATAAGTGGTTCTTGAGTTAAAATATTAATTTACTCTTTGGAAATACTAAAAAATAGGGGGGATTTCCATGGCTCAGATGTCTCGTTTTTCGAAGCTTTAGAGCATCCCTTCCCTGACCAGAGCTTAGAAATCCATTTGGCAGGCCCATATTTGTGTCCTGGAATGTATAATAATTTCCCGAGTGAGAAGTATGTTAAATACAGCAGGGCTGGAAATGGCTTTCTGCTTTCATTATGTCATTGCTCCCTTTGAGGTTTCTGGGATTCCGGGTTGTTTGCAATTACCTACGTACGCCCCGATTCAGAAAAAAGCACTTCAGCATGGCCTTGGATTTCAGTGGGACTTAAACAAGTGCTTTTTTGAATACGGATGCATTCCTGGATCACGGCCAGGCCTCTTCCCATATTTTATGCTGGTAAATGTACAATGAAGTTTCACCCAGAATTGTGGGTGTTCGGCACCTTGCAGGATCAGAATTTGGGCTTAATTCACTGCTGCACTTGAGCTCGATCAGGGCATCACATCCTGCTCCCTTACTCACAGGGCCAGCACAAGCCTGGATGAGGGTTACAACCACTTCCAGGAAGCTCTAACTTGTGCCACCGATACAGGGAACTTTGTGGACCCTCCAACAGTGCAGGATAGGCGTTGCATAGCTCTGCCCTATCCCCTCCCGCCCCAATACACCCCTGCTGACCCCGACATGCTGCCTGCACTGAAGGGAGCAGTTAGCAGCACAGGGCCTACAGCCAGGGAATTTGCACCAGCAGGGAGTTCCCCCACCAAAATGACAGGTTTCACAGTAACAGCCGCGTTAGTCTGTATTCGCAAAAAGAAAAGGAGTGTTTGTGGCACCTTAGAGACTAACCAATTTATTTGAGCATAAGCTTTCGTGAGCTACAGCTCACTTCATCGGATGCATACTGTGGAAAGTGTAGAAGATCTTTTTATACACACAAAGCATGAAAAATACCTCCCTCCACCCCACTCTCCTACTGGTAATAGCTTATCTAAAGTGATCACTCTCCTTACAATGTGTATGATAATCAAGTTGGGCCATTTCCAGCACAAATCCAGGTTTTCTCTCCCCCCGCCTTCCCCCCACACAAACCCACTCTCCTGTTGGTAATAGCTTATCTAAAGTGACCACTCTCCTTACAATGTGTATGATAATCAAGGTGGGCCATTTCCAGCACAAATCCAGGGTTTAACAAGAACGTCTGCGGAGGGGGCGGGGGCGGGGTAGGAAAAAACAAGGGGAAATAGGTTACCTTGCATAATGACTTAGCCACTCCCAGTCTCTATTCAAGCCTAAGTTAATTGTATCCAATTTGCAAATGAATTCCAATTCAGCAGTCTCTCCCTGGAGTCTGCTGCATTTATTCTTTTACGTAGAGAATAAATAGACACAAATCAGATGTCAAGAATTATAACATTCATAAACCAGTCGGAGAACACTTCAATCTCTCCGGTCACGCGATTACAGACATGAAAGTTGCGATATTACAACAAAAAAACTTCAAATCCAGACTCCAGGGAGAGACTGCTGAATTGGAATTCATTTGCAAATTGGATACAATTAACTTAGGCTTGAATAGAGACTGGGAGTGGCTAAGTCATTATGCAAGGTAACCTATTTCCCCTTGTTTTTTCCTACCCCGCCCCCCCTCCCACCCCAGACGTTCTTGTTAAACCCTGGATTTGTGCTGGAAATGGCCCACCTTGATTATCATACACATTGTAAGGAGAGTGGTCACTTTAGATAAGCTATTACCAGGAGGAGAGTGGGGTGGGGGGAGGTATTTTTTCATGCTTTGTGTGTATAAAAAGGTCTTCTACACTTTCCACAGTATGCATCCGATGAAGTGAGCTGTAGCTCACGAAAGCTTATGCTCAAATAAATTGGTTAGTCTCTAAGGTGCCACAAGTACTCCTTTTCTTTTTCCGCACCAAAATGTGAATGCGCTCTGCACTCCCTCTCTAACAGTGCTTACTAGAGCCGCCGTATGTCGGGAGTGCTGTGGCGATGGATTGGTTAGTGTTTGTAAAATGTTTAGCAAATGTAATAAGTGCAGAAGTCCCAAGTTTTACAGGAATGTTATCTTTTTCTGAAAGGTCATGTGTTTCTCTAAGGCTGTATGTCAGATTGCATCTGTTAGAATGCCTGCTGTACATGTCTTTGCACATGATTGTTTGTGTTAAATGATTTTCTTCTGTCTGACAAACTACAGAGGGTCTCTCTCTCTTGCCTTTTATCATTATCTGGTCCTGCGTCTGGCTTTCAGCTCACAGCAGTGTTCATTTCCAAAGCAATTTACATCAATTTTTGTAATTAATTTGTAAAGCACAATATAAGATACTTTACTAACATCCAAATATATTGCCCGTGATGCCTCCATCCACTAAGGTTGTAAGTCTATCAAAGAGCACTCACGTTTGTCTGGCAAGATTTATTCATGATGGACCCAAGTTGCTCATGGCTTGTGTATCCATTATCCCACAGATATTTAGAGATTTTTTTCCTCTTATAATTTGGTCACTCATTTGCTAGGGATAGCAAAGTAAATATGTGATGTTAATATAGGACTTGCCACTTAGTTGTACACGGTCATTCATACGTATACATTAAAGGAACCCAAGAATCTAGGTGTTTCTCCCTTTGAAAAGTCTTCCCCAGTGGATCCTTTCTGTTAATTTCAAGGAGAATCACACTTGATATGACAGAAGCGAAAAGGATTCCAGGACTGTGATTACCAAGCAGACCTCTTTCCTTGCCAAAAAAACACTCTTATGTTAACAATTTTTCCTACATATGGGTTATTGCCTTTTCAGCCCTGGAGACAGACTGTGCCGGAATCATATTCGTGTCTGTTGGCTTGAGACTGAAAATAAAACTGTTTTAAAATTAGTTTGTTTATTCAAAAAACATCATTTCTAAGAACAAACATGGCTTTTTTTCAATCAACCGGGCTACCAGTGGCCAGCTGTGGAGAACTCCACGATTTGGGGTCTACTGGGCAGGACTTCTGATTTCACTATTATGAATATCTGATGTTGACCTTGATTGCATCAAATGAAAGTGAACCACTGCCAAAGTTCCAAGGATATAGATATTTTTCTCCTAAGGTTACACTTGAATTGTTTCCATTTACAGGAACTTTGACAAATTTCACTGAAAATTATCTGGGAAGTGAAAAGTTTCTCCTTAGCTCTGGCACTGTTAAGAGGCTACTGCTTATGGGAAATCAAGGCACCCAGTGAAGTACATACTTTCTGCTGCCAGTTGGTGAAGGTGCTATTGCGTCTGGTGACATGCTCCCAACTAACATCTCCTGTTTACTTTGTAATTTTGCTATTCTCTGCCTTAACTCCCCAACCTGCTAGAAATCTGAAATTTGCCTCTGGCCCTGTAGATTTTATCTTAACCTATTTTTCAATCTTTAGCAAATAAAATCCTTTTTTTCCACTGCTCTCTCTCCAGCATGCTGAAAAATGGTTTCAGTCCAGTCCTGCTGGCTCTGAGCCCACTAGTCAGCATTTCTCTGATTATTGCAAGATTTCAAGGTATAACTTAGGACCGACATGGAGTCTCTGACTAACAGACCATCCGTAATGTATGACAAGTTGTGAGTGTCTGCAGGGCTGTACACTGCATTATATGGTGTCCCGCTCTTTGGTTTGCATGAACAGATGTAATACCGTTCTGTCTGCTAACAGCATATGGTATTGTGAATGAGGGAGCATGGAGGCTAATGCTGAAAGTGCCATTTGTGGATCCACAACAGCTCTGAAGTCAGGACCCACCTACTAAAAGTTCAAGAGCTAATGAAGGAGGTGGAGAGCTCATGCAAATGACTGATCCTCCATGGTACCAGCCTCTCTCTCTCCCTCCCCTGAGGATGTTGTACAGGGCCAGCTACACTGTCCCCTTAAAGCTGCCATGGAGGGTTGTTGGGGAAAGAGAAGGGACAGGGACAGGGAGTGGGACGTGGTGGTAACTGAGGATGCTACACTATCTTGGCAGGAAGAGAAGAGTTTTGGGTGTATGGATCACGCCTAGCACAGTTAGATACCATTGGCCACCTTTTCAGTAGCAGCCTCTAAAGCTGGTCTTGCACAATGTTATGCACCCATACTTGTCTTTCCACGTTTTGCACATTGCATTTATATGTGCAAACAGAACAGATGCATAATTACTGGTAGTACCCAGTTGGACACACACATGAAGTTTGCATGAGTTCGGTGCATGCAAAAAATTGTTTATCAATAATTGTATGCTCAGAAACGTAGACCTGCAATATATTTGTCCCTGCTATTTTAGGCCCTGATCC
The DNA here is from genome assembly GCF_015237465.2 of Chelonia mydas. Lineage (NCBI taxonomy): Eukaryota > Metazoa > Chordata > Testudines > Cheloniidae > Chelonia > Chelonia mydas. The sequence goes on from NC_057855.1 coordinate 89,153,445, forward strand.
CACTTTACTCCTTTTCTCCACCTATTGGCTTAAAGGATATGGGTCATTCAGGTAGGTAGGAACACCTTTGAAAGTTGACCCCAAGGGTCACATTAATATACTATGACCCTGCTGTCCTGCTATACTGAAAATTTGGTTACCTAAAGGTACTTGCTTTTGTCCCACATCACCTTAAAGATCTCAATGTAGTTTTAATTACATGAATTTCCATCATCTAATAAAATATTTAAAACTGTTATTAGTTGAGCATTATGTTATCACTAAAGTTATATAATTACCAAAATATCTAATTATGCATTTTAGTTTGTGTAATCATATACTTACAATGTGTAATTTTGTAATTATGGCACATCCCTGTAATAAAATCCTTATCCATCTGGTCCTCTATGGAAAACATTTTCTACCAAACAGAATGGGATGTGCCATATGCTAGCTGAACAGCTATGCGGTATGGATGAAAGTAGATGTGCCATAAGTAGCATCAATTTTTTAAACGATCCATTTGTTACGAACAATTTTGATCATGCTGATTTCACTGTGAGTTGTTTTACACAGCTCACCTGCGGGTTACATCGACCTGCTCCGGACAACCTTGTGGAATGTCCAACCAGCTGTATAGACACACAGAGCCTGTGCATGCAGACACCCAGCATCTTTGTGCAGGAGCCAGGCACACTCCTGAGCCTTCCACCAAAAGTGCACAATGACATGGAGGAGTCTAATGCTGACAGTGGCACTAGATTCTTTATGGGAGACGGGAACAGTAGGGCCATGGTCCTGGCAGCCCTCCACACTGGCCATCTCAGCTGTGCCCGAATCGGGTGGAGCAATCTGTGCAAGGGGGTAGTAGTGGGTACTGCTGTGTGCACTCTCCTAGCACTCCTGTGGGGGCATTGTGTCTGCCTCAGTTATAACGGGGCCACGCCCAATGCACAGCCCTTCCTCACCTCGCGCTCAGTGCAGACTGTAGTGTTCGCAGGAAGATCCCCCATCGAATTGATCTTGGAAGCCAGACTATTACTGCATTCCCTTGCCATTAGCAAAATGGGAATAGTAAATCACATTTCAGAACAGCCAATGACACTGATAAACCGCATTGTGCAAATGAAGGGTTAATGCTATTCTAAGAGAAATAATTTCAGGACTGAGACATTTTTTGAGAACCGATTTTGTCACAGGCCTCTAGGTGAACAAAGTGCCTTCTCATTCCCATCTTATTTTCATTTTGGAAGTAATTAAATGGCTTTCGTATTTTTACCTGAATTATTATTTTGTGAAACAATGAGACAACATGGGTCAGCCTTCTAGGCAGCAGTCTCAGCACATCAATGGCCTCACCGTTATCAAGTTTTTTGTGGGAATCACAGCAGAGAACAGTTTGAAGGAAGAATTTTAAGGAAAACAATGCATTAGATTTGTGGGTGGTTATGGGGGGAACCTCTCTAGTGGGAGGGGCAGCATGGGGAAAGAGGTAAGGTGCTTGTTTCAGATTTACACAGAGCCTGGAAGTGAGGGCCTAAAGAGGTCAAAGTCAAAGATGATGCCCAGGGTAGGGGCCTAAGTGACAGGCAGGATGGTGGTGCTGGTCATCATGACTGAGAGAGGATGTTGCTGGGAGGGTTTGGGGGGGGATGTCAGAGAGATGGGCAAGATTTCAGTATGCACTGAAATAGACAAGTCTGGAGTAGAGAGGTAAATCTGTGAATTATCAGCACAGAGATGATGGTTGAATTTGTGTTTACAGATGAGTTTACACTGAGATGAGGTATAAGGGGAGAAAAGAAGGGGAGCCAGGACAGAGCCCCGTGGAACCCCCACAGAAAGTTGGAGTGAGGATGAGAAGCGTCCTCTGAAAGAATGATTAGAGAGGATGGAGTCACAGAAGCCAAGGGAGGACACGTTTTCAAGAAGAAGAGCATGATTGACTGTGTTGAAGGAGGCTGACAGGTGAAGGAGAATGAGGATGGAGTGCTGGTTCTGGGCTTTGGCTAGGAGGTGATCCTTAAAGTCTTTGGCATGAGCAGTTTTAGAAGAATGCAAGAGGTGGAAGCTGGATTGGAGAGGATCTAGAATGGAATTGAAGGAAAAGAATTTCAGACAGCAACAGTAGACAGCTCTTTCAATTAGATTAAACATGAAAGGGGCTGTCGTTGGAGAGGCAGGTGTGTTCAAGGGAGAGATTAAAGCATGTTGGTATTATGAGGGGGAAAAGGTCAGAGGAAAGTGAGAGGTTAAGGGATGAGAGTTGGTGCGAGTGAGATCAGGAGATGGGATGGGATAGAGTAATTGGGGTGAGTGTAGGGGTTAGAGAAGGAGAATAGATGCAAGAGACTGATTGAGATTTCCAGATGGGTTACAAAGGCTTTGGATGTCTCATAAAACAGGATTTACGTGCATTAACTCTGTCCTAGGAGCTACAGCATAACCTGGCCTTCCTCAACTTCCTCAAGATGAGTAAAATATGGTTGTTTTTTTTGACAGCCTCATCATCATTCTAAAAAGTAAACAATGGACAAGTAATGTTTGGCCGAAAATTTTAGAAGTTCTCCTGTCCATCCGGACTTGTGAGTGCACATTTGGCGTATTGCACCTACATCTCAAATGAATACAAAAATAAGTGCACATCTGAAGTGCAGCCTTGTTAAAATGTGGGCTTTTCCATTTGGGATGGTACATTTCATTGACAGCTTTGTACAGCTGAGTCAAACTCATTAAGGGTCCAGATCTGCCACTTTTTATCATATTGAGCAATACCTTACTCCACAATTAGTTCCCTTGAAATTAATGGGACAGTTGAGAACAAAGGTACTATTCAAGGTGAACAACAGCGGCAGAATCAGGTTTATAAGAACATGACCCATTTCAGTCATGGTTTATTAAAACCGTACCTGGCTTGCTGCTACAAAGTGACACATCTGCTGCCTGATTGCTCCCTGTACCGGGGGGATAACCCTATACCCACCCTTTTACCTGATGCAGTAAGCATCTCCCAGTGCACTGGCTGCTGCATTGAAGGGATGAAGCCAAGGCTTCTTCCTTCGCCACCCACAGTTGCAGGAGGGACGTAGTGGCCCCGCAGAGGCTGCTCTCCAGTTTGCACTACTGGCTACAGAATGAGGAGCCAGCACAAGGTAGTGGGTAATGTGGTTCCTTATGCCCCTATCTCCAGTAGTGGTACAGGGCATGCTACAGTGTCTCTCAAAATGATATTAATTACCAGGGTCTTAAATAGAAATGAGAAGGAAGAGTTATCAGGGGCTAAAAAGCTGAGGATAATTTAACATACATCTCGGTTACCAGAACAAAGACTGACTTTCTCTTTGCTTTGTCGCTTTCAATGACTATTTTAAAATTTGAAACAACCCCTTAATTAGGAAGAACACCAAGGGTTTTTTTGTTTGTTTTTTTTGCGTACCGTCTCTCTCTTTCCCCCTCTCCCTCCCTCCCTCCCAGGTCTTACCCACTATTTTGCTGTCTTTAAAACCTCCTGATTGCATCTTGTTATCATCTCGTCCTGATTTGCTTTGTGTCTTGTTACACAAAAAGGGCACTAATCTTTGGTAATTAGTTCCTTATTAGAGTCAATTGAGATTTGTAGCGTGAGAAGTGAGCTTGTGTTTCTGATTTTTAAAAATTGGATCCTGAGGAATTCTTAGCATTGTGTACTGTCAGGATAAAAGATATTTGAGTATTTTACACCTTTGTCCCATGTGTTTACTGCTAGTTTCTCTTCCTCCTTGTCAAGATTTCTCTCTTGTTCCATTGTTGTGCTACTAGTTTGAATGGAGCCTGGGCTTCTAGAATATTTCTTCTGTGTGATACTATTACTTTGCTGATAGAGAGTTTATTTTGCTCAGCAAATTGCCTTCTCTAGGCAGGGGTGAAAGTAACTTAAATGATTCACCGGTAGGCAGCGTGGCCGGGGTTCTGGGCAAGGTGCAAGGGCGGCTCTGGGCCCCTGGAAGGGATGGGGCCGCAGGCAAAAATCCCCCAGCCAGCCCTTCAGCGCTGCCTGGCCTACTCCGGCCGCTGACGCGGTAGGCAGCAGCGGCCAAGAGCCTCGGGCCCTTTGAATCACCTCCAGAGCCCCGGGGTAGCAGGGGCGTTGGCCAGGAGCCCTGGGGCTCTGGCGGCGATTTAAAGGGCCTGGGACTCTGGCTGCTGGTGCAGTAGACAGCAGCAGTCAGGAGCCCTGGGCCCTTTAAATCACCTCCGGAGCCCCAGAGCTCCTGGCCGCTGCCACCGTGGCAGCAGCCAGAGCCCCGGGCCAGCTGCCCCTTTTGCCCCCTCTCCCGCCCCGCTCAGCGGCCCAGCCAGTATGGTTGGCACTTTCTTACCAGTGTGCCGTACCGGACTGTACCGGCTTACTTTCATCTCTGTCTCTAGGTGACGGCTAATATTTGTAGTGTCTTTCAAATATGTCTTTATTTTGTAGTAGTATTTGGCTGCATTATAGATCAGACTGGATTTTATATGGCCCTTGTAAAGTAATAAGAACAGAGTTGGTTTTTGAGGGGACTGGTAACGGGATACGGAGAGTGAAATCCTGACCCTATTGAAATCAGTGAGAGTGTTGCCATTGACTTCAAATTAGCCTGGATTTCACCCACAGTCTTTAACCTCCAGGTCCTTGTTCTAGTCCGTGTCCCAATCATGATGACTAAAAGTGTTTAGCATATGGTGCTGTTTAGCATCTTGTGATATGAGCTGGAGGCTTAGACCGTTTTCTAGGGGATATGTGATTTTAAAAAAGAAATTCAAGCTGGAACAAATTGAACTCTACAAGGCAGTGTAGCCTAGTGCATTTAGCACTAGGTTGCAACTCAGGAGACCTGGATTCTATTCCCAGCTCTGCCACTGGCCTGTTGCGTGACATTGGGCAAGTCACTTCACCTTCCTGTGCCTCAGTGTCCCCATCTGTAAAATAGGGATAATGATACTGCCTTTTTATGTAAAGCACTACTGATGGAAAACACTATATAAGAGCTAGATATTATTATTTATGTGTGTGTATGTATTTATTATGTATTAGAAAGCTCAGCAGGGAGGCTAAGTTTCAAAGGAGAATGAAGCCCCTCTTATCCCAAAGGTGGTCCCTCTATACCTGAGTTTTGACATATTGGCAAGATTGTCTGCAGGAAGTTGCACTATCATTGCCTCCAGATGCTTACTCTGTAGACCAATCAGACTTCAGTTTAAGAGGCTCTAAATATGGCTATAGGAGTGGGGTGGCTCCATAGCTGTGATGTCGATTGTCCTCTGTGTGTGTGCACTATAAACCATTTTATTAAATTCAGTTTTCATTGTAAAGGTAAATATGTGTAGGTCTCAAAATGGGCTCTGGCTGGGCTTAGGAAATCAAAAACAATGGGGATGAAGTGTTGGCCCTGGTGAAGTGAATGGGAGTTTTGCTTCAATGAGACCAGGATTTTCACCCTCCGGTGGAGAAACAAAAGAAGCACACAACCCCAATGCAATACTATAGTCAACAGGGCTATGATGACGACCTTGTGTATCTGGAGATTGTGATCATTTGTCTATGCCGTACGTACATTACTGAGAAGAAAATGAGAAGAGTTTTTTAAAAAGGGGAACCCTGCACCTCTAGGCTAAAAAGTCAATGGGAGTTGGGTGCCTAACTCCCTTAAGACCTTTTGGAATCCCAGACAAATATTTTCATTTTAAAATGGAACATTCCAACACCTCCAAGAGGCCCTCATGCGTGGTGCTCAGTGACCTTTTTTAGAGAAGAAATTTTTTGGCCAGAAAAATATGTTTGACAAAAAAAAAATAATGCAGATTTGGGTGGACTGAAACATTTCACAAATGTGTGTCTATTTCAGCAAATTATTTTGGTCAAAATGGAAAAAAAGAATAGTTTTTGAAATGTCAAAACAGTCCATTGAAGCAGTTCCACTTTGTATAAATACTTAATTACTCACTGGAGCGGAGACTGGATTCCAGGTGTTCCCCCTCCTAGGTGAGTGCCTTAACCATCAGGCTAGAGAGTCATTCTCATTTGCTCTGGTCCAGGGATTATTCAGGTGTTTTATATAAAGTGGAACAGCTTCAACAGGAGAGATTAAGGGTATCCCACCCCAGGCTACCCTGAAGCCTGGTGGTTGGGGCACTCACCAGGGTGGACAGACCTGGCGTCAAGTCCTTGCTCCAGAGCAGGGATTCAAACCTACATCTCCCATATCCCTGGTGAGTGCCCTGGTCTAAATGTTATAAAAGGGGACACCATCCCCTCCTCTGGTTTTGTGAATCTAGATCTTCATTTTTTGTTGGTTTAAAATGCCCCAAAACTAAACAGATTTTTCCAACTTTTTCAATTCACCATAAAATTCTGAAAAATTTCCATTTCTGTTCAATCTGAACTGATTTTTCTTTCAATTTTTCAGAACTCTGTGAACTGAAAAATCTGTTATTTGCTCAGTTCTAATGATGAGATATTTATCTTATACAAAGGCTTCAAATACAGTGCATATCTGTAAAAATCAATATGATACTTCTATCTTTTCATTTTCTGATAAACAACGTTTTCTCTCTTTCTCATACCAATGAAAGGATTTTTGAATCAGGGACAGATGGGCTGGGTGGACCTGGGGTCTTAGCCAGTATGAAAAGTCCTGTGTTCCTCGAAAATCTGTCTGTCAATCTAGTGCCTGGGCAGTGCAGTGAGATGTGCATGCACTTGGACCCTGTCTTCAAGCCTAGCTCCATTGTCTCCAGTATGTTTTCACACCAGCATGGGGGTTTGCATTATTGCATCTCACTGAAGGATTGAGGCATATGTTCTTATATGGCATCCAGCACCATAACACTTAATGCCAATAAGTAATAGCTGACATCTGAATCACAGAGCTGATTAGAGAAGCAGAGTTTAGCAGATTGTTTTATTCAGTCTCAACAGACCATTGCCTATCACACTGATCAATAAGTTTCATTGTTCCCCTGTCTGTATCCAGCTGTTGTCTCTTGTCTTATACTTAGATTGTCAGCTCTTTAGGGCAGGGAACATCTTTTTCTTCTGTGTTTTTATAGCGCCTAGCACAATGGAGTCCTGGTTCATGAGTAGGGTTCCTAGGCACCAGGGAAATACAAATAATAATAATAATAATCAATAATAGCTTGTTGATCATAGAAAAAATGTTTGACTGGTTCACAGACCTTGAAATTCTAAATTATGTGAGTGGTGCCCTTAATTTCAAGAGGACTACTCAGAGTTGCAAGATCATGCCCTATAAAATACTTTTTCGGTTATGTAGATTACAGTGTTGTGGAAGGAATCGGGCGATGCTTGAAATCTTAACGATCTAGACACATGCTTTAAAAAAGGACAGGTTTATTTTCCCAAGGACAAAATGAGCAGAAATGAACAAAATGACAACTTCAGAGATAACCAGGAGTTCATTGTACCTTAAGGGGCTGTATGTTCACCTGTACTGCATGGTGTCCGAAGGTACAAAGGAGTGGGACTAAAAGAGCCCTAAACTGGAAGACATAGGGGATGCAGGTGCCAGGTGGAGCCAACAGTTATTCAGGAGTCTGTGCTAGTGGATCGGACTGCAGGATGATAGCCTGATCTGAATTACTATAATATTTTGCTTATTTTGTATATTGATCGTGCAACTGGAAAAACTGAGCAATTGGTTTTTTCATTAATGACTGATTTTTAAACATTTTGGATAATTTATTGCTTGTTTTTCGTGCCAGATACATTAAGGATGGAGTCTAGAGACAGTCTTAAAAGACGGCTATAGTTTTGAATTTTTGATTTGTTATTGTCTTATAATATGTATAAAACCTACCACTGACCTGAATTTATTAATTCTCTCTCTCTCATATTTGTATAATAACCAAGGACAAAAAAGTTACAATTGTATCTTTAAGCATCCCTTTAAAATGATTGAGTTGTCTTCAGAAAGGTTACAATTTCTGTCTCCATTCCCAATCACTTTATACATCTTAAATGTAGGCGAGCCACCACTGTAGCTCACGAAAGCTTATGCTCAAATAAATTGGTTAGTCTCTAAGGTGCCACAAGTACTCCTTTTCTTTTTGCGAATACAGACTAACACGGCTGTTACTCTGAAACCTGTCACATTTCTCTAGTTTCCCATTTTGCATGATTCCAGCTCTCAAAAGCCAAGTAAGGGTAAAGATGTCCTGTGAATGAACTCTTGACCTTTTGCTTGGCTGTAATCTCTTTGAAAAAAATATCTCTGCAGGCGCGGAGGATGTATTATAGTGTTACAAATCAACCCAGTTCCTGGGTGGATTTATTACTTTGGAAGTGACCGATTGTTATTCTCTAGCTGGTCACATTTTTATTGAACTGCATGGAGAAGATGATCCCATATGGTGTAAGGGGAAATGATAGGTCCCCCAAGAGGCCCTTTCTCTTAGTGCCATATATGAACATTTCCCTTTTATCAAGGACAACATGCCTCAGTCACCATTTTCTAAACGCTGTGCAGGCTCTTGGGCCCTTTTGCCAACCATCGAATTTGCTCCGTAAAAAACAGTGGTCATAAAAGAAGCCCATATTGACCTCAGGGAAGGTGTGGAGAGCAATTGTGTATTTAGGCTGGTATTCAGTCTTTGATTGTGGTCTTGCCTACTGCTTGAGAGACAGAACCCATAATGCATCTAACCAAGGACCTGATCCAAAGCCCACTGAAGTAAATAGAGAGCCCCCCATTAGTTTCAATGAGCTTTGGAGCAGGCCACAGCTGTGCAGTAACAACCTTACCATATGTGCAGAGATAGAGGCAAAGCAGAATGGACTTACAATACGTATACATGTTGGAGGGAGTAAGAAGTTCTGATCCGAAGTCTATGGAAGTCGTTCCATTGGATGCCATGTGCTGTGGATCAGGCCCTGAGAGACCAGAGGCTAGAAGACAGGAATAAGAGTGGAGAACCTCTAATATGTCATACAGAACTAATATGTCCCAGGCAGGCTGCCACGGAGGAGGATCTCTGCTGTGTCCCAGGTAGGCTGCCAGAAAGGGGAAACTTCCTACTTCACTAGGGGTCTGCCCCTGGAGCTCCCAGTCAGCACGAGACATTTCATAGCCCACAACTCACAGCACTGTAGACGTGAAGTAAATACCACCATAGAATTTCAACTGTTCCTGGTAGCGTGGGGCATGTGACCGGGGCCTCCCTGTAACTGCCCGTTGAGCATCATTTTCCAAACTAGCCTTGATACCAGGAGCTTTATTCCCTGCCAAATTCTAGAACTTGATTTAAAATTTCAACAGAAAGGTCATATATCCATTCTCTGTGAAATCCTATTGGACTCTTCCTTAAAGGGGCCGCAGCTACATTCTTCATCTTCTTCCCTTTGCCCTTTCCTCCATAAACAGTATTTTATAGTCATACTTTAAGTATATATTGAAGTACAAGGAAAGGGATGATTAGAACATAGGAATCAAGCTGTAAGTAATGAATATCTGTTGAGCTTGTTCCCTTCTGTACACACTATATATTTTAAATTCTGATTCTTCTCCGCTCCCATTTATCATGTGAGATCCATCAGATTCATGAAATACATGCACCAGAATATGTATCAGTCAGATATCAGCATAGTAAATGAAGTAAGTGTTATGGACTCTGCATAGGAAATAACTCTAGTCTTTCAATAATTACCAGCGGTAAATGTACAAATCAAGAAAACTCTCACTAAAGTTATGCACATATCTATAGGCTCTGATGATACATTTGCTCTAGCTTTATTCATGTGGATACAATTATGTTCTCAAATGCTACACTGTCCATAATATATAGGCTTACGTCCCTGTCTGTCCGTCTATCTGTTTGAACTGTGGTCTGATAATTGAGCTTGAAATCACAGTTTGTAAGATTTACAATTTTTTGCTGGCAATATAATTTCACAACAACTGGGCTTTAAAAACCTAAGAAATGAAATGCTTATGAATAGACTAACCTTTGGGCATTTTGTTTTATTGCCATAGTTCAACTCAAATGAAAAATAATGCCTTGTTAGAGCTCAAGAATATGTACTGATGCCTGAAACAGTTCTGGTAGTTGAATTACCAAAGAATCACAGTATAATATATCAAAATATTGTTCACATTTAAGATCCAGTATGTAGCATAATGCAGATTTAAATAGCATATAAGGTACTTTGACAATGAAATATTTTAAAAGACATAAATTGTGTGTTTGTGAGTATGAACCTTACTCTCAGTAGTCAGAATAAAGCATTTATTCCTATTAGTGAAAGAGAATTCATAAATCTGGAATGGCAAGATACAATACTCTCAAATTCATGTATGCTGACATATGTGCTATTCCTTTCTTCCACTGCATATTTCTGTTATATAGTTCGGCATTTAAAAATATAGTGCCAGATACTGACCTGGAGTAAATCAGCATAGGTTCATGGTTGTCTATGGAGCTATGCTGATTTACACCAGCTGAGGATCTGGCCCATAGACATATATGTGTTCTAAAGCTGATTTTTGTAACAATCATACTGATTTGTGGCATTTCCCAAAGAATACCCTGATTCCAACAGTTATTGAGAAGTGTCTAATTAAACAAACTAAATGTATGAATTTTTTTAAGATCAACAATTATCCCATCCAAAGTTGAAATTAAACATTCCAATTTCATGTACTTCATTAGGTTATCATACCTACTGGATTACCAGGGCACGCAAAATTTGAAATAGAAATTATGTGTGTTGCTCAAATGCATGTCCAGATCTCCAGGTCTCATTTGGCTGTCATTTTGATGGAGGAGGAGGATTCATGGGGACTTGTTATCAAGGGGGAACATGAATGGCAGTGTAGTTCATCCCAGAGACGCATAATCTGTGAGATCGGAATCAATTGAACCAAACAGATTTTCCTCATGCTAAAAAAAAGAAAAAAAATCCACTTATGTGCTAGGACCATTCATGTCAAATTTTATACCAAATGGTATATTTAAAGAAAGTATAAGCTGCTTCTAGAAGCCTTCTCAGCCATAATGAATCTTAATGACTACAGCACTAAAATATTAAACATAAAATATAAATGTAATTAGTAGAGCATTGATGAATGTATCTCATGGTGAAGAACACAACGTACATTTCAACACACCCAAGGCTTTCTATTAATGATCAACTGTGAATCACAGCATTTCACCAACAATGCATCTTTCAGAAGGACCATGCACGGACCCAAACATTTTTCTGGTAAAACACCCTGGTAGCTAGGCCAAGTGGATCCTATTTGCTGAATTAACTGTCTCTTAAGGGTATGTCTACGCTGCAGTCAGGAGGTGTAATTCCAGCACATGTAGTTCAAAGCTAGCTCAGTTATGGCTACAAGTGCTGTAATCACTCCTCCCAGTTGCAGTGTAGACATAAAGGTAAGAGAGAAAGCTAGGGGGAAGGGCAGGAAGTCCTTCAAGGAGAAGTCTTAGAGTTATGTCTACACTGCAATTAAAAGCCCGCAGCTGACCTGCGCCAGCTGACTTGGGGTCACGGGCCTCGGGCTTAAGAGCCTGATCAATTGCAGTGTAGACGTTTGGGCTTGGACTGGAACTCAGGCTCTGGGCTCAGGAACCTCCCACCTTGCAGGATCCTAGAGTTGGGGCTGTAGCCCAAGTCCAAACATCTACACTGCAATTAAACTGAGCCCCTTAACCCTGTCAACTGGCGCAGGCCAGCCAGTGTTTTTTAATTGCAGTGTAGAACCTTAATGAGCCTTCTCACAAAAGAGCTTTTGTCTGTACATGCAGTCCTGCCTTATGGTGGTGTTACTTTAATTAAGATTAAGAGTAGTTGTCAGTTAACTCACGCGATTAACTAAAAAAAATTAATCGCAATTAAAAAAATTAATTGCGATTAATCACAGTTTTAATCGCACTGTTAAACAATAGAATACCAATTGAAATGTATTAAATATTTTGGATATTTTTCTACATTTTCATATATATTGTATTCTGTGTTGTAATTGAAATCAAAGTGAATATTATTTATGATTTACATATATTTGCACTGTAAAATGATAAACAAAAGAAATAGTATTTTTCAATTCACCTCATACAAGTACTTTAGTGCAATTTGTCTTTGTCATGAACATGCTACTTACAAATGTAGATTTTTCTGTTACATAACTTCACTCAAAAACAAAACAATGTAAAACTTCAGAGCCTACAAGTCCACTCAGTCCTACTTCTTGTTCAGCCAATCGCTAAGACCAACAAGTTTGTTTACATTTTAAAGGAGATAATGCTGCCCTCTTATTTACAATGTCACCAGAAAGTGAGAACAGGCATTTGCATGGCACTTTTGTAGCTGGCATTGCAAGGTATTTATGTGCCAGAAACGCTAAACGTTCGTATGCCCCTTCATGCTTCGGCCACCGTTCCAGAGGACGTACTTCCATGCTGATGATGCTCATTTAAAAAAATGTGGTAATTCAATTCGTGACTGAACTCTTTGGGGGAAAATTGTATGTCCCCAGCTCTGTTTCACCCAACTTCTGCCATATATTTCATGTTATAGCAGCCTCAGATGATGACCCAGCACATGTTTGTTTTAAGAACACTTTCACTGCAGATTTGACAAAACACAAAGAAGGTACCGATGTAAGATTTCTAAAGATAGCAACAGCATTTGATGCAAGGTTTAAGAATCTGAAGTGCCTTCCAAAATCTGAGAGGGACGAGGTGTGGAGTGTTCTTTCAGAAGTCTCAAAAGAGCAACACTCTGAGGCGGAAACTACAGAACCTGAACCACCAAAAAAGAAAATCAACCTTCTGCTAGTGGCCTCTGACTCAGATAATGAAAATGAACATGCATCAGTCCGCACTGCTTTGGATTGTTATCGAGCAGAACCCATCATCAGCATGTACGCATGTCCTCTAGAATGGTGGTTGAAGCATGAAGGGACATATGACTCTTTAGCGCATCTGGAACATAAATATCTTTCAACGCCAGCTACAACAGTGCCATGAGAATGCCTGTTCTCACTTTCAGGTGACACTGTAAACAAGAAGCGGGCAGCATTATTTCCTGCATATTCAAACAAACTTGTTTGTCTCAGCGATTGGCTGAACAAGAAGTAGGACCGAGTGGACATGCAGGCTCTGAAGTTTTACATTGTTTTATTTTTGAATGCAGTTTTTTGTACATAATTCTACATTTGTAAAGTTCAACTGTCATGCACTAAAGACTTTGCACTTGTATTAGGTGAATTGAAAAATACTATTTTGTTTTTTTACAATGCAAATACTTGTAATAAAAAATAAATATAAAGTGAGCACTGTACACTTTGTATTCTGAGTTGTAAATGAAATCAGTATATTAGAAAATATAGAAAACCTCAAAAATATTTATATAAATGGTATTCTATTATTGTTTAACACGGCGATTAATTGCAGTTTTTTTTAATCGCTTGATAGCCCTAATTAAGAGTAAACCCAAGCAAAGAGTGGGGAGGGGATGATGCTGAGTTTGAATATTATCTGTGCTGTGTGTTAGCAATGAGTTAAGGTTGATGACAGCCATCTGCAAAGACGTTAAGGGCTCAGTGTCCATTGCTGACAATTTTGCCATACAGCTTAAATGCAAATATGAGTGCAAGGATATATGCAAAACTGAACCAAGCCCAAAAAAGATGGATTTGATCAGATAGTTATGGAGACATTTGTTGTGGCTTTTGGGAGTCTGTGGGCATTTCCTTTCTTTTTTGTTTAAAAGAATCATGTTTATCACAGAACTAAGTTAGTGCCCATTCTTGCTTCAATAGGAAAACTCCCATCAGTGTCATTTGGAACAGGATTCGGGTTCTTATATCTTTACATTAGTCTTTTTCCCATAAGGAAAAGAGATGAGTGATAGTTATGGAGAGAAACTGTTTTGAGAAATTCTGCATTATCTGTTGTGTGTGTAGCATTATATAGCATTTATACATTTCCTTTGCTGTTGTGCTTTCTTTTGAAGCTTATTGTGAGGTACCCCCAGTGTTGGGTTGATCCACATCTTGCATTACGCAACATCAGCCAAATTTCAGAAATGTCCTAACACCAGACTAACAAGGTGTTAGAAGAATTTTTTGATGGTTCCATCCACACTTTATGTGCACATTCTTTTGCCAATGGTTGCTGCATGAATAGAATTTGCAGCACTGTGTAGGAGAAAATCTCTCTCTCTGCTAAGTGAAGTGTCCTCTTAATCTGAGATTGAAGGGTAACTAGGTTGACAGACCTGCAGAATGAACTAACAGCTACTGTCCTTTCTACTCCCTTAGCCTATATCCCCACTGACCCTGGAGTTAGCTCTAGATGGGGAAGCATGTGCAAGAAGTGATCATTATGGTTCACAGATCTAATGGAAGGGAAACCTGGAAGCTAAAATGTTGTCAAGGGGCATTTCCTGTCAAGAGAGATCTAATCTCAGTGATCCCGTCTGGCAAGTTCCAGAACTTTTGTTCAGTGAAATGAAAGAATTAAGCACAATGCAAGATAAGATTGTCACACTCTGAAAGAAATACATACATTAGCACCAATGGTTAAAAGAACTAATGAATCCAAAATCAAGACTATCTGGACTGCTATGACTGAGATAAGGATGTAGCCCTGAAATACTTAGATTCCTTTCACGAAGACCTGGAAAATATGCCTCGGGCATAAGATGATAGAAAAGAGGTTTGAAAGCCTGTAATATATGTGCTAGTCAGCTTTGTCTTTTGCCATCGTAATTTGATCCAAGTATTGTATTTAATCTTTGTTTAGATATATCTATCTCTTCCAATCTCCCTGTTAACTTTTTTAAAAAGTTCAATAACTAGAAAAATTGTAAGTATTTCCTATCACAGCTAATATGTTTGAAGTTGTGCAGTTAAAGTTGCTTTTCCAGTGAAGGGTAATGAAATGGTTAAATAGGAACCTAACATCCCAGATGGTCCATCAATGACATGTCAAGAACAAAGCATTTTTCTGCCCTTAAGAAATTACGCTTATATCCTTGAGGGAGTAAAAAGAATTTATACAAGGATCTATGATACATTTGAGGCACACTGACAGCCTGACCCCCCTGCAAGATGCTGAGCACTCCTCTCCCAATCACACTCTTAAGCTTTGATATCAACGGGAGTTGAAAAGGCTCAACACTTTCTAGGAGTGGTCCCTAAGGGTGAAATTCACCCGTGTGGAGTAGGCCAGCGCAATCCTATATACCACTGAAGTCTTCCAGAAGCCATAAATTTGAGGATCCAGTTGTATTTAGGCACCTAAATACCTTTGAGGATCTGAGACTAAGTGCTTTATAAATCTTGTGTTGTCTCTCTCTACAGGATGATTTTTTTCCTAAGTGCCACAAATCTTGCATAGCAATAAAGGATGTGTGAGCCTATCTCTTGTGCTCCACTCTGAAATTCTCTCTCTTCAGGTTTAGACCCAAATTTACAAAAGTCACCATTGATTTTGGGATCTCAGCTTGGATACCCAACCACTGGGACACCCAAAATGAGTGGCCACTTCTGAAAATTTTGTCAGGAACATATAAGGCTCGATGTAACGTTACAATGTACTGACGTAGAATTACAAGAAATATTCAGTTGGCTTGAGACAGATCAGTCTAATTGACACTGCAATGGTAAACACCACACCTGACACAGTTATCTGTAACTAAAGGGTTATTATAATTATATGTAGATTTTAAGCTCTTTGGGGCAGGGACTACCTTGTTTTGTGTTTGTACAGCACCTACCACAATGGTGTCATGGTCCTTAACTAGGGCGCTTCGGCACTTTTGCAATACAGATAAATTCATTATAGCGGTGTAAATTTTGCCCACCAGTTTTCATAGGGACAATTAAAATTCTTTTTTGTTCAACTTTTGTTTCCCAGAAAAAATTGTTCATTGTGGATGTTTTTCTGAATAAATGTTAGTGCTGCTTTTATTCGGATCCTTTATATTTCCATTGCAGGAACTGACTTTTTATTTTTATGATGGTGGGGGAGACATTTAAAATACTGCCTTATTTTTGTTGTGGGAGAACAGATGGTGACCCCAGTGCAGGATTTCTTTGGCTTTGATTAAAATGTGTGTAGAATACAGTTCTGAGCATATGTCTGCAACTCTGTGTGCCCCCGTTAGTGCATTTAGAACACTTTAGCCAAACAGATTCAGTCATTATGTGCTTTTCTCGCTTATATAAAATATAAAAGTTGATAAAGAATGTGTTTCATTAGCATGCTCAAGATAACAAATGCATTTCAGCAGCCTTAATATCCCACTGTAATACTGCATAATATGAGGCATTTGTGAGCTCTCAATGAAGAGATGAGAAGTTAATATTTCTAGCTTAGTCTTATTTATATTTCCTTTATTATTTCCAGCACTGAGAGCATCTCAACTACTAAATGTAGACTACTAAATGTCTCTCAAATGTGAGGGAAATCCCATCAGTAAAAACACATGACCTAGAAGAAAAGAAAAGGCAGACTTGCGTAACTGCGTGTGTCATGTACATTTGATTTTTAGGTAAGGTAGTTGATGTATCAGAACTTAGTTGCTTGGTGTCAAGGTTCCTTCCCCACTCTGAACTCTAGGGTACAGATGTGGGGACTTGCATGAAAAAAACCCCTAAGCTTATTTTTACCAGCTTAGGTTAAAACTTCCCCAAGGTACAAACTATTTTACCTTTTGTCCCTGGACTTTATTGCTGCCACCACCAAGCATCTAACAAATATAACAGGGAAAGAGCCCACTTGGAAACGTCTTTCCCCCTCAAAATCCCCCCAAGCCCTACACCCCCTTTCCTGGGGAAGGCTTGATAAAAATCCTCACCAATTTGCGTAGGTGAACACAGACCCAAACCCTTGGATCTTAAGAACAAGGAAAAAGCAATCAGGTTCTTAAAAGAAGAATTTTAATTGAAGAAAAAGTAAAAGAATCACCTCTGTAAAATCAGGATGGTAAATACCTTACAGGGTAATCAGATTCAAAACATAGAGAATCCCTCTAGGCTAAACCTTAAGTTACAAAAAGATACAAAAACAGGAATATACATTCCATTCAGCACAACTTATTTTATCAGCCATTTAAACAAAACAGAATCTAACACATATCTAACTAGATTGCTTATTAACTCTTTACAGGAGTTCTGACCTGCATTACTGCTCTGGTCCCAGCAAAAAACAACACACAGACAGAGAGAACCCTTTGTTTCCCCCCCACCTCCAGCTTTTGAAAGTATCTTGTCTCCTCATTGGTCATTTTGGTCAGGTGCCAGCGAGGTTGTCTTAGCTTCTTAACCCTTTACAGGTGAAAGGGTTTTTTCCTCTGGCCAGGAGGGATTTAAAGGTGTTTACCCTTCCCTTTATATTTATGACACTTGGGTTATTTGGGATTAGAATTTCTGTGATTCACTACTTGTACGGTATATTTTGATATACATTGTTATGCTTTAAACATCCTGTAATTTGTTTACAGTAGGGAATTCCTGGAAGCAGTTGGACTTTAATGTAATGTTTTTATTGCAAAAAGCTGACAATAAAGGAATAATATAAAATTGCACAGTTTATTAAAGAGATTCAGCAGTGCCAGACTCCATGCTGCTCTCAAGCAAGCAAATGCCATTTTGAAATATTAGATTTTAAAATGTATGAAAGACATCCCCTGCCCCCAAACTGTTATATAAAATCAAGAATATCTTCTGCTTGTATTAACATCTTGATCCCAGATTCTGTGAACTGCTTTATGAGGTTTACTGCTGCAATTCTTCTGCAGACAATCTTGATTTATAGGAAAATTCATGGAAATAGACATGATCTGTATAAAGATTCAAAATGAAAAACAAAAGGATTATGCGGTCACTTCAGCTGAATAACACATTAATCATCTTTTTGTTGTTGCTGTTTAATGATAATACTTAGGATCGTCTCTTAGGGCTTAAGTCACAAACAGAGTTAAAGGTGGGATTTATTTATTTATTTGCACTTTAATTGGAAAAAGTATAGAAGGCACTTTTGGAAATTCTTAAAGCTTTTTCTCTTGCCAAGTTTTGTCCATTACGAGAGAGAGAGAGAGAGATTTGGAGGCATGAGAATGTCAGTTGATGGAACTGGCCCGTCATCTTCTGATCATATCTAGTAGCCCCTGGAAAATATGTCTTTGTAAAATGGCACAGAACATCTGCTGCAGTATGAGGGTGCTTCCATTAACATTGCTAGAGATCATGCTTCTTTATCACCTTTCACTACTCAGGTAAGCCTAAAAGAGGGCAGTCTGAAGCAAAATAGAGTGACTTTGTATGCCTCCTACTACAAATTCAGGTACCAAAGATTGAACAACAGGTGTTTAGTATAGGAGAATGAACAGCAAGCCTAGCAGCTTCAGGAGTCAATAGGCTTGCATTGGGTGTAGGCCCACTCGGAACATGCTTCAGATTGTCCCTTTTCATGGTGGAGTATTAGTTGATGCTGTTGCAAGTGAGATCTCCTACTCTGAGTCTGGGGCTCAGCCACACAAGCCAGTCAGAAGAAAAGGAAAGTTCTGGTTGCTTTCCTGTTGACAAAGAACTTAGAATTTGCAAATTGTGTCCAGCCTTTGATCTAATTAAATATGCTCATGGAGACTGTGTCGCTATTGAGGTTGCTGATGCAAAGAATTAATAATTGTGTCTGACGTCAGCTAGTCTAGCTTCTTTCCCATTGGATCACAGCCCAGCTCAGGAAATCCGCTTGCCATTTGCTGGAGGGAATGAGTGCATTGCAGTGGGGGAGGAACTAAAGTTTACTCGCTGGATAATATACCTAATGGCATGAAGAAACCTGGCCTGATCATGTTGTTTTCAGCTCACATGCTGCATGGAGACATTCTGCTACAAAGAGAGGTGCACAAATCCCAAAAGGGAAGGGAGTTGGAGAACATAAAATGGCACATCTATTTTCAGCCTTCTAAGTCTCATCCTGATGAGACCACGGTGGGATTCACAAGGGGAATTTAGGAACCCAACTGCAACGTTAGGTGCCTAAATCCAAAAGGTAGATCATCAGAAGCCCATGCACAGCTGCCTCCATGCTGAACAGCTTGGTGCCTCACTCATGCCTAAGACTTGGCAGGATTCACAAGGTGGGGTCTCCCCTGCCTTTCCCCTCGTGGGGCCTGAACCAGTAGATGTGCTCAGAGGCTGCCTTACAGAACATTTCCTGGATCAGGCGCTGCACAGAGCACAGGTGGTTGCCTCTCGTTTGCCCCGAGGTTAGAACACTCCTTCGCAATGTGGGAGCGCCAGGTTCAAATCTCTAATCTGCCTAGTGTGGGGCAGGGCCTTGACATGGAGTCTCCCATATCCCAGGTGAATGCCCCAGCCACTGGGCAATAGAGTCATTCTCGTGATCCCTGGCTCAATGCCTATATAAGTATTTTATACACGGTGGAACAGCTTCAGCAGAAGTGATTCAAAGGCCCTCCTCCCCCCACCTCCTGTGTAGTCCTTGCTGGAGGAGGTAGGAGACCTGGGTTCAAATCCCTGCTTCACATAAGGCAAAGTGGGCATTTGAACCTGGCACTCCCACATCCTAGGTGAGTGTTGTAACCACAGGGCAATTGCATTAAAGGGAAGAGTGTGGCTCCTCCTCCATTTCGCTTGATAAAAAACTGACCTAGCAAAGGCATCCAAATCGAGGAGAGGGTTCATGGCTGTGAATCCCAAGAGGATGGTCGTGGCTAACTCCCTTTGAGGGCCAAGGCTTAGGCCACACCCCCTCGCCTCAGCATTTCACTGGGCACCTAACCTAGAGCTGTGAATTCCACTAAGTGGCAGGCAGCCTTCCGGTTAGGCTATGCCATGCTGACCCTAAGTCCCCTATCCCAGAGATAGCAAAAGAAAAGTCTGCACCCCTTGTTGTTTGCTTCAGTTTATGAAATCAACAAACGGGGCCCAGCCCCTTCGTCTGCCTATCATTTAAAAAGGTCACAATATCAGACTTAATTCAAAATTCCATTTAAGCAGCTGTTTATCCTAGTTCTGTGGGAGACAGCATTTCCGGCACGCTGGGAAGCAGATCCCAAAGCCCCTCTGCTTCCCATTCCAATAGAGGCCCTAGGACAGAGGTGAGCAAACTATGGCCAGTGGGCCACATCCGGCTCATGGGACCATCCTGCCCAGCCCTTGAGCTCCTGGCCGGGAAGGCTAGCCCCCAGCACCTCCCCTGCTGTCCCTCCTACCCCGCAGCCTCAGCTTACCATGCCACCAGCACTCTGGGCTATGGAGCTGTGAGCTCCTGCCAGGCAGCGCGGTGGCCAGACGTGCTGCTCTGAGCGGCATGGTAAGGGGGTGGGGAGCAGGGAGGTTGGATAAGGGGCAGGAGGTCCTAGGGGGCAGTCAGGGGACAGGGAGCCGGGGGTGGTTGGATGGGGCAGAGGTTCGGTGGGGGGCCATCAGGGGACAGGGATGGGGCTGAATGGGGGGGTTCTGAGGGGAGCGGGAAGTGGGAGGGGGCGGATAGGGGGCAGGGGCCAGGCTGTTTGAGGAATAACAGCCTTCCCTGTCCGGCCCTCCATACAGTTTTGGAACCCCAGTGTGGCCCTCAGGCCAAAAAGTTTGCCCACCCCTGCCCTAGGAGGAGTTCCCACCAGATCATGTTCTGGAAATGAATTGCCAGCCACAGTTCAGAGGCAACTCTGGGAGACACACCCCACAACTAATTTGGTGTGTCTGAACCTATTTAGCTCAATACATTGATAAGAAGGATAGGGGTGATGGGTGAATAAGAATGAGGAAAGATAAAGACCAGAAGCAAGCCAGCAAGCAAGCACAGCTTAGGGGAAACACAGAAGGTGCTTTGTGTGGCTTATACTTTTTGCTGCCACAAGGGAGTTTTGCCAAGTTAGTGTTTGTGTTTACTATGATATTGCCAAAAAGCCAACCAAGATTGTGGCTTTATTGTGCTAGATGCTGTACAAGCATATAATAAGGTGCACTAAAGAGTTTATAATTTAAATAGAAAAGAGAGACAATGAGTGGGGAAAAGAGAGAGACTATGTGGAGGGGTAGTTTGCAAAAGTCATGTTCAGGGCACAGTTTTGTGGGTCTTAAACTGGACCCAACAATAAAACCTAACCAGGAGAGGACGACGTGTTCAAATCTGAGCCTTAGGTGAGCTGTCTGCTCTGGCCTGGCTATTTGTCTGTTAACAGAGTCAATGTATGGAATCCACAACCTGCCATCATCTATGCGTGCTCCAGTCCACTCCCCCCAGACACTGGGGGATCAAAGTGTTCGCCTCGTTCCTTCATGTTGGTGGTTGGCAGGCATGGTTGCACATTTGGAAGTTGGGGTGAGCCCCTCATGTACGTTTGGTTTGTGAACCATTTGCTTTTGTCATTTGAAATCAATGAGGTGATTTTTTTTAAGTAATTCATTACAAAAAACACTGTTTCTATCTCAAAGGAAGTCTGTGCCACTCTGGCGGAAGGGTACAAGGAAATTTCCTCACCCCTCAAAGCAAAGTCTGATACCTTTCTGTATGGTGGGCTGCACCCTCACTGGAATTCCCCCTTTGGGTAGCGCATGGGGTGCTCCCTGGGCAGTATTCCCTTCTTGGCTGTGCTGGGTGGGAAGGGAGCTTTAATTTCAACCAGGGCTCCATTGGGGTCCTGCTGGCACAGAATTCTATGCAGTGAATGGGTTGACTGAGTGCGTCTGAGGCCACCCTGATTCTACTCTCTCCCCAGCCATTTTTGGGTTGCCCTGGTCGCCTGCTCTGACCTCTGGTTTATGCTAACAGAAGGCAGCACGAACCATTTATAAAGCTGGCCCAGTGAACTGCATATGCTCTTGTTTTATGTTTTCATTAGACTCCGCCTCTCCTCCCTGCTCTGTTCCTTTCCCTCAGTCTCTCCTTATTTGACGTTGCCCCTCTGGGCTCTGTTCCTAATGCTCCATTTTCTTTCAATAGTTTTCTCTGTTCCTTCTCTCGGTTCCTTTTCTCCCAGTCTAAGTAGAGCATAAACCCGAGAGTGTTTTTATTTGAGTTAAATGTTTCGCCCATCATGACTGAACAGGTCTGAAATATGGAAAGCTGAGTTATCCATGGTCTTTAGCAGCCTGTATTCTGTAACTCATAGATTTTAAGTCTAGCAGGGACTCTCTTATGGTCATGTAGACTGACCTCCTACATAACACAGGCCAGAGAACCTCACCAGTAATCTCTGATTGCGGGACAAAAGGCATCCAAATGCCAGGCACACACAACTAGACTATCTGAGTAAACCAATGCCTGCATTCGCTAACAGTTCGGATGAAGACGGACTATAGTATTTTCATGTGCACTTCTAGTTTCTTTGCCACAGTATATAGTTTAAAATAACACTCTCTACTTAACACTCAAGCTTAAAAAGTCTCAGGAAGATAATGAGAAACTGTAAGGGAAAAAAATGGCATGAGCAGCTTCTTATGTAGCTACTGCACAAATAAGTGATGGCAGGCACCGTACCAGCTAAAAATAAGAGTCAGTTCTTCAGTTTCACATCCTTCACTTTTCATATCTATACTGTACTGATTGCTCCTCCTACAACCTCCCCACCATGGACTACATTGAACTCAGGTAGATGAATTGCATTCTTAACAAGGATCCTCCATGGGGCGCATAGAATGTTTGCTCGGCACTGGACTCAATTATTTTCTTGCTAAGATGTGAACATGTCATTGGTTATCTCACCATGTCTCTGGTGGTGCTGGCCCTTGAAATAAAGCCTCTCTTAAGCATTGGTGTGGATTGATACATATATTCTTCTGACTTAATACTTGACAGGTTTAACAGAACAGAATCCTCAGGGAAGGGCATAGAAAACGGTGACTATGTTGAGTAAAGCTGTGGCAAGTGTTTGTAACAAACCTGTTCTCCCCTGGTTTTGTTAGTCGCAGAATAACAGGGTCTCCAAAAGGTCCTTGAGGGTAGTTGGAAGCGAGACTGGGCTACGTTTCAAGCAGCTTTGGGCTGATTTATGATTTTGTGTGAAACCAAGCAACACTGTAGGGGGTTCGGCTGGGCTTTGTTTAGTACCCAAATTTCCAAGCAAATTTGAAGGGTGTACAGATCCCAAGTGGATTGCAAGTGAAAATCAGTTTCTGCTTCATCCCCTGGATAACTTAAGTTATATAAGGAGATAAGAACTGGGTAGTGGCAATTAGTTTGAGTTAGGGATCTTTCATTTTTTTTCTTCTCATTCTACCCTGCATGAGTGGTGTTGGTGGCCTGTAATATACAGGCAGTTAGAGTAGGTGATCTCATGGTCCCTTCTAGCCTTAAATTCTATGACTCATTCTATCCTGGTACCCTGTTCAGACCTGAACTTACCATATGATTCTGAGTACTCCAGAAACCAGCGTACATTTCAGTGTGCACCATGTAAATTAGGGATTCATAACTCCTGTACAGCAAGCTCTTTGTGGAAAGGGCATGATCCAGCATGCCCTTTCTGTAAGCAAATCTATCTTTTATGAAACAAGCTATGTTTTTGTATCTGCAACTTATTGGCTAAAGAAGGAGACTTTCTCCATAACTGAATTTCACGCCCACTAAATGTGTGCTCACCTATATGCTCCCAACATGCTGATAAATACACATCTGCATGATCAAGCATAAAATATAGAACCCCAGCTCTCAGATAAAAGATCCAAGACTAATTTGCATTATCACCCACACAGGCAGATTGTTATGGAAATTGGCCCATATCTCAAAGATACTGCATTAAACAGCTAAAGGAGTTTATAAAGTGCTTGGAGCAGGGTGAAATCCTCAAACCTTAATTAATCAGGTTTTATGTGCCTTTCCTGCAGCGAGAGTGACGAAAACAACCCAGCACCTACTCATAAAGGCAGTCCACAGGACCTCTGCATCTACTGTCCATCTGTACCCAGATGGGGGGTTTCCTGGTCACTGAATCAGTGCTGGTATTTTAGCCCTTCCCCAGCCTCCTTCCAAAGTCAGAACAAACAGAGCCATCTCCATATCAAGGGGTACCAAGTCCTCCTGCCCACCAGACTCCTTTCCCAGGGATTTCAGGTGTGCTGCAGTATTTAGAGCTTCACCTAGACACTGCTGATGGGTGAATTTTTACCCATAATGTACAGCTGATTAAGGCTTTTTCATCAGATCAGCAGGAATGCACATACTGCTCCATGTGATGTTCTGTCTCTAAATTTCACGGGTGTGTCTCTCATCAGGGGTCTCTCTCCACATCCAATAGTGCAGTGTTATCTTTGTTTTCCTGGTTTTCTCACTAGTCAGTGTTGCCCTGGTTTAAGTCTGCCATTGAGAATGAAATACTAGCACCCGTGATGCAAAGCTTTGGGTCCACCTTCTTTTCCAATTGCAGGGATCTGTCAGGGAATCTGGAACATTTGGGGTGGAAACAAACTGGTGCTGAATGCATCCGATGAAGTGAGCTGTAGCTCACGAAAGCTTATGCTCAAATAAATTGGTTAGTCTCTAAGGTGCCACAGGTACTCCTTTTCTTTTTGTGAATACACCCAGATACTTGAGGAGGCTTTGTGAGCCAGTTCACAAAGAATCAGACCATGGCCCAACCTGTGCAGGGCACAGGGGGTTAAGCAGCCACCAGCTACCTCTACCAGGAGCTGCAGTGTGGGGAGGACAGCAGACTCCCCTCACCCTACCCCCGCTCCCACTCAGGTGGGTGGAAAAGATGGCCAGGCGTTGGGGAATTACACTGAGCCAGGCATGGGGCTGCTTCGCTGGCAATGCAACAGGGTGTTGCCCCTTGCTCAGGGCTTGTGGCAAAGTCATGACTGAGCCCAAAATATCAAAACCATCAGTAATGCAGATGTTTCTTCAGAAGAAAAAACCGAGCCCAACCTTTTCAATTTTGGCTGAAAATAAACTGAGATTCAAAGATACGATGTATGACTTCCTTCCGCCCCTCCCCCACCTCAGTAGACAAAGCCCCTTCCCCCAGTGCCACCCTGTGGTAGAACAGGAAGGATTTGCTGCTAGTGAAGTGATTCTCCCATATTGCCTCCTAGCCTGCTTGCAGAGCTTCTGCGGCCAGCACAGAATTGGTGGTGATGGGCCAGTGATTTAGGGTATTAATCAGGAACGTCGGACATCTGGATTCAGTTCCCTGCTTCTTCACAGGCTTGCTGTGTGACCTTGGGCAAGTCACTTCGTCTCTCAGTGCCTCAGTTCCCCATCTATAAAATGGGGATAATAGCACTACCTCACCTCCCAGGGGTGTTGGGGAGACAAATACATTACACAGTGTAGGCAGTAGCGGGGGCTCATAAGCGCCTTAGAGAATTTCTACTGAAAAGATCCCTAAACAACCTATTTAAGCAAGTGGGTATAACAGTGGCAAATATTTGCCCAAGCTAGTAAACTGATGCAAAATCCAAAAGGCAGTGGGGAGGGGCTTCCCCTGGGCGGATGTTAGCTTTGAGAAATAAACATTTTTTTAAATGAAATAAACTATTCCATTGATCAAATAAACAAATGCAAGGCAGGTATTATAGCTGCTCTACTGGTGGGGTTTTAATTATTTTTTTGCCTACTAGGAAGCTTTTGTTTCTCACTGAAAATGTAATACGGCTTAAGCTTGGTCTTTCTTAAGTATAACCTCAAGCTAAACTCTTCTATCTATGGTGCGTCACTGAGATGGTTTATAAGTTAAAGTTAACCTTCCTATTAGCATTTTAATGGGAAAAAAATTGCACCACTTACTTAGCGGGACGTTACAATCTGTATTCAAGAGGCAAAATCGCACAAGCATGCCATAAAGCTAGTTCCTTACTTATCAGCATTTGCAAAGTTTATTTTTTACCCCGGCTTTTTCTCTTGATCAATAGAAATGCAGGGGATTTTTTGAAACTATTCTATTGCCATATAAACTTTCCACAAATATCCCATCATGCAAGCTATTCCACGTGGAGGAGCCCTTGCATTTGCGTGAACTCCCATTGCAGGATTAAGACTTTGTTTATTTGAGCAGATAATATTAAACATGTATTTTCCACTTTTTTTTTGTTCTAATGAAAGAAGCAATTGTTAATAGAGTTAATCTTTGTGGAAATGAAAAAGTAAGCTGGAGAGCTGTTACAGATGCAAGTATACTTGTTTATTGAATATACCAGAGTCAATAAAGATTTTAAAATAATAAATATATTTATAGCACTGCTCCAACCTCCCCAGAGCATGCAGAGCATTAGATAGTAATTTCATTATGAAAAATTAATTCACTTTATTCTATGATTTTGTCTTGTTCAAAGACAACTCTTCATCAAAATAAGCTTTGCTTTAACTGAACGATCGTATGGGTATCTTGTGGAGAGAGGCAGTGCAGCAGATGGAGATTTTTAGCTGCATTAGCACACAAGGTATTAAATCTCTAGGCCAGGGATCAGCTCTTGCTCAGGGAAGTGTTTATTGGCATAGAAGTGTAAATGTGGAGGAGTGAGTGACTCGAGCATGGTGGGGTTGGTAATGGTATACAAAGCTCTTTACTCTAGTTAACAGGTTGTGCTGTAGGTTGGCAGAGACTGAACATCGCTACTGTTTGATAGCACTTTGGCCTGTGTCCTTTTCTTGGAGGAAGAGTGTCTACATGCAGAAACCAGCACTGCGCCTTGCACGGTCATTCCCACTGGAAGGAACAGATTAAGGCAATCCTAAGCGCACCACAATGTGGGGACCCCATAACCCAACCCAATGGAGTAGGCGTGAACCTTCCTCCCCTAGAGAGTTACAGGGCCCTTCCCCCCACCCCACCCCCAGAGCAGCAGGAGCCTTCTTTTACAGCCCCAGAGTGGCAGAGATAGAAGTGAGGGGACCCCTCATACTTCTTACTCC
The DNA here is from genome assembly GCF_015237465.2 of Chelonia mydas. NCBI lineage: Eukaryota > Metazoa > Chordata > Testudines > Cheloniidae > Chelonia > Chelonia mydas. The sequence continues at coordinate 89,180,292 of NC_057855.1, forward strand.
AGCAGCTTGGGGCTAGCTGCCTCAGTGGGTGAGCCAGGTCCATGACACTCTTCTCCTCCTGCACCTTGTGCGCAGTCCTCTGCTGGGGTGGTATTGATGCTCACCGCACAAACCAACGGGTCTGGAACTTAAACCCCCCGCCCCTCCATTGCAAAGAATGGGGCAGTTCTTCCCATCTGCGCACACTCGTGCAGCATCGCGGCACGAGTTCCACTCAGGTCACATTTTAAACCTTTGGTTTGCAACTATGAAAGCTAGAAACCTAGCGGCTGTGCCTTAATCTGGCCCTTCGCATTGGCAGTCAGCAAAGGGCCAATGGATGGAACAGACCGTAGAGGCTGTAGTATCTTCTAACTCCTAAAGGTGGCCATAGGCCTGAGGCATGCTGGCAGAGCACTTTGGGGAAATGGTACAACTACCTGGTGTGTGGTCAGCAATGAGACAGGTTGGCCAGGCAGTGTGGAGAAGCTTGCATGGACACTAACAGAGCAATATCTGTCCCATGAAAGAAGAGGGTTTCTGCCTCTTTCTGTGTTGCTGTCAATACATCACCTTTCATGAACACGACATTCATTTGCAAAAAAAAAGATGCTGGGCATTTCTTCATGTGGGTTTATATAAATTTCATACAGAGGAATAATACCAAGATTTGGTAGGCAAATGCCACTAATAAGGCCATCACTCACACAAAGGAAGGCATGACAGTATTTGGAAATCTTGCTGGTCACGTTGTAACGCTACACTAAATGGAATATTCTTCTTATGCATACGAATAATGCCCCTAAATATAGGTAGCATTTGTGTATGGGCTTTTTCATATACATGCTGGAAGACCCCTGAGTGAAAAGCTATATTCTCCTTGTAAATCAGCTAAACAATCATTTATTTTGCAACGCCTGTTGTATCACACACACGCGCGCACACACACGCACACACGTGCACACACACGCACACACGTGCACCGCCACTGGAGCTGTGCAAAAAGGCTGTAGATTCCATCTGTTGATATACAAAACCTGTTCAGTATTAGTTTCAGAAGAGCAATGCAAAGCAACTATCATGGCAAAACTGTGCCAAACCTTACGTACATTCCTTCATTGAGCGCAAGGTCTACAAAGATGCAGAAGTGCAGAATCAGCATCTGTAATGCAGCAGCGTCTCCAATCCAAGGACAAATGTTGGAGCAGTAAATGAGATCTAGTGAAGTGGGAGGAAGTACATTTTCTGTCGGAACTTTCTCTACTCCTACCGTGTGTGGGGGTTTTTTGGGGGGGCGGTATTTGTTTGTTTGTAGAACATTGGCTTGCATTAAAGTCAAATTCTTTTGCTGTGTGGGATGCCCAGCCGTAAGGTTTTCCTATGTCATAAAGAAGAAAATGGCAGTAGCTGTACGGTTAGTTCAGAAGATAAACAATTTTGTTTGAACGGACAGTTCAGATTCTCCACATCAGCTTTTTCTGTCAAACAAAAAGAAAATTGGGTTGGATGGAAAGAATACAGAAGGTACTTTTGTTCTTGAGAGCTGTTCCTCATCTCTCTCATCTGATTTCCAGAGGGTTATGTTAAAGAGTTTGCTATAATTCACACAGAAATACCCAGCGTTAAAAGCTTAAGACCCATAAAAGTGAAGTGCTCAGAGTTAAAGTGGATTTTGGTGGTGGTGGTTACTCTGCCGCACTGTATGCTGGTATTAGTGATAACAGCATCTCTAAAACATGGGCCTATTGCTCAAGATTCCGAGGGTATATGTACACAACACCTCCCATCCCCCCCCCCCCAAAAAATATCAGCACCGAGTCTCAAAGCCCAGGTCAACTGACTTGGGTTCATACTGCAAAGCTAAACATAGCAGTGTAGGTTATCAGGCTCGGGCTCCGAGACCCTCCCCCGTGACCAGGTTTCAGAGCCCAGGCTGTAGCCCAAACATGAATGTCTACACTGCTATTCTGAGTCAGTTAACCCAGGCTCTGAGACTCAGTGCTGCAGGGTTGTGGTTTTGTTTTCCTGGGTAGACATACCTCGAGTGTGTTTACAGCTTTTAAAAAATATACACCTTCATAAGATTGTACACCACTGACAGCAAGTAGCCAGCCCCCAGATATAGAGCACTGTCATTCAAAATAACTCGGGCGCACCACCCGAACCAGTCATTTAGACACAAGTTTTGTCCTACCCAACTCCTTAGCCTGGCAAAATCCTGGGTCTTATCATTATTTATCACTTAAACCTGGTAATGGTAATACCTGACTCTGGCTGTAGCAGCTAGCTGATGATTTATGGCACCAGTCCCTGAAGATCAACAAACACAAACTCTGAAAAAGTGGCAGGGGCAGTGCATTCCAGAGTAAAGTACCCTGCACTGAAAATACCCTGCAACCACCCTCCATCATTTTAAAGCCTGGGACAGTTAACTGTGGGGTGTGCACTTGCGCATCCCCAGAATACCAGACATTTGATACTTCTGGGAACGGCATACCCTGGAGGATGCCATTTTGAAGAGGGAACCACCAAGGTCATGCTGCGAGAAAGAAGACATTTTGAAGAGCACACCGCCCCATGCCATCTTGCATATGCCACCCTGCCAGTGGAGGCAGAGTGGAACGCTCTTCAAAGTTGCTTCCTACATCCACGGTACTTGACAAAACCACGGCTGGTTTTGTCTCAGTACACGAACAGGGTAAAAATCATTTAAAAACAGGACTGTCTAGCTTAAAACTGGACAAAAGGCCCGCCTAGTTAACAGGAGAGCTTCTGCTCAACTCATTAGTTAACAGGACACAGAATGAGTGTAGCAGTCACTACGGTATACCAGACACAGCTCAGATAGGGCGTTGTAGTTTAAAATCATGTGCACTAGAAAGAAAATAGGAAGCCAGAGCAGCCCATGGGGCACTGGTGTATTTAGCCTGACATTTGTATCATGCTCAGCAAATGGGATGCCATCTTCTGTACTAGGTAGAGTTTCTGGTTAGCAGTTCCCAGCAAGTGCATCGCAGTTGTCCAACATGCGGATGACAAAGGCATGGAAAACTATAACAAGGTGTCTATGGGGGAGAAAATATTGAACCTTTCTGGCCAGCTCAGCATGGAAAAGTCATTTGTAGTCATTACTGCTGGCTGGGACTTCCAGGGCAGACGTGGCAAGACAAACAGAACTATTGACTGACGGGTGCATATAGCTTATTGGAAATAGCCAGAAGAAATTTAAAGAAAAGCAGATCTGGTGCTAAAACACTGATCTCTTCCTTTTCCGAGTGAAGGGGAATATGGTTTGAGCTAGTTTTGTATCTTTACAGTCCCATGTAAAAGGCGAACAAACAAGTCAAGATATTTTCAACTGACCCCATCTCATGGTTTTTTCCCCTCTAGCCCAGACTTACAGCGGAGGCAACAGGTTAATTTCTGACCTGTCCCCATGTCTCATAATGGATCGTGGTATAGTGTTATTGGAACTAGTTTCCATTGGAAGTAATGGCTCCTGGTAGCTCACAGGAATGGGCAATATACTTTTTTGTGAGATCCCATGAGGGGAATAAAACTAATGAAGAGGTAGATGGCAGCGCTATTGTGTCTTAGTTGCATCATGCTACCGTGCAGTGTGTCAGAGTCAAATCCCTTTTCTGTATGGGTTCATTATAACTGCACCATTTTGAATTGTTCAATCTCAACATTGCCATGCACATTCTCAGCCTGGGAGCAGTAATATTTTTCTTCCCTAATCTTTTGGAAAGAGGTGATTAGGTTGTATAAATTCTAGGCATGCAAGGGATTGAGGAGAAGGAAGGTTATAGATGCCATTGTAGCCCTCAGTTCAGCAAAGCAGTCAATTACATGCTTAAGTCTAAGCACCTAAATAAACCCATCCCAGTGGGTGCTTTGCTGAATAGGAATGGGATTATTGCCATGACTAAAGCTAAGAATGTGCTTAAATTTTTGCTGAATAGGGCACTTTCAGAGATGGGCCTTCCATTTTGGAAGTTGCATCACATATTTGTCCCTCAGAGTAAGAGTCTTGACCTTCAGTGTGTGGTGACGTCATACAGAGATGGTGTTCACTTTAATGGGACATGGCAGGCTTCCTTTGTTCACGCTGGCCAGCAAGTTATTTTTGTTCTTAGTTTCCATGCACTGGGTAATATGAAACAGTAGGTCTAGCTCTGATTTCATTTGTGCTGATATAAATTTGGAGTTAAACCTCTTTCCATTAGTGGGGTTATGCTGGTCTAAATTGGTTCAGGTGTGACCACAGTTATAAAAATGCCCAGCCCATAATTTCTAAAACCAAAACAAACCAACAGTGTTTCCCTCAGTTTGTATACAGACCTCAAAATGCTGCTGCACCTGTCTTGTACATGTTACTTTATACCTCAGCTTTATCACCTGGCCTCTGTGGAGTAGACGCACCCATTTGCACTAAATGTCTCTCTAAAACAGATTATGTATGGGATAAACGCACAGGAACATTGAACCATTCCCTCGTCACATATTTTTCCATCTGCTGTTGTGATGCAGGCAGTACCTCACAGGCACTAAGCTGTAAGTAAAGGAAATGTCCAGATTAAAATCTAGGTTTTTATCTCTGTCTTCATATGTATTGTGCCTCTGTCTCACTCCCCGCCCCCCGCCGCCGCCAGCCTTTGAATGGTTATTGTATGCAGGATCAAACCCTCGGAGAACGCACCTTTTCTCACACAAGTAGTCCCCTGGCTTCCATAGGAGAATGTGTATGAGTAAAGACTGCTCATAAAGCTAGCAGAAGTGGGCCCATAATTCAGTATTTCACAAATTGTGGAGTATTCCTCTTTGGGAAGGTGTGAAGAACGAGCCTTCGTTTTCCTGAAGTGGGGCTCAGCTCTCAGGAAAAACGGCCATAATTAGTGTTCCAACATGTAAAAATATAGTTCGTTCCACTAGTTTGTTCTATTTTAATTACATTAGTGAAAAGCTGTGGAGAAAAACACACCTTGCAAGGGAAAAAGCTGAGGGAAGGCCGTAAGACGGCCAATATTCCTAACAGAGATGGATTGTGAATGAAACGACTGACTTGGCCAGATATGAAGTACTAGCAAAAATGAAATGCCCACGGGGAATAAGGTAATTGAGCTGCCAAGCTGTTACACAAAAATGTTCAGACTGGATGTCAGCTACCCAATTTCATCTCTCCTCTACCCCCCAAAAAATGACTGCCTGAAGTTACATCAAATATTGCCACATCAGCATTCAGAATAATTCCTCATGTTTTTACGCTCTTTCTCCCATTCTGTTATTTATAGAGTATAATGGCAAAGCAGGGGGAAGAGAGCCTAAAAAATGAGAGGAGACACAAAGAGGGCAACACAATGAAGAAGAAAGCAGTCACATGATTACTTTTGCTTGTACAGAATTTTCTAACTAGCCAGCCAGCAGGCAGAACTGCTTCAAATTTTTCAGAGGAAAAGAAGTCTACTCACTATGAATAAATTTACTGCATTAGAGAGGCCAATGTACAATCTGGGAAGCCTTTCAGATTAATGACTTGTGGGGGGTTGTAACTGAGAAAACTCCATGCTATCTGCATTAAGCTGTGTCCTCCCACGCGTGACCATACCTCCACTAGCAGGACACTGGAAAGGATGCATTCTGGATGGCAAGTAGCTCACTCAGGGATGAAGAAAGTTCTTGTCAAAGCCACAACCCATGTCTCAATTTCCAGTACACCTTGACTCCAGGTGAGAGGCCCTTTAGACTGGAGATATTTCACATGTTGTCCTGGGTCAGTTTTGTGTCTAGGTAATGTTGCCTAATGTTATTCCCAGCCATAAATGGGTGCACTGGAACTAGCCTCTCTTTCAGTCCCTGGATTTCAAGGAAATGTTTCTGATCCATGGTCCTATACTGGCATTGTCCATGGAAAGGGAATGGAAGGAAGAGGGAAAATGACAATGATTTCCTTCTCTTAGATGAATGGAAAGACGGTCTTTACATATACATAATTCATGTGATTTTGCATTCCAAACATTCCACTATTCTGGAATCTAAGGTCAATTTATGCCTGGTCTACACCTAAAACTTAGGTCAACCTAAGTACATCACTCAGGGCTGTAAAAAATTTAATATCCTATGTAATGTAGTTAGGTCAACCTGATCCCCAATATTGACACAAGTCAGTTGACGGGAAAATTCTTCCGCCAACCTAACTATTGACTCTTGAGGAGGTGGATTTACTACATCGATGGAAGAGCCTCTTCCGTTGCTGTGGTAGTGTCTGTCTGTCTGCTGCAGAGCTGCAGCTGCATAGTTGCAGCACTGAATATGTGCCACTGTGGCACTTGTAATATAGACATATCCTTAGAAATGTTTTATTTGTTTTTCTATAATTTAGAAGAGGTGAGGGTTTGAGGAATGGAACCTTGGCAAACCCTTCCCTGGTAGGAACTTTTAAAATGCTCTGATATCATGGAGATGAGCACCGTATGAAAACTTAGATCAAATTCAACATACATGTAGAAACTCTGGTCTGGGTCATAATTAGTAACAGCAGCCATTAGCCAAGCCAAGCCAATCAAATTCCATGCTTTCATGCTTGTGACAATCAGGGAGGAAGGCTTCTTCAGGTACAGCCATTTGTACTCTTCCAGATAAATCATAGCCGGTTTACCTTCCATTGCACTGTTAGGATTGACCAGTGTTGGAGAATAGATAGGCCAATGGTCTGATTTGCTATGCATTACTAAGGAACACTAATACTTGGCCTTCTGCCCTACTCATGACTTACATCAGATCCTACTGAATGAGATTCTTTAATCTAAAAACTGTAGAATAATCCTTGTTCCTTCCTTTCAAGTAAACATAAGTGCCATTGCCAAGTAATTTATCACAGTGCTGTTGGGGTCTGGATCTTGGGGAGAACTATGATTGTCTGAGATGTAGTTCAAATATTATTAAAGTAAACCTCAAACTGCAAGCAAGATATGGAGGGATGGTAGTTTGTGATAGGCAGATGGTTTTGTAAGATCTCTGTAGAAAATATGAAAATATTCTAGGTTAGACATCAATATGAAAAATAAAAGCAGCATTTAATATAATTAGCAGAAATAAGTATAACTGAAAGTGTATTATATTATGAATTTATATAATGCAACTTTATACTGTAAGGATTTCTACTGAGGACTGCTTAATAAAAACAATCTGTGTAATATGTTTTATACTGTATTCTTAAGGCAGCCGATCCTCTTTCCATAGAAGTTGATGAAGGTTCTCCCATTGACTTCCATGAAAGTAAGAGCAGGCAAAAAATAGACAGTTAAATAGGTTTTGAATAATAATTCCCTGTTTCCAAAATGTTCATCTGTAGCATCACAATGTTCCTTTTAATTTGTGTAGTCTTCCTCTTGCAGTTAAATGCACTGTGTTCTAAACCGGTAGGCAATATGGTAAAGATGCATTGACTACCTGGTCAATATACGATTTTCAGTCAAATACTGAATCATAGAAACTGCTCATTCATAGGGCCTGAAAATTAATTTTTTTTTTCAAAAATAAAATAAGGTTGACTGCTAATTTTTTTATTTTTATAAATGACTAACTACTAAATTGCCACATCCATATTAATATTTTTCCTTCAGGAAAATTAATGTAAATTTGCTTTTTCTAATAAAAATAATGAAAACGAACGGAAGGTTAATCCTAGTGGGAAAAGAATTCAGTTATGAATCATCTATACCACAGACCTTGAAAATCTTGACTAGTAGCCTCCATTGAAAAATAGAGATGTTCGATGTAGTGACAGATGATATACTGTACTATATTTTCTCCTTCTATTGCTATTTAAGTTGTATATTTAGTGAATTAGTTTTGATTGATGATAGCGATTTAAGGACTCGCAAGTTCTTCCAGGGAAAGGATGGCATATTTTAACTATATTAATGGGTTGAGACTTAAGTATAGCACCATATATTTTTGTAATCCTTCAATAGTGACGCTGCAATTTATACAAATGGATTCACTATGTCTTTAGTCCAAGCAACTCTGACAAAAAGATGTCATTGGAAGTAATGTTGCTCATCATTCTTAGGTGCAAAAGCTTAAGGCTATAGTGCTTTGGTATGAAATTGCTTTGGTGCTTTCAACTCCTGGAAAAATCAGTAACTCTTGCTAATGATAATTTAACCGTTTTGTGCTGCTTGAGCCAACACTGTTCTTAATAATAAAAGCCAAAGACGCCAATTTACCAACAGTTATGCTAATTTTAGAATGAATAGTAGGGAAGATAAAATAGTTTCACTGGCAATTGAGTTCCCTCAGTACTAGCTGTGAAACGTTTAAAGAACAGTGTTTTAGTATCTCCAGGAGAAAGTGCTTATGGCAGTTTACAGTACGGTGCATTAGTTCCCTTTATGGTGCTTTGGTAATGATGTACGTCATTGTAAAGAGAAGTAGAATACTGTAAAGTGCTGAGAAAAAAGCTTTGATTTCCACTTTGTCATAGTCCCTCTTAACTAATAATAGAGCCCAATACTGCAGTTGCATTAAAAAATACTCTTGTTGACTTCAGTGTGAGTAATGTATGCCTGAGGACTGCAAGATGGGACGGAGAATACTAACCAAAAGCCAGGCTTTTAAATGTGCTATTAAGTGTGATCTCAGAATCCTACCTGATGCTCTGTATCATCAATATACTGAACCTCACTATCTCAGTCGTTGTGTACCACTGCTGCATCATTATTTTATATCACTACAATGACTCCGTACTTCTGCCATGCTATTGTGCCTTGACTATTAAAATAGCCCCTTTCGTTCTCTTTAACCCACTGCCACTGCACGGAAACAATGATATATGGTTCATAGATAAGCCATCAATCCTTATTTAATGCTTACTTCAGAGGTGTACTGGATACGACACAAAAGGATTTTCTTTTAACTAGTAGTTAAATCCAGGAAGAGGAGGTAGGCATATTTTCCCACCTGTAATCCTGTACTGACAAAGATTATCTCCTGATTACTGTGCTAAAGTGCTTTCAGTGTGTAATTATTAATCTGCATACTGAGAAATTGTAATGCTTTTTAGCTATGTATCCTAACCTTTGCAGTTTCAATTGTGCCTCTTGAGTCTAGAGAGGGGTGCTTAGAATTAAACTGCAAGTCTGTCTTGATGAACAAAACAATCTTTTCTCCTGTCATTAATAAAACATGACTGCAAAAGATAATGTGTCATTAAGGCACGAGCAAGGTTTGATGTATATTTGGATGCAGATTAGAGAGAAGCATACACCACGCATGATGCATTTGAAAGAAAACAAAGCTCATGACCAGCTTTATTAAATAGACATTTGGGCGGTTTGTTAGACACTGGAATGTACCTAGGAACTGGATACTGTTCAATAAATATCACAAGTAATGTACCCATAAGTAAGTTTTTAGTACACAGAAAGCAATGCTTAAGCTCTTCAATAGATCTGCAATCCTATCCCAGTGGGCTAACTTAACTAGAGCTTGGGACTTCATTTCACAGTAAATTTCATAATTTGCTTTCATTCCCAATTCAACTGCAATCAAATATTTTTGAAATTTCCTGGGAAATGGAGATATGGGAAAAATCCATTTTCAAAATGAAATTTTTGTCTCAAAAATTATTTTGTTTTTATTTTTACATTGTTTCATGATGTAATACAGTGCATATCATGACCTCATATCATGTCAGAATATATAATGACATCATATTATGGTATAATAGTCAACATATTCTATTTTGTTTTAAATTTTAAAACAACCATTAAGGGCAGCTGCTATTTAGTACAAATTGAAATATCTTATCTTATTTTTTGTGTCTCCTGTTTGTGTTGTAATGAAACCATTGGATATTTTGACACTATCTTATCTTCTAGTTGAAAGTATCCAATGGTTTCATTACAACAATCAAATGTTATTTTGTAAAAATTTCAGTTTTGCCAAAACAGCATTTTCTGATGGAAAACGGTTTTGATTAAAATTCTGCAACCAGCCTGGTAAAAACAAACAAAGCAGAGTCCCAGCTGGTCCAGTGATTGGAGCGTAGGGCTGAAAGTCAAGGAAGTGGACTCTGTGCCCGGAAGCTGTGTCACAAAAATAGCCCATCAGCTATGGCAAGGAAATGTCATGGCAAGGAGATGTGGTGGTGGCCAAACTATGTATGAGAGGCAGTGAAGAAGAAGGAAAAGTTAAAGTGAAGTCAGAATGTAAAGATGGTGGAGCGTTATGAGGCATACAAAGCTGGTAAAGAAAAAGTGAAAAGAGAAGTTGTGAAAGCCAAGACTCAGGCACTTAAAGCCGTATGCAGGATTACTTATGAAGGAAGGGGAAAAGGGAATATATAGATTAGCCAGGATCAGGCAAAGAAGTCCTGAAGCTTTGGGAGCTGTTTAGTGCATCAAAGACCAACACAGAAGAGTACTGGTGGAAGATGGTGGAGTTTTTTTTGAGAGACTGCTCATTGAAGAGAATCCAAGGAAGCTGTTGAGGGAAGTATGCACAAGCAACAACTTCATAAGACCTATCACAGAAAGCACTAAAGATAGTGAAATGAGAGAAGACAGTGGGACTGAACGGTGGACCAATCAAGACATTTAAAGCATGACGCCATAAGGGAGTGGTGATGATGACGACAAACTTCTTTCACTTAATCCTCTGAACTGAAAAAAATGCCTAATGAGAGGAGGAAGAGCACACTGGTCTCTATCTTCAAGCATAAAGGGGATGTGCAAGAATGTAATAATTACTGGCCCATCGAGTTAATGAGTCACACGAAGAAATGGTTGGAAAGAATTATTAAGAAAGGACTTTGTGAACAACTGCAAAGTAAGCGACAACCAATTCAGATTTATGCCAGGAAGGTAAACATTTAATGCAGTGTTTGCAGTCCGAACGTTCCAGGAGAAATACAGGGAGAGACACAAGGAATTGCATTTAGTGTTTGTGGATTTAGAGAAGGCTCATGACAGAATTCCTAGAGAATTGATATGATGGTGCTTTGTTGTGCAATCTCCCAGAGACATGTTTAGATTATCATTGACATGTGCGTGGGAAGCAGTGAGCCATTCATCAAGGTCAACATCAAGAATCAGTCTTAAACCCTTTCTATCTGTGATTGTGATGGTCATCTTGATGCAGAGGATTAGGGAGAGGGTCCATAAACTCATTGACTTTAAGGTCAAAAGGGACCATTGTGATCATCTAGTCTGATCTCCTGCACATTTCAGGCAGGCCACAGAACCTCACCCACCCACTCGTGTAATAGATCCCTAATCTCTGGCTGAGTTACTGAAGTCCTCAAATCATGGTTTAGACTTCAAGTTACAGAGAATTCACCATTTACACTAGTTAAAACCTGCAAGTGACTCATGCCCCATGCTGCAGAGGAAGGAAGGAAAAAAAAAAAAAAGCCCAGGGTCTCTGCCAATCTGACCTGGGGGGAAATTCCTTCCTGATCCCAAATATGGAGCATGATTTTGCCAATCACTTTGTTGTTTTGCAAAGATAAATATGAACTGGAAAGTGATCTAGAAAAGTGGAGGACTGCATTAGAAGAAAATAGTTATGAATCAGGCAACAAAGGACTGAATATATGTGATGTGGAGAAGAGCAATGAGAAACCAGTAAAACTAGATGGAATAAAATCTGCAACAATTCAAATACTTAGCTCAACCCTGTGCCGATGATAGAGAGGTGGGTGTTAGGACTTGCATGAAGAGTGCTTGGTGCAAATAGGAGTTGACAGGAATTCTGTGTGATCAGAATTAACCAAGTAAACTAAAGAGTATATACGACTATGATTAGGTCAGCCATGACGTAAGGGTCAGAATGCTGGCCAGTGTGGAAGATAAAAGAACAACTAGTGCACATTGCTGAAATGAGACTGCTCAGGTGGACGCTGGGTAAGATGAGAGCTGATAGGCTACACAATTAAATGATATGAGCCACGATACAGGTAGCCCCAATCACAGAAAAGCTGAGGGAGTATCAACTGAGATGGTTGGATCATATAAGTAAGATGACAAGATATGGGATATGTTGGTCAGAGAATACAAGATTTAGAAGTTACGGGACAAAAACGATGAAAGAGTGACCCAGAGAAAAGGTGGTTTGAGACACTGAAGAATGACATGAAGAAGGTCAGCACCAGCTTGGAAGGTGCACTCAGCAGGAATTCCTGTATGCAAAGAATGAGAGCTGCTAATCCTGCCAAACAGGACAAGGTGAAGGCAAAGAAGCAGCAGCTGCTATGCTATAGTGCCATGGAGCAAGGCTGGGTTTTGTCCTGTCGTCTGAGAGAGAAATATCTCGGAAAGAGGAGAGAGAAAAACTCCTCCTATTGTCCTGATAGTGAAAGGTTCAAAGGTGAGAGGTCGTTATTTAGGATCCCTGAGAATTAAAGCTGAAAGAGGAGTGTGGGTGGGAGTGCTATTTTACATTACCTGTAGTTAGGGGATCCTTAGAAGAGTGAATCTGGGTGAATGGATTCTAAGGAATCTGGCTAACCTTCTCACACAACTATTGTTAAGAAGCCTATTGGGTTAACTACCTAACAGATAGCTATGGCCAAATGCAATTTTTTTTTTTACTGTACTAACATTTTAAAAATGCTGACCAACACATTCCTCCTTTAAACTTCATATCCCTTTTTATTTCTCTTTTATACTTGACTCAGCTTGAGAATGCCACCTAGCATTTATACAAGGGAAGTTGAGGAGGGTTGGCCTGGTGAGGAAAATTCCATGATTAGGGTGAAGGAATGGCTGGGTTACTCATCTGTCTAGAGAACTTCTAACCTTATAACTGTCACTGACAGTCCCCTTACCACACTTCACAAAGGCACTCAGATGAGGGTCTCTGAGCAGAAGGGATTGATGCAGTGTGGAGGATATTGCCTGCATCCAGAAAATGTTCTAGCTCTAAGCTGGTCTGCTCATGCAGAAACTGATATAGCTCTACAGCGGTGGTGCTAATGTGTTGTGTCTGGCTTTGTAATGCACCTATCACAGCAAGTTCTAGGCTCAGTATACAACAGTGAGAGTATGGTGTCCTTGTCTGACAGAACAGTGCTCCCTGTAGCTCCTTCATTTTATGCCACTTCAATAAGGAAGACCTGTTGTGTATTTCAAGGGGAAACATTGCAGGACCATCCTGCAGTTACTGTAGAGGGAGGAGTCTTACACCTTGCCTCGAAGATGGCAAAACTGTTATCACCAGCATAAGGAGGTCCAACGAGACTGCATAAGGTTCCACCTAGAATGCTCTGGGCCAAACCCTCTAGCATTTTAATCTGAGCTCCATCAGTCACAACGTCCTCGTTGATGGCAGCATGTGTGATGGGTCATGGAGCAAAAGACAGTCTGAGGTAGCCAGAGCAACTGTCTATTTAGGTTTTTACAAAGTCGATCCTCACTGTGGTATCTGCATGCCTAGGTTTCTTTACATATAAGGGCTGTAATGCCAGGCTTATGCTGATTTCCTAATAGAGACTGCTTGTACTAGGTTCCTTTTACCTCACATTTGCATGTTATAGCCTAGAGGAAAGGAAAGTTGATGCTGATTTATTAACACAGGTGCTGGTAGTATTTTCATTTATTATTTATTTTAATGATGGAATCCTGTAGTTGGGGAATGTTTTGAAGGGCTTTTTTTTTTTGGCGGGGGGGGGGAGTTGTGTGCTTTTCTTTTTTGTTTGCTTTGCTTGATTTAAAAATTATCTTAATCCGTTTGGAACGGTAGGAAGAAATATGTTTAAGAATTAAATCCTTATGAACAGACATGTGAAGTGGGACTTTTGAAGCCTGTGGGAGTTTAAATCTTATATTTCTGGGGATTTTGAAGATGGGCTTCCCACAGCATCTGCTTTATATAGTATAGCTCAGGCCCAAGCGCACTGTGGTATAGATACAATCCATCACTAACCTGGCTGTCAAGTTTCTTTTCGACACCCGTGGTATGTGGACAGCACATTTAGTGATTCAACAGTCTTCACCTCTAGTATTCTTTCTTTGTTCACATCTCTAACTTTTATCTTCTGTTTTATAATCACCTTAGCTTCTTATAGGTGATTCCCTGTGAAATCAATTTGTTCCTCCTTTAAAATATGCTACACAGAAATGTATCAGTTCACACACTGCTATGCAGAGATGCACAAGTGTACACTGAAGCAACACCTTGACCAAGAGTTCTTACAAGCAGCTTAATGTGCAACCTTAGGTCACTTTCCCATTCTGAGGCTTGCTGATGGTTCTTTGCATCTGTAATGCGTGTTAGACTTTTTCAATACATTGGTCTTAAAGCATTATGTATTTATTGTTGTGTAAAACCTCCTGCAGGACTTGTGCATTGGGGTGAATTTAGGATCATAGTAATTTATTTAGAACTTATTATATCATAGCTTTTTAGTTCACCTTAGTATCTCTCCCTCAGAAAGAATGTTTGCTAGATGTTTGGTTTGCTTTTCTTGTAAGATGTTATGAACACAGAATTGCCACACCAGATATGACTACTGATCCATCTTGTATCCTGACTCTGACAATGGCCAATACCTGATTCTTCATAGAATGGCAAAAGAGAGAGGAGGGGAACCACACCACCATACTGAAAAACTATGGATAAATGAGGCCAGAACTGAAGTTTCCTCTCATTCCTGACCATGTTGGTTTATGCCAGGAAGGGTGAAAGTTTACATCTCTGATCCTTTTTAAAATCATATTTGAGAATTATCCATAGAAATACCAAATAATTTTTTGGGATCCTACTAATCCCTTGGCCTCAAAGACACCTTGTGTCAATGAGTTCCACAAGGTAAATATCTGCTCTACTTTTTAAAAAAGTATTTCCTTTTATCAGCTTCACATCTGTTGGTTTTCAGTTTCCTTGAATGCCCACTTGATCTTGTATTAATACATGGTAAATAGCGCTTACTGATTTATCTTCTCTATATAATTGGATACTTTGCATGGTTCCATCATGCCCACTCTTCTCTGTCTTCTCTCTAATCCATCCTAACCCAATATTATTGTTTCTGCCCTCTTTTGTCTTGGCAATGCTATAGGTGTGCAATGAATAAGACAACTCAAGGCTTGTGCAAGGGAAAAAGAGAAGAGCCAAAATAACAGTAAAGCTATCTGAATATATTTAGCAGCTTTTCAGGGAAAACGAAAGAGAGAACCTAAATAAATATTGCATGAACTTTTATGAAAAGGTTCTCCTTGTCAAATACTCTAATACTTGTAATCATTTTGGTCAGCCATCTCAGGCAGGGTCTTAATCCAAAAAAAGCATCAAAATTAATAGGCTGTATGGGAAAAAAGTGTCTGCGCATTAAACCCCCACAGAGAGAAATCAATTAGCAAGCAATGATCATAACAGAGGTGTCTGTATTTCTCTCTTGTGAATGTTGTTAATATGTAAAACTTTCAAATGAAATTCCACATAAAAATGATTTGAGATATACAGGCTTTGAAATTCTGGCGGTCTTGCTGAACATCAAAGAAAGCTGTGCTGTTAGTCTGTGCAACAACTAATTATATCCAAAGTACAATTTGGAGGGCATCCACTGCCTTGGAGACTAAAAGTAAAATGTATTTTTTAATGTAGATTCTCAGTAGCTACGCTACACCTTCCTTCCTGGAAAATCTTGTGTTGGAGGTCGCATAATATTTTCACTATTCTATGACAGTTGCAGGGACAGTTTCTAATTTTTTCAAACTCATTTCATAATGTGGCTAAATAACCTGGGGCGGAGAAAACAATTAGGCCCTGCTCCCGATGACACTGAAATCAAAGGCAAAGCTCACACTGAAGGCAGTGCTACGCGATCAAGCAGCATGGGGGGAAATGTAGCCCTTTGCAGACCACCTGTGTACAAAGGAAGGATAGTTTTGAGATTGGGGGCTGGTCTGGGGCTCAGGAGGTCTGAGTTGAATTCCTGACTCTGCCACCTTGGGCAAGTCACTTAATCTCTCCACTATAAAATGGGAATAATAGAACGTTTCCTTTCTCCCGTCCTTCATCAGTCTGTGTATTTTAAGTTCTTTGGGGCAGGGACTGTCTCTTAGTTTGTGTATGTGGAATGGGGCCCTGATTTTAGAGACACAACTATAGCATTTATCACACCATTTTCCCCCCTATATAAATTTGAAAAAGAAGCAATAGCCGCAGATTCTCTGAGGACAGTCAGTGGACTTCCTTATCTCTGGTATAATTATTATGTTGGCTGTAGATCAGTGATTCCCAATGACAGAGAACTAACAAGTCACATGATGCTAATTCTCCTTGTTTCCAGCTGGGAGAAACAGAACAGATGTGATCGGGGGGGGGGAGGGGGGGGATGAAATGGCGAGCTAGAGTAACACAGGGTGATAGATATATATATTTTTAAAGGCCCAAAGTATGATTGTATTATAGACCACTAAAATACATTATTACTGTTGCTGTTGTTGCCAAAGAGATGTAACACAATTGCAAATGAAAGGGGCTGGTCTGCAGGGGAGATGGTTCTATTAACATATGGCCCGCTCTGTGAAAAGGTTTGGGAGCTCCCACTGGTGATCCCACCTGGCCATCCATCTGCAGTGGCTGCTCCAAAGGATTTGCATGGCTGCAGGTGGCACAGCTGAAAACCATGACTGATATTTCAATTCTCTCTGTGTGCAATTCACCCCTGTGTAGAAGGCCAGCACAAGGTCTATGAACCACTTAAATCCACTTTAAATCAGGTGTAAGTGGGATTTGAGTGATGTATAGGCTTTGTGCTGATCCTCTGCATAGTGCTGAATTTCATCCTTTGGGAAGAAAAGTGGATCAGGATGATAGACTCTACAAGCCACAGTTTTTCTGAGAAGAAAAACCAGAGATGTGCATAATAATGTTAATCATCTCAGATTATTTAGTATTCAACTGTCTTCCCCTGGCCAAAATAACTCCATCACAATATATTATATATATTTAATATAAGATTTTTAGTTTAAATGAATAATGAATTGGCTTGAGTTCTTTGAAAATAACACATTAAACCCCACTCTGTAGCTAATAAGTCTTGTCACTGGGATTCCATTTCAGTGGAGGAGTGCACTGTGCATGAGTAGTCTGATTGGTCATGGAATATTAATTGGTTGTGGACTGCAGACTTTGGTGCGGTGCCTTCTGGTTGACAAGAATGATAGCTTTCATTTGCATGCAAAAGCACCAGCTGTCCCTTCAAGATGGATGATGGGACCCCGCTTCATCCATCACTATTCTTTACTTTTTTATAAGATGAAAAGGCAAAAAAAATTAAGAAACCTGAAAGATAAAATGTGCTCTGCAGATCTCCTTGAAATGAAGGGTAACTTCAAGCATCTTCTCTCCACTCCAGTCCAAGAGATGAAATGGGGTGGTTTCCTTTGTGTGGAATGTATGTTTGGTTCATTTAAATAAAGTGTGCTCTTGATTGAGATTTTAATTAATTGTACTGGGGGGGAAACCAATATCCTTTTTAATACCAATTTGTTATGCTCTTTTCTCCACCGCATAGGAAATCTTACCCTTTTTTCATATAAGAAGGATGCACAATCCAAATTTTTATTTCACTAAGTGAATATGCAGAATGTGATCCAATATGAGAACTTTAAAAAGTTAGCAGGAAGAAAGGTGCGTCAGCAATGTAAGAGAGAGATAATTACATACCGTTCTGTTAGCGTAATAAGAACCCTGCCATTACTGAACATACATTCTTCCAGCACCCACCCTCCAATGCACATTATGACAGCACCTCTATTAATCCTTTAGCATCAAACACATTAGTGTGTCACATCAGGAAATCCAGATTCCCTGCTGCTGCTATTATTATTGAACATGTATAATAATTACATTATTACTTTTACTTTTCTATGGAGGAAATGGCCATTATTGCCAAAAAGATCTGACACAATTGCAAATGAAAGGGGGTGGCGCTGTACCAATATATGGGAGATGGCAGTCTCTGCCCCAAACAGTTCACAATCTACAGTGTTAATCTTTCCAGGTTATCTCCCCAGAGACCGCCCAAACCATATTTCATCATGTACATGCCACAAAAATCCCACCATTTATTTTTCCAGTGCACTACAAAACTTGGTTGCCTCCTAAATGGGTAACAAAAGACCTAGTTGAGTCATGCAGCAGAAGCTGCAACCTGGAAGATCTAACTTGCCAAGGTAGTTACTTATACACTTTTTTCTTAGTTTTTTTCACAACACAAATAAAGCGCCTCTAGTATCTGAAGGGAGTTGACTGTGCTGCCATTCTTCCCTTTTATTCAGGGCACAAAACCACCCAGATAGCTGCTCAGGTGCCATGGTGACAGTAGGTAGGAAGAT
The DNA here is from genome assembly GCF_015237465.2 of Chelonia mydas. Taxonomy (NCBI): domain Eukaryota; kingdom Metazoa; phylum Chordata; order Testudines; family Cheloniidae; genus Chelonia; species Chelonia mydas. The sequence goes on from NC_057855.1 coordinate 89,198,621, forward strand.
TAGGAGATGAGATCCTTGTTCCGTGGTGGTTCTCACCCAAAATGCCACGCTGTACAATTCAGAATTGTGCAGTAAATTCAACCCTCAGCTGCTCTTGCTGCTTTTCAAGTTAAACCACATCTTAGAGCAGGCTTTGGAACATCCTAGTTTGAAGTAGGGGTGCTGGGTGCTGCTCTGGTCCTGCCAGTGGCAGAAGCTATCGGGACATCAGGAAAAGGCAGCTGCGGCTGGCTGCCTGTTTGGACTGTGTACAGCAGAACCTCAGAGTTCGGACACCTCGGGAATGGAGGTTTTCTGAAACTCTGAACAAAGTGCAGTTCAGGCTTCAGCTCCAGCCACTGACACTCCAGGCCAGGCTCCAGCAACAGCTGGCCAGCAGCTTCCTTGCAGGCAGTTTATTCCCCAGGGCAGACTGAGTTTGCAAGCGGGAGAGGGTGAAAACAGTGCATGCCCCTCCCAGCCGGGGTGGAGGGGTGAAAGCGGTGCAGACCCCAGCGCTGCTCCTGCTCTGACAGCTCTGGGAGCCTAGGGCTGGCAGCACCAGCGTCTTCACCTCCTAGCTGTAAGTGGCTGCCCCGCCTGTGGAGGTGGGGGTAGGGGTTGGGACAGGCAACCCAGATATGCCTACCTTTTTTTTTTGGTCTCCACTGCTTCCTGATTGGTTATTTCTAGTTTCACATGATGTCCGGTTTCCCGGCGAATTCGTAACTCTGGTGTTTGTATCTTTGAGGTTCTACTGGATGTGGAGACAAGGGGCTCACTGCCAGTTGCACCCTTTTTTCCGTGCCAGCGATGCAGTCTCTTCAACAGGCAAAAGTTCCAAGCCATTGAGGGTTTTATAGGTTAATACCAATACTTACCAGTCACTGACCAAAAGCATTGGTATGCCACAAAAACGCCTCCCTTGATCTGCACTTCAGTGGATGTGAACGGCATCTTTCTTAAACCTGTTGCCACATCCCCGTCTTATTTACTAAGAGTCTGTAAGAAGATCCATTTATTTACTGTTGACGTCGTCCTGTTAATGCTATCTACAATCCTCTCCTCAGAGGTGTAGCAAGGAAATAATTGTAATGTAGATTCTGCCCAAACTCTGAAAGCAAGTTCGTGTGCCTGCTTTTAGATAAAGTCAGCGGGAGGTGGTCACGTGGGTTCTGGCACGTACAGTGGTTGCTGTGTTCTTTAGCTCTATCATCCCAGGAGATGTATGTCCTACCTGAGTAAATAATACCAATGTTATAGAACTTTGTCACAGGACAATGATGTCTGGCTTCCAGGCAAATGCTGAGACATTTACTGAAATTAAGAGTTAGATGTTTATTTTCAAAGCTGGATACATCTATCCTTTGGCAATACTGTATTACAATGACTTTATTTCTGTTACAGCAGAAGACTGTTGCGCGTCTAATCCCGCGGTCAGATTGCTATGACTGTGGTATATGGCAACAAAACATTCCAGTTCTGAGTAACTGCATTGTGACTGACTTGTAGAAGAGACTCACTGTGGCTAATCAGAGAACAGTGCCTGCATCTAGACACAGCTTCACAGAGCAATATTTGTATGAATGGGCTGTTTACTTGATTCTCCACTGCCTCTCACCTTGTGTGGTAATTCACATCGGTGCCAAGAATGTAAAATGCTACCGTTTTGATTTGGTAACGTAACTACTGGTCGTGCCTGTGTTACCAGCCCAATCTGTGGTTGGTTAGTTAGTACCCATTATGCCTCTGGCGTCTCGGGCAGCGACAAAACTCCTCCATTCCTGTCTGTTTCTGGCAAGTCTTCCAATGGTTCCCTGTGGAGGGGATATCTGTTACAGCCAGAGCTAGCATGCTTTGGTTCTTTAGAACAAGCTGCAGTAGTTCATGCTTTTTAGCTCCGGCGGTCCTGGTTCAAATTCCAGATATGTCAGGCAACAAGTTAGCTGTCCTGGGAGCATTGTCCCCCGACACTGCACTTGGCACTTATGCATAAGTGCCAAATTACAACATACAATACAAAGCAGCGGAGAATCGGGTCTGAAATGGATTATTGTTTCAGTCATGAAGAAATCTGCTGGCACATGGTGGGATTTTCAACGGAGCCTAAGGGAATTAGGTGCACATTTTCCAAGTGGTATAATGCTGTGCTTCACTTAGCAACAGGTGACATCTTGTTAGCACACTGATGTATCATTTTGTACGTAGTTCCATATTCATCTACGGTATGAATGTTATAACGTCACTGCCAAGACTTTAGATGCCAGAATAGAGCGAAGCCATGTGTATTTGACCAAGGAGTGAACAAAAGATTGATTTGGGGTATGAGTTAGTTTCCTATCAAGGATTTGGCATGCCATTATTTTCTCCAGAGGATGCTATTCAGACAGACCAGATCTGCTGTCAGAAGGTATTCCAGATTCTTGACTGAATGGTAACGGGTGCTTTATGTTAATTAATGGTGGGAAAGTGCCAGGTCCCTTGATTTAAGGAAGCTGGCATTTAATTGTCTCCTAGAAGAAATGAAGCATTTTTCTCTTGCTTCCCCTCATTCTGCCACATATCCAGATAATTTATCCTTTCTTCATTTTCAATTACATTTACAAATACTCATCTCAGCAGAAGCCTTCATGGCAATACAATGGACTGCCAAATGTATTTATTGGTGTTCATCACATCTATCAGTAGAAATCAGCAGCAGCAGTAAAGGGGGTGAGGGGGGGCAAGATCTGAGCAGTTCCCATCCCAATGAAAAATTCCTTCCTTTAAATACATTTTTAGAAACCTTTGTTCTACAAAGTACTCCATTAAGTCATTTCCAGTATGGGGGCCTTCAAGTCTTAAGCAGCTAGATCTCAAAGGATGAGTGTCATTCTGTTTGCACGCTGTTTCTACGCTGGCATACCTTCACTGACTTTCGCAGAGAGATTCCTGATTTACACGGACATAAATGAGAGCACAATCAGGCCCTACACCCTGAATTTGCTCATTTTAAACACAAAATAAAACCCAGATTGTGCCAGATAATTAATTGCTAGATAGTTGACATTTAATTGATTCTGATGCAATATGACTTTTCTTTGCAATGTTTTTCTTTGAACTACATCAGATTCAATTTGTCCAGGTTTAGGAAAGGATGGCTCTTCCTTACCAATTCAGCGAACAGTTTCATAAGGATGACTGTAACCTAAGCTCTTCCAGACAGGAGAAATGTTATGTGTTCAACAAAGTTGTCTCTTATACACGTGTGCTTATGGTTCTGTATAAATAATAGCTTAGCATTAGTACTTATGGAGGAATTTCTACATAATTGAATGGACTCCACACTAATTTAATAGGGAAATTAAACACTTCCAGTAAAGTCAGTGTTTGTGGAAAGTGCCTCCCTTGCTGATCTAAACAATGCTTTATAATGTCCTGGAAGGTTGGCACGGGGCCTACTCTGGGGTATGTGGATTCAGTCTATTTAGCCCAGAGCCATCCTCCCTAGCAAATGTTTTTTTGTACTTGCTTCTGAAAAAAACTGTTATTGGAGCATTTGTAAAGGTCCCCTCCAATTCCTGTCTGGACTGCTGTCCGATATCGCTCCTTACTAAACCAGCTGAATATTGGTATTAATATCTAAGGGGGAATTTCCCCATCAGTGAGACCCATTATATACTTGGAACCTATAATATGTGTCTCAACTTCCTAGGGTCACCGTTTCCTGAAAGGCCTGCTCCAATCGTTGTTTCGCCTTTCTTCTCACTGTTGCACCATGTGGCTCCAGTTAATTGGCCTCTCTTGAAATTTGCCTGTCTCCTTTTCTAAAGCACAGTCCCCCTCTCATGGTAGAGCTGTACTTGAGAATAGGTTTGTGAGGAGGAAAGTTGTCCGCTTCAGGCTGAATCATACTATTGCAGCAGTTCTGTGTTGCACTGATTGACTTTGAGTAGATGTCACTTTTACATTATCTGAATAGTGTGATATTGAGAAAATAATCCCTCTCAATATGGATGAAGGAATGAGACACCAGGGATCATTGTTTTTATGACCAATTATGGTAGAAAAGAAGTAGTGTGAAGAAAAGGCTCATGACTACCTATAAATCAAATGGACTATTAGAAGGACCCCATTCTCTGTACCCTCTGTCCAGCTGTTCACTGTATCCATTGAAATACTAATCCAAAATTTTCAAATCCTCTTTATTTTAGCACTTCCCATCTGAGTGTCCTGCTTTACAGTCAGTAAAGAAATTGACCTATCTCTGTGCAGTTATTACTATTTATTTGTATTACAGGAGAGACTAGAGGCCTCAGTTGAGCTCAAGGCTCCATTGCCTAGGCACAGTAAATACACATACAAAGTGGCTGCCCCAAAAAGCTTACAATCTAAATAGAAAAGACAGACAGTTATTTCCTTATACAGATGGGAGGCACAGGGAGATCAAGGAGTGAAATCCTGGATCTGCTGTAATCAGCAAGAGTTTTGCCATTGACTTCAACAGGGTCAGGTCTTTCCTCTAAGCTGTTTACTTGTGGTCTACACAGAAGTCTGGGGCACAGCCGGGAATTGAACTCAGACCTCCTGTATCCCAGCCCAGTGGGACTCTCCTTTCTCCCAAAGAGAAATTCAGCTGGCTAAATATTATCATCCCCATATGACGATCACAGAGATTGTGACTTCCCAAAGCTCCCTGACTAATTAATTTGCAGAGCCAGGAACAAAGCCTATATCTCCTGCCTGTTGGTCCAGTGCTTGACTGTGCTCCATCTCTGACGACAACATGTTTTGTGGCCATAAGAAAAGAATTAAGAGTTGATTGCATAAAGTGAAGGAAACAGGAAATAAAAATAACCTTGGCTCCCAAGAAGGATCGCATCATGCAAGGTTTCTGCAAGCTATGCAAAAAGTTATACCTATAGAATCATAGGACTAGAAGGGACCTCGAGAGGTCATCTAGTCCAGTCCCCTGCATTCATGGCAGGACTAAGTATTATACCTATGTGCAGCTTTGTGCAAGAGATACTCAGGCCTCTAAAGAAGAATCCTGTGTCATGTACCATTGAAATCATACTTGAGTTTATTATTATTTAAAAGTCTAAGTGTTGCTATCAAACAGGAGTGAAAATAAATATGGGAGGAAACAGCACTTCAAACCACCTCCTAGTAAGCAAACAACTAAACAGCCTTGGGTCATGTCCACCAAACTCTGAGGGAAGACAGACACATTATCAGGTGCCTCTGGGTAAAGAAATTTGCTTCCAGAGCTTGACATCGGGCACCTGTGACTTTAAGCTAGGCCCGTGGTAGTGTCAATGGTGAGTTGACTGTGCCATCAAGAAAGGACACTCCAATCAACCCTCATCCTCATTGCTCATTATACATTGTAGAACCGATATTTGCATAAACGATTTCAGGGAAAATAATCCTGTCTTATTCTCAGGATGAAATTTCAGAATGTTAAGTAAAGGCAAATGAACTCCTTAATTTGTGTGCTGTCTTACCAGAGATAGCATCTCACTAAAGGAGAACCATATGGCCCTATGAATGTATGCATCTGGGAATTATACTATATTCATTGCAATGTCTTTACCATAAATGATGTTGCCCCGGGCGACCCCGGAGTATGTGACATTCATAGGGGGTTACGAAGGTAGAGGCAGTACTACCCAAGCTCCTCCAGTGACAATTAATGAGGGTTATCTTCATACTTTTTGACAGAGGAATAGGAGTAAGTTGAATAGCAGTATGCTTAATAAAAGGAAGCATGTTTGGCATGCATATAGTTGGTTTACATAAAGTGGATTGGTGGGAGTCGTAGGAAGGATTGCATGAAAGCACAAAATACTCTGTGGTACATTAAAGACATGTTGGTTTATTAAGTGCCCTGACTTTTTTGTTTCCCTTTTAAGAAATGATCGAAATCAAAGCAGCTTTCCTCTATAAAGCTGTTGAGGGAATTAAAGAAATTGCTCATAGAGTGAGGTATATCTGAAATGAGGAAGTGGTGTTTATGGACTTGTGTCAGGAGCAGAGATCATAAACTTTAAATGAGAATTCCTTGCAGCCAAGGAAATGTTGTACTATCTTACTGGTTGAAAAAGACTAAAAGCAATTTTCAAAGGTCAAATCTAAATGAGACTAGATCTTCAGTTCTGTAGACACTTGCAACATGTAAGAGCCAGCATTCCTCCACATTTTATTCTGAAAATCCCTTTTGGCCACTTCAGTGCCTACAGAAAGCTAAGTCTGACACATTTCTGGTTCATTATAATGATTATCCTCTCAGAGCAATATGGAAAACCACAACAGTTTAAATACGTAACCCACATGAGCACATTAAACCAGGATTCAGAGACGCTGCAACTTTAACTTAGCAAGAAAAAGAGAAGCTCAACTCATTCCAGTGGGGGCGGGGGAAGAAGAGAGGGATGAGTGAACGTAAAATAAAACAAAGCCAAAACACATTGGAACAGCATGTGTGCAACTAGAACAGTGAATGTACTCAAAAGCCTATGGTGCACAGGAAGTTAAAACGCCATTTGGTAGCAGAGATGAAAAGCACTAATGGAAGGGAAGCCTAAAGGTAGAAATGCAAGCTAGAAAACCCACACAGAAACTAAATGAGGATAATAGACAAAATGGAGACAACTAGTAACACTATTCTCAAAATATAAGGGGGTAAATTCAACCATGGTGTAAATCCATTGATTTCAATAGATTGATACCAGCAATGAAAATCGCCCGATGGATCACATTCTGAGGTCACGTAAATTACCCCTTGGACATAAATCAGTCAAAATATGCTAATAAATGTCAATTTAGTCTGACTTTTTTTTCCAGAGGGCAAAATAAAATATAGAGTGAGAAATTAGCCATCGCTCTGCACCTAGGCCTCAATTCTGCGAGTGCTCAGAAACTGGCAGGATCAAATCCTTAAGGCCTGTACCAAAGTGTCATTGAAGCCATGAGCTTTGCACTGACTTCAGTGGGCTTTGGAACAAGACCTTCTAGAGACTGCAACCAAAAACAGCTTCTCTTTGACTCCTGTTACTTTGACACTGAATATACTTGGTGCTACAGACTTTCAGGCACAGGCCAACAGGTTGGTGTGGGAGTGAGGGGGAACCATTCCTCCTGGGTAACAATGTATTTGCTAGGGTACTCTGAGAATGATCATTGTTTTCAGAGGCTGGTGACCTTCTGCACCTGAAGTGCTGTTGTATTCTTCCTATTCCTTTAACAATTGCTTCCTTCTGCCTCTTTCCAGTGCATCTACCTAGCACGAACAGGAACCAATATAGAAACTAAACCAAAAGTGCAGAAAAACAATTTTATCAGCTTGTGTCTCTAGTGATGAGGTACCCTCCCAGCAAATGCTAGGGAGCACATCTAATCTTTATAGTAAACTAAGGGACACCAGCAGAGAATTTCACAAAAGGATTTTTTTATGATTGATAGCAGATTACATTTCATTTTATGTACTTCTGGGTCAGTGGTTCTTAACTGTTTCTAACTTATTATTTATTGACAATTTCAAGAGAGGAATTGAAGTATAAGAAGAGAGGAAATCCTAACAATCACTGAATGAAAAATATAGCGCCTGCAGTGGGAAAGTATTGTCTGCCACCTCTCTTACAACACAATTACCTATCATTGTCCTCTTCTCCTGCACTTCTATTTATCTGTATAGCTAAGCGATTTGGAGGCTGCTCTACCTGAGTGTTAGGAAACCATTTAGCTCATAGCGTGGGGCCTACCATGAAAGCTGGGTGAAACTTTTTGTGCACAATCTTTTTGTGCCCCCCTCCCCTCCCCAAAAATGCAGATTCAGGTCAATCAAAACAACTAGCCAATTCAGGTCAATTTCAGTGAATTCTTGTGGTAAAAACAAATTTGTTTTGGAAACATCTAAATATTTCAATTCAGTGACTCTTCAGACCAATGGGGTTGGAGGGTGCTGAGCTCCATAGTGAAGGCACTCAGGATCTGGATCACAACCATTGTCTGTAGCTGTGCTTTCCACTGAAATACTCACAAAGACAGGCTGTGTTAGGAGGAGGCTTAAAAACCCTCTAGGGGGGAAAAAGCCTGTTTCTAATGACAATTGTATGGATGAACACCAGCACTGACTGTAGATGGCACCTCTGACATGCTTGCTCTGCCATGACACCATCTGTTTGGGAAGAATAAGTCATTCAGAGGGCAGGTAAATCCGAAGTGTTAATAGTCAGGATTGACATTCTATCTCTTTTTATTTTCATTCTGGAATTGGGCATGGAAATATATCTTCAGAAAGGGGGGAAATGTAAATTCCCATAAAAATGAAAAACCTAGGAACTATAAAAAGGACGGGGAGAGTCTAGGTCTCCTAACATACAGACGTTCTGTATTATTATTTATCAAAAATAAAATACAGGTACTGCTACCATGTGTTCTACACTTGCTGACTTCCCTATGTACCCTACAGTTCCATAAAGAAAAGCCACCTAATCTGTAATAGCAAATGTCTTTTTTACACACACACACACAAATAAATCTGTGTTACATTGACTAAATGATGCTTAAAGGTCCAGAGCCAAAGCCCATTAAAATCACTGGGAGTCTTTTCATTGATTTCAATGAACTTTGAATCAGGACCTATGGGCTCCAATCCTGCAAAACCATAGCCATGACAGCATAACCCCCTAGGGTAGACTCCACCTACACCAATGGAAGGGAAAGGAGTACTTGTGGCACCTTAGAGACTAACCAGTTTATTTGAGCATAAGCTTTCGTGAGCTACAGCTCACTTCATCAGATGCATACTGTGGAAAGTTTAGAAGATCTTATTATATACACACAAAGCATGAAAAAATACCTCCTCCCACCCCACTCTCCTGCTGGTAATAGCTTATCTAAAGTGATCACTCTCCTTACAATGTGTATGATAATCAAGTTGGGCCATTTCCAGCACAAATCCAGGTTTTCTCACCCCCCCCCCCACACAAACTCACTCTCCTGCTGGTAATAGCTTATCCAAAGTGACCACTCTCCTCACATTGTGTATGATAATCAAGGTGGGCCATTTCCAGCACAAATCCAGGGTTTAACAAGAACGTCTGGGGTGGGGGTGGGGGTGGGAAAAAACAAGGGGAAATAGGCTACCTTGCATAATGACTAAGCCACTCCCAGTCTCTATTCAAGCCTAAGTTAATTATATCCAATTTGCAAATGAATTCCAATTCAGCAGTTTCTCGCTGGAGTCTGGATTTGAAGTTTTTTTGTTGTAAAATAGCGACTTTCATGTCTGTAATCGCGTGACCAGAGAGATTGAAGTGTTCTCCGACTGGTTTATGAATGTTATAATTCGTGACATCTGATTTGTGTCCATTTACTCTTTTACATAGAGACTGTCCAGTTTGACCAATGTATGTGGCAGAAGGGCATTGCTGGCACATGATGGCATATATCACATTGGTGGATGTGCAGGTGAACGAGCCTCTGATAGTGTGGCTGATGTTATTAGGCCCTGTGATGTTGTCCCCTGAATAGATATGTGGGCACAGTTGGCAACGGGCTTTGTTGCAAGGATAGGTTCCTGGGTTAGTGGTTCTGTTGTGTGGTATGTGGTTGCTGGTGAGATAAGCTGTTACCAGCAGGAGAGTGAGTTTGGGGGGGGGGGGGTGAGAAAACCTGGATTTGTGCTGGAAATGGCCCAACTTGATTATCATACACATTGTAAGGAGAGTGATCACTTTAGATAAGCTATTACCAGCAGGAGAGTGGGGTGGGAGGAGGTATTTTTTCATGCTTTGTGTGTAATAATAAGATCTTCTAAACTTTCCACAGTATGCATCCGATGAAGTGAGCTGTAGCTCACGAAAGCTTATGCTCAGATAAATTGGTTAGACTCTAAGGTGCCACAAGTACTCCTTTTCTTTTTGCGAATACAGACTAACACGGCTGTTACTCTGAAACCAATGGAAGGGGTTTTCCTGTCTGTGTAGGAACACCACCTCCACAAACGACAGTTGCAATCTTTTTCATTGGCATAGCTGTGTCTACACACTGGGCGCTAGGTCGGCAGAGTTCCAGAAGTCAGATGTGTGGATTCTTTTCATACTGCTGACCAAGGTACAGTGCTTAATTTGTGCCAGGGCTTGCCAGGGCTAAGCCCCTCGGCACCTTTCGGCTTAGCACTTCATAGCCCTGGCACCTTTGGGCTTGCTGTATCAGTTATGAATGTAAAAAATTTGCTTGAGCCCCGGCACCTAATTGCTTACAAAGTAAGCGCTGCCAAGGTAGCTCTGTCAACCTAACTTTTAAGAATAGACCAAGTCTTAAGCGTCTACACCTGCGAGCAATCTAGTTCATTACACACTGGGAGTGGCATGTGTATTATACTTTACAAAATCAGGACCTAAAACACGTAAAGGAAATTCATTCTGTTCAGTTTATTGTTATCCAACAAAAAGAAGACGACGACATCACCAGAAAGGAGTCAATTTATTGTATCATATTTTAAAACATAACTGCTTCCACTGAATCAATGGGACACTAAGCCTGCTAGGAAATTGATACTGTATTGACAGCATAGCAGCCAAAGCAGCAACGTTGTGGAATAAATGTTTACACATCATCAAGTCTGCAAATACACAGTAACTTCTGTGTGACAGAATCTTCCTCTAATTGTAATTTGTCTCAATTTTTCCATTACTTGTTCTCATTTTCTAGCTTTGCTCACCGACAAACCTCCAAAACCATTGTTCCCCGTGGAGAATCAGCCGAGTGTCATAGATGTCCAGCTGGGTAAGTCCCCTTCTGGGAATAATAGAGCCTAAATATCAGTTCTGTTAACAGATGGGGAAAATTGAAAGGTTTATTGCCACTGTTATTACATGCAAATCAATTTGCTGCTTCTCATTTATAATGGTAGAATTTAAGGAAATGTGTTTGTATCGCTTCAAGGAAAGGCAATACTAATTGGTTACCCGGAGTATTAAATATGCAGGGCTGCCACTCTTTTGAGTGTATGATTGATAAATTAATGGATGCCTTCACTGGTGCCTGCACTGGTCAGTCAATGTTCACCGTGCATAGGAAACAAATGTTTTAACAAAATACAGAATGGCGATTCTTTAAAAGATAAAGGGAAAGAGTGCATTGTCTATTGAAAAGTTTCTTTGATTAAAATGTTTGTATTCTTTTCTCTGTCTCTTACATTTTCTTCTGCTAGCCTGAGTGTGTCTGAATCTGAATCAGCCACAGACCCCTGCAGTAATAGGAAGAAACTTTATAAGAGAGTTCTGCAAAGTGACCTTTTTGAGAGTAGTTAGCTGTGGGCCACATTGTTGCTGTGGGTAATAGTGGGATTTTGAAGTTCTGGTAGAAGTCTTGTCAGGTGGGAAACATTCCTTATGTTGAGGCATGGAATTGCAAATATTGTTGAGGATTGAAGTATGTGGGTTTAAGTTATAAAAGAAGCAATTGTTGTGACAGATTGTTTGCCTCATCATGCTTGAGTTATTTTCCATCTCCTATTGCCTTACTCTGCTCTGGCTCTAGGTTTACACTGGAACAAGACCACTGAATCCTGATTTACTCAATTATAAAAGAAAGTAGGATCATGGTTTGAGATTGTAAGATTATGTTGCACTGATACCAGTGTGATGGGGCCATACGTTTTTAATGTAAACCTACTGTTCTACGTCCCAATTCAATAAAGTTAACTTCAGGCTTGTGCTTAAGTGCATCCCTCTTCCACAAAGCACTTAAGCATGTGTTTAAGTCCCATCAAATGGAACTTCAGTCCTTGAATTGGATTGTCTGTTAAGTTGTGCACAATAATGTGAATCATTTTGACCTGAATTCATCTTAAACATTAGCTTCCAACAGTTTGTAAGGATTGATAGAGAGACAGCAACAGTGGATTCTGCCTAAAGTACCCAAATCCTGCCCCCAGATACGGATACTCCCATTATCTTCAGTCAGATTTGTGTGCATGTGTCTGATAGATTTTGATCCTTAGTGATGAAAACAAACACACACACACATACACAGGTTCAAAGGGCATCATCCAATGCTCACTGTAGTCACTGTGAAGACACCCACTGACATGGGCTTTGGATCATCCCAGCAAGCTGAATGCCAATTCAGTTCCATTAATTAAGCTCACAGATTTTACTTTTTTGAAAAAAAAAAAATCAGAATTAATGAATCCTTCGAGGTTAGTGAAATGTCCTCAAGTACATCAGTGAAACAAACTAATACAAAACACGCACATCCTTGTTTCCTATATTCTTATTGGATCTTCCTTTCTAACCTCAATTCCCCCCACCTCATCTTACATATCTAGCCCCTGCAGAATTTTTCTTTGACTGGTCCCCCATATAAAACTATTTTTTTCTACTAGTAAAAAGTGTTGCTACAAAAAAAAATCTCCTACCCCTGGGAGATATGTTGCAGTAATAGGATTTCAGAATATCTCTAGAGGGAAATAAAAGTCCTTGCATTTTTTTGTCCCATGGTATAATCCATTAGTTGTCCCCTAGGATCTAGGAATTGACATGCAGCACTTTCTTGCTGATGCAGTGATACATTTGGTTATTGTTCCTAAACTTTCATAATATGCTGAAAGATTAATGTTTACAAAAGAACAGTACCCTAAATATAGTTCAAAAACACTGAGTGGCGTTCTTCCAGCTGTACCCATCTGGATTTAACAGGCAAGGAGCTGGGAGTAGAGAATTCTCAGTGAGGGGTCCAGAGCTTCAGAACCTACCCCCCTACACACACACACACACACACACACGATGTGGAAGGGTTTGTTGACCTTCAGAGCACAACACATTTTTCTCTATACCACGGAGCTTGAAAGAGGCATTGGGTGGAGAGTTCTCGTGAGAGTTGGGGACAGGGGTGGGATAGCTGCTGGTTTTAATTTGTTTATTTGCCTGTCTTAAAATGTTGCTACACATACCAACAGTGTGTGTTCCTAATATATTTTTATTAGAAATCAACATAAATATTCTATTCAAAATCATCCTAATTTTACAGTGTCAGTAATCCCTGGAGATTAACCTGTTCATCCAATTTGTGTATGCCCTTTAAATAGTCAGGCAAATATTAAAATTCTTCTACGTACCAAAGAAACTACATTCACTCCATTAACGTGGCCACTTTAATAGAAAGACCAATTTAGCTTTTCATTGCCAAACGAATCTTTAGTTGTCTTCTCTCTGTAGGCACAGGAGAATAGCAGTTATTTATTTCCTATATCCTTAATAAAGCAACATTTACACAGGATTTGTTAAGAGCAGTCAGTGGCCTGACCACATACAACATCTTATGTGACCTAATTGCTAACTTCAGTACTCATGTCTTTGCTTTCTCTACTATAAGAAGATTCAAATGAAAGTGGGTTTGCATAGTTTTTATTGACAATAGATAAAAGAGTTCCTTCAGGCTTCAAATAAGCCCCAAAACATGTCTTGTTTCTTCTTAAGGAGTGTGATTTTTTTTCTTTTTCCATGCTTTGGAATTTGACAAAGATCAAAACAGCCCTATCAAGTTCAGCTGGAAGCAGAAACTACAAATTGCTACCCACTTGTTTTCTCTGTTTGTCTCTGCTGGAGAGAGTGAGCGAGCAAGACAGAGAGATGACAAGAGTACCAGAAAGCATCACAGAGGACTAGTGCGATAGTTCAAAACAATTTAATTATCCAAGACACTTTGCTAAACCAGACAATAATTTCAGCCCTTGATAAAACTAGAAGGGAAGTACAATAGATTGATTGAATTGCTTGCTTTGCTTGCTCATTTTCATCCAGAATTTTTATTTTAATATTCATAGGCATTATGGATTTTGGAAGGATTTGTGAATCACAATCTCATTATAGAATATGCAGCAGACTTAACCTTTCTATACACTTACATTATATTTTAAAGATTAGTTCTTCAAATACATGAGTTTCCTCTAATAGTTTTAACTGTTTCCTAATGAGGATCATTCAAGGCTTTCCAATAGATTAAAGCTAAAAGTTAAAACTGGCAGAATATTTGTTCAAGATTTTTGAACAAATATATATTCATCCCTGTGTCAGATGACTAGCCATGCAATCAATTGAATCTGGCCATATTGTCCTGTATTTCTCAGGAGAAGGTATGGCCTTGTGGCTTCTGCAGATGACTAGGAATCAAGGTTCTTTTCCCTGATCTACCAGTGACTTGATAGTGCCCTTGGTCAAGTGACATAACTCCTGCCAGACATAGTTTTCTCATCTGGAAAATACCAGGTAATACCTCTTGGAGGGTTCTGAGGATAAAGTTTGTAAAGTGCTTTAAGATTCTTGTTTTCTACACTCCGCATTTACTTCTGCCGCAAAATATAGCTGCTTCTTTGTTAGACCTTATTTAGCCTAAATTGTCCACTACTTATCACAGAGGTTGCAGAATTCCTAGTGCATTTTTTAAAAATCCAAACAGGGAGATGTGTACACCTCAAAGCTTTGGGTTTGGGTTCAGTCGGTTTTAAAGATCTGAATATGACTGTTCAGACTATTGAAATAAAAATCCACTTCTTTTGGAAGCAGGCCAGGATAGATTTGTAATTTTCTAAATGTGTGACTGTAAGTGAAGCATGCTGTGCTATCAGTCTTGTGACAAGCTGTTGGTGCATTACTTTGCTAATTTTATTTAAAAATTATTTCCCCTCCCCTTTCTTATGGAACTTTGTTTACTCGCTCAACATGCTGAGAATCTGAATCTGAAGAGCATCCTCACTACACCAGTTCTAGGTGACCAGATAACTCTGAGCTAGGAGCCGGATCAGGCAAGAGAACCTTTGCACCGCTCAGGCAGTACAAAGAGCCACAATCTGCCTGTAGCAAGACAGTGAAGAATTTCCCCAGTATGGGCAGGAGGGATCTTAACAAGTGTAAAACTGGCCTAGTGGGCTGGTGCAGGCACCCTGGTGTAGGGGGCATATCAGGGGTGTGTTCAGAGAAGGGGTGAAGCACAGCTGTGCTCTAATTCTCTGCTAGACAGTGGCCCCAAAGAGACCATACTAGCTAGGTTATAATAGAGCAGCTCCTAGACTCATCTAACTAATGCTAGGGCTGATGCCTGACAATTAGAGCTGGGTGAATAATTGATTTTTCTGTTTCAGACAGTAAACTGCAAAATCAGAAAAAATATTCACATCAGTAAATTCTTTGGAATTCGTCAGCAATGTCTGCTTTGGACCAACAAACTGTGCGTGCGTGCGTGCATGTGTGTTTGTGTGTGTGTGGCCTATGCCTTAAACCTTTAGCCCAGTGGGTAAGGTCTCTGTGTGTCCAACTCCTGCTTTCTAATCTGTACCCCAGCAGTTAGGGCACTTGCCTGGGATGTGGGATACCCAGGTGTGAATCCCCACTCTGGAGCAGGGACTGGAATTCAGATTTTCCCCCTGCCGTGAGCATCTTAACCTGTAGGAGGTAGGCTGCTCTCAGTTTCCCCTGTTGAAGCTGTTAAATAAACCACTTGTCTGAAAAAGGTTCACCCAACTCTACTTAGAGTTACATATTCCACAGTGGAGCTAAAGATCTAAAAATCCCACATGCAAACAGAACTAGAGATTTTCTGTGCTGTTAATTCCTTGGCCTTTATTACAATTAATTTTAGGTAAAATCTCCTCTTTATGGATATTTAGTTAGAAATAGGTGTAATTGAAATGAATGTTTGCATTCAGTGTGTATAGTAATTGAATCCATCATTTATGTATCATCTGGTTTTAAAAATATATTTGCTTTGATCTCAGAAATACAGTAAAAAGGGTGACATACGCATTACTTTAAAAAGGACAAATTTCTCAGTTAATTCACTTTCCAAACAAGGGAAGTGTCAAGGGATTTACCTTGCCAGAGTTCATGGTATTTTTCTTGCTTTCAGAGGTATTGAGAAAAACACCTTCTATTTGAGCATTCTCATTTTTTACTGCCTAGAAAGATTTTTCCTCTGTGGGCTGTAGCTATGAAATATCCTGGGACTGATTGTTAAGCAGATCAATCAAGGGCACTGTAAAATAAGTGAAAGAGAACATGCAAAGTTATGGTAACTGCTGAGAGATGTGGGAATCAGGTAGAGATGGTAAAATAATAATTAAAACTCCCTTTTGCTGATTGGGAGGAAGCTCTGATTGGGAGGAGCTCCACAGGACAGCAAAATTTGTGCACATGCTGACAAGAAAAATAAGATTAAGCTAAATTTACTGTCCAGGGTCCTGATTTTTATTTTAGACCTTTTTTCATTCTAAATTTCTGTGGGCTCTTCCAAGGATGTTAATTTTATGCAAAAAGCTGCCAATGGAAGAACAACAGCAATGGGTTGTCATTTGTCTAATGTTTACCTTATTACCAGTCAACTGACAAAGACTTCATTCAATTCACTTTTAAGGGTGGCAGTACTAAGAAGAATCTTGATGCAATATGACAGTGTTTCCTGAACAAAAAATAATTCAGAAATCCGAAGCTTTAAAACGATCAATAGGAAAGATGAGTTTTCAAGAGGAGTATGTGTGCACACATATGTGTGCAATATAAATGCACCAAAAAACTACATTAAAAGACTATTAAGGCTGCAAAGTCAAACACTGAAAGAAGAAAAGGAGGACTTGTGGCACCTTAGAGACTAACAAATTTATCTGAGCATAAGCTTTCGTGAGCTACAGCATCCGATGAAGTGAGCTGTAGCTCACGAAAGCTTATGCTCAAATGAATGTGTTAGTCTCTAAGGTGCCACAAGTCTTCCTTTTCTTTTTGCGGATACAGACTAACACGGCTGCTACCCTGAAACACTGAAAGGTTAGGAAATGCCAGAATTAAGGTGTTGGGTAATTCCAGCCCCACCTACTATATATAATACAAAAAGCATTCTGTATCTTACTACTGGAAAATATGCTACCTTTAATGTTAGTCTTGTAGTTCTACCAATAACATTTTATGGGTAGCAGAATCTTTCCTGCCAGACTACCCTGTAGATACCCATCCTCGTCTACTAATACTCAATAATACTTGATGGTGGGCAGTGTAATTGACCCCACAGCTGTAGTCTTCATCATTAAACTGAGTGCATTATGTATTCCGCAAACCTGGCTAAAAACTATTCTTCAATGTCTTACATTCTTTTTTCCTTATGCAAAGTCTGAGCTAATGCCTAGGTACATAGTGGGGACAGAATCTTGCCCCAAACCATATCCCAGAATCGGAACAACCATGGAACCTACTTCCCATGGCTACATCTACCACCTTGTAAGTTTACTGTCTACCATGATTCCACATCCCCTATCCAGCCATTTAGGACAGTGGATCCATGAAGCTGCAGTACCACTAGCTCTCCATACTCCTGGGGAAGAAAGCTATTAAGGAGCAGTTCTCCACAAGGAGTGTTGCGTACTGTCCTTGTTAAAGGGCTCTCTGTAGCATGCATCTGCTCTGCAGCAGAAATGCAGAAGTTCCACGGCTTTCCAGGCCGACACAAGGGGAGGTAGGATTTGCATCTATTACAATAGCTTTTGTACTAATCTGTACAGAATATTAGAGACACATTGTCTGACATTTAGCTTTAGAAAAAGTTCCCTAAATACTCCGTGTAGTACAGCTAATGTTTTAATGCTAATTTGGTTCATTGTTAATAGCTTTTCCCAGGGATAAAGCCAAAATGCTACATTTAGAAACTAGATGCCAGATTCTGCCATTAGGGTGGTTTAATCTGCAGTAACTATCAATTTAAACATGATTAATCCAGATATGCACAGAAATAACAGAGAACAGAGTTTGGCTCCTGATATTTGTGACAGTTTGGTTGATTTGGGAACACGGTGCCAAATTCTGCTTTCTGTCCCATGTTGTTAATGCCCATAGACATCCATGAGATTTTCACTAACATATCAGAGAGCAGAAGTTGACCCACTCTATATTTACATATTTCATTACTGTTATGCTTCTGTTCAAGTATTTTGTATTCTTCATTGGGCTTTGCATCAGGCTTCTTGATGTACAACTCTGAGGACACAATGATTTTATACTGTTTATTTTTATGGAGCAATATCCAGCGATACCAGACAAATATCCTTTAAGACAAAATTTGCCATAGAGGTGTCTTAAACCTTTACTCAGATCTCTTTTATTTTCTTTCTTATCTGCACTACCACAATGTAAAATTCTTCAAGTAAAAGCAACTTGAAAAAAGTTTATAATGGCTAACATTTCCATAGTGGCGTTCATCCATAGACGTGTACAAACTGATTGTAAACATCGTGGGACTGACCCTGCACAACATTCCCTTTGAAGCCAATGGCAGCTTTGTCCAAATGACCACCATGTGTACCTACATATCCTCACTCAGACAAAACCATCATTGACTTCCATAAACACACTACTCCACCCACCATTTCTTTGCAATATTTATTGCTTTTGGATTGTTCCGAGTTGTATTTCCTCCAGAAAAGGGAAGTCTAGCCCACAGGACTAGAAGCAGAAAGGATAGTCTAATGGGAAGGGTGCTGGAATGGGACTCATGGAAAACAGTTGTATTGCTCCCTCTGCCATAGACTTTCTGTGTGCCTTTGGGCAAGACACTTAATCTTCCAGGTTCCTCAGTTTTTCATCTGCAAAATGGGGACAATACTTCCTTATTTCAAAGGAGTGTGAGGTCTCAGACACTACAGCAATGGAAGAGGGAAATAGTAGGTAGATAGAACATTGAGCAATAAATATTGATCCAAGTTTTTCCTTATCTTTCTTCGGCTCTGATCAGGAAACTAAACTTAAATGCATTTGACTGATGTGTATTTGTTATACTTATATGTGTGATGCTATGCAATTGAAAGTGGGGGCTATATGTATGTATTAGTAGGAGGGCCCTAATATAGCTTTATGGGTGTAATAAAAATGGGCAGTTCACACCATTTTCCATACTCGTTAAAAACACTGTCACTGGAATGCATTCATGTTGTTCCATTTGCTGTTTATTTGTCATATGACTGAGTTAGGAGAAGGTGAATGCCTCATATATTCTGTATATTATGGGACAGTAACGTCTGGCTGTACTATTCTGACCTTTTCAACATTCTGCAATTGCTGATTATGCCATTCCACGTCCCCACTTATTTACAGCTTCACTAAAATATAGAGAAGGGGCAGAACGATCAGTCAGTCAAAATATACAGTAGGGAGAAAGGTCTAGACCACGCATCCTGCTGCTGGTGTTTCCACAGTGCATGTCAAAGATTAAAATATGGATTAATCATTCTTATGAATCTTTCCTTTATGAAGAAGCGAAAATGGGAGTTCATAGTCTATTCCCAAAGGCAACAAGGTGCAGAAAATGAAGAGTGATCACATAATTCATATTTATTAAAATCAGAATATTGCAGTCTCACGAACTCGGGTGCCATAGTTATATAGACACAACTTAAGACTTGTTATCAAAAGAGAAGAGCTTAAAAAAAAACCTACCAAACTTTTGTTTAATTGAGTCTATATTTGGATTATTTTCACACTTAACTTTGTCCTAGATACTCTTGTATTTATTTTTGTCTTACAGGAGTGAATTGCTTTTGTTACAAAACTGAAATTTCACTATTACAACCAGATTGATTTACTGTTCTATTCTTAGACGCTGCCTACAAATGAGAGAGTCTCAAAGGGAGATTTGTCTATAAAGCACTGATACCTTTACTATCTACTGAAAGCATATAGGACATGCCTTTTCAGCCCCCAAATATCCAGTGGAAATCAATAATACAGACAGTAGGAAGAAATGGAAAGAGTGGAACACACTGCACTTTCTATTGCACATTTTTAGGTTAATAGGCCAACTTCATGATAAATGTAGTTGTCTAGTAGTGGGTATGTTTTTATATACTTAATACTGTATAAAAGTTTACCAGTTTTAGCATTTTCAAGCAGATGAATAAACTGACACATGTGAGTAGCGCCATGAAATCTAAATGGAACTACTCTACATGTATAGCTTTACTCGGACAGGTAAGTATTTGTAGGAACAGGCACTTAACCCTTTAAGCAATACACTTATTGCTGAAACAGCAAACTTTGCTGATAGACTTGTGCATAGCACTCACAGAATGGCGTAAGTAAATAGCAATTTAAATTTAGCAGATCTAGGGTCTAAGTGAATTGCATACTTTACTAATACAGACTCAATTACATGGTTTGCAAATGGTGCTGCATGCTTTATTGGTCAAGCTTCATACAATTCTCTCCTAACTCAAAACATTCTCCATACTTCACTGACCAAGCTGAATAGTTTATGGGTTCAGCATTTACAGACTTTTTTTTTTCACGATTCAGTCATCCATGCTCACTTATTCAGAGCCAATGACTAGAGGTAAGAGAATAATTAACAAACAAAATGTATTTGATGAATTCCACCTCTTTTTCTATTCACAAATTGCCATCCCATAAATGAGAGACGACCCTGACCTATTTCAAATAATTTTCACAAATACTCAGGGTTCGTAGCTCTTTTGGGAGTAGTTTGTTGTACGTCTTCAATGTGTGGGACTGGGAATTGCTGCTGTTTTGAATAGATATGTTGGCCATGTAGAACCGTAAGTTCCTTGAGTGGACAAACATTAACTCTTTTATAATCAGGTTTCCAATTTAAATACCTGAACTGATGAATTTGAAATCCACTTTCAGTGAATAATCGTCAATATTCCCTTCAAATTCTGTTTTAGTAAACATACCTGGCAAAAAAACCGTTTTGCTAGAAAATATGTATGGGGGGCAGGGGGAAAGGGAAAAGAACAAAAACAAACAAACAGCTGAACTGAATTTGTTTAAAAAGTAAACAAATATTTCTGGAAAAGTTTTTGCCTCATTCAAACAGCTCTACCATGAATCCAGTCTAGAGACCAGATTGTAGAGACTATACAGCTCGCATTAGGCAATCAGCTTTACCAAAGAAAATTGACTGAGAGGGTCTCTGTGGGACTGCAGTTTAGCTTTTGCAAATTTAATATGGCAAAATGAATGCTACTCAGGATCAAATTGCTATTCATATTGTAAGTAGAGTACGTGATAAAAGAGCATCCCATTTTAGCATTAATTCAGGTGCTGACAAATTCCAAGTTCACATATTCTGCACATTCTCTCCCAGTGTAACTCCTATCTGAAATTATGGCTATTATTACAGGGGAGATTTTCAAATGAATTCATGTTTATCAACAACTTAATTTTCTACAGACATGTCAGGGTTCATGTGTAATGGGGCACGGAAACCCCCATTGTTTTCCACTGAAATAAATAGGAAATCCACAGGTAAATAACCTGTAGTGCACAAGAATAGACATTCCATATTAAACAAATTATATTCTAGAAACTTTTTCCGATCAAAGATCAATAGGTCATCTTTGGTAATATGCAAACCTCTTATTTTCTGAGCTAACTTTCAAATAGGCGTGCAAATATTTTGTTCACACATCTGCATGCATACACCTTTGTTTGTGCTGAGTGCGTAACAACACATCTAACTACTCAACATGTTTTGCAAAAATGTCTATTAACACACACAAACAGGCATTCCTACATATAATAAGTGACCTATGACTGTGGAAAATAGCCTCCACAAATGTTGTAAAAAAGTATATACAAAGAGAGGGGGGTGTCCTTTTCTCACAGTAATCGTGTTGTCTTTATTCTTCATTTATGTATCTCTCATTTTCTTATTTCCTGTGATGCACATACTGCATTTATTTACTGTGCTACAGACTTAAGTCCATTTTCAGACATGCCATTTATCTAATTTCTAAAAAGATATTTACTAAAACTCGCTGAAACCTAATGACTGTGAAAATATTTGGAAGGTTTTCACCATTCTAGGTATTTTAAAACTGGATATTGTGATCCTACTTTCCCATCTCAAAGGCCCACCACATCCTAATGCTATCAGTAGAGTACTTAGATACCATGGCAATGAGCACCTTAGAAATATGATAGCTAATTCCCAGTGAAAACTGTCAAGCAATTTATTACACACTACCTGGTTTATTAAGTTTGACCTAGGTAGGATTATAGAGGGCTCAAAGGATTGGTCATGGGCTCGTGAGCTTTTTACTCCAAAGTTTCAAGAGTGGGCCAGTTTAGTAGCAAGTAGTCACTAAAGCCTACGATTTTTGGTGGCCTTTGTGAGATTACGTGGTGAACTCAAAAACATTCCAAGTGGATCGATGTCCACTGTTGGTGTTAGATGACAGTCTCATCAGAAAGACCAAGGATTTAAATAGACAAAGGGACTGAAATAATTTTTAGATGTGGCCTCTCCGGGTTATGGTTGAAGCAAAGGAACCAGGTGCTGCTTCTGCTACCCATGCTGTATCTGTTTGGTAGGTAACCAGGGGACCTCAGTCTCTGGGGTTAGCACTTGGACACCTTTCATGATCGCTACATTCACTAAACAGAAAAGGGAAAATGTGCTGGTTCATGTCCCAATACTCACGGATGTTTACTGCACAGGCTGGGTCTGGGCCTTCTGGAATTCTGGCAGAATTTAGTTTTTAAAAAGGCAACCCAAGGAATCTGACTTTTTAGCAGACAATAATAGATGATTATGAGATTAAATAGGAGGAAACTGAACAGCTGGCATGTGTTTAAACTTTTATTTCCTCACTACGCCCTTGATTGAAATCACCAGCTTTCAAAGCCGATGCTGACTCTGTTGAACCTAATTTAGATCCTGTATCAAATCAGATGAAACACAAGTATAACTGGGAAGGAAACTGATGTTCTGTAACTCGAGCACTCAGCAGAATGCCACATCTGTGGTGGGAGAAATACGATGAGTTCCCACGACCACCTGTTTTTAATGAACATCTAGTCTGCTAACAGTGGGTTATGTCTAAGAAAGAGCCTCACTTGCTGGCCAGTTTTCTACCTGTATGTAGCATTTTGTTTAACCAAAGGCTCTATTGGCTAGTGTCACTGATGCAGTTTCCATCTAGATATGGGAATTAAAAGTTCTGCATTCTACCCCAGCTGTCTACCCACCTGAGTCTCTCTTGAAGACATTTGGTTTCCCATTTGCATACATGGAAAAAGCTATCAAAATGTAATAAAAAATAATTTTCTAAACAAAAATAGTGGTAGGAGATTTTGGTGTGAAAATAATAAAAAAGAGAGAAAGAGAAACTTGAGTGTTGATTAGCCCCCCTGCTGACATGTCCCAACTTCATGGTAAGGAACATCGCAGCAAATGCCCTCCATGACGCAACAAAGAAGCGGACTGGCAGAGCCCCCTCCAACCAAGACACCGCCACCTTCCTGAGCGGTTCCCTGGATGGCGAATTCGGACGGGACGGGCGCGACATCGGTTCACTGTGGTCCCGCGCTCGCAATGACACACATCGCCTGGGGAAGCGCATCGGCTGCCGCTGGGAGCGGTGTGAGGAGCACCAGGAGCTGGGAGTCCTGGTGCCGCAGATCAAGTCCGACGACAACACCATCGTCACCCCGAGCGCCAGGGGCATGCTGGAGAGGACCCTGAAGGCAGCCATCCACTCGCTGTACATGGAAACCCTGAAGCATAAACCGGACCAGGGTAAAGCCTTCGAACTGACGAGCAAGTGGGAAGCCAGCAACCACTTCCTCGCCAGGGGTGGCTTCACCCGTTTCGCCGACTGGTGGTTCATCCACCGTGCCCGGCTCAACTGCATCCTGCTCAACGGAGCCGTCCGCCACGGGAACCGAGACAAGTGTTGCAGGAAGTGCGGCTACTCCAACGAGACCCTGCCCCATGTCCTATGCAGTTGCAAGCCCCCTCCAGAGCCTGGCAGCTGCGCCACAATGCCATCCAGAACCGCCTGGTAAAAGCCATTGCACCGCGCCTGGGGGAGGTTGCCGTGAACTGCGCCATCCCCGGTACTGACAGCCAGTTGCGACCTGACGTGGTAGTCACCGACGAGGCCCAGAAAAAGATCATCCTCGTCGACGTCACGGTCTCCTTTGAGAACAGGACCGCGGCCTTCCACGAAGCCCGAGCTCGTAAGATGGAAAAATACGCTCCCCTGGCCGACACCCTGAGAGCAAAGGGCTACAAGGTGCAGATGGACGCCCTGATCGTCAGAGCTCTGGGCGCTTGGGACCCCTGCAACGAGCGTGTGCTGCAGACCTGTGGGATCGGTCGACGCTACGCACGGCTCATGCAGCGCCTCGTGGTCTCGGACACCATCCGATGGTCCAGGGACATTTACATCGAGCACATCACCGGCCACCGACAGTACCAGGAGGTGTGAGCCAGTACCATGCATCAACTGTGGGAAAGGGGCTGAGAGACTTTTTCCATTGGACCATATGAACTGGAACCATAAACTCACTGAACATTAAATCCCACCAAATGAGGGTAAATCCATCTGCATCATCGTATCCACTCATTATACTCCACACCTGAACATAGCCATTATATGAACAACCCCCATATCTCAATCTCTGTGCTTTGACCCGTTAAACTTTTACCCCCAATCGGGGAGATTGCAGATTATGTATTCCTTACGCCGCCCGTTCCTAAACCAAATTTCGCACCCCTTGATAATCTGTACCTTATTCCCTGATAACCAGAAACTTCTATGCTTAAACTCTGTACCATTTTATTTTTACATCAACATCATCTTAATAAAATTATTAAATCTGTTCTTAAAATACCAAGCTTACCAAGTTGCTCATGGTTATGAAATACTTGCCCTTGCCAGTAGGTGGACCCTGCCATTTTTGTAATGTAACAAGTTACAACCGACAGCACTGTATCTAAGACCATTTATCGGTGTTACTGTGATGCTTTGTGGCAGTATTTAGTGGGATCACACAATTCAAGAATGAAATGGCCTCCAGTTTAAAAAGTAATCAGGATGAATGGTCCAAAAACCTTTCAATGGGAAGCACAATAGCCCTGTGGTTTGAGGAATCCACCATTTAGAGTAAATGTGCTCCAAGCAGGGCCATCCCTAGCTATTCTGGGGCCCTATGCAGCCCCCCTACGGGGGGGTAGCGGCCTCTGCGGGAGGGGAGCGGAGGGGGCTGGTCCCAGGCCTAGGCAGGAGGGCAGGGCTGGCTTGGGGGGTAGGTGGGAACCACCGGCACCGCCGGTGAGTGCAGGCCCGGCCCTGCTGCAGAGCTCAGGGGAGTGGAGGCAGGGCTGTGGTGGAGTAGGGACGGGAAGAGGTGGGGCGGGGGCCCTGGGGAAGAGCCGGAGCAGGGGCTGGAGCAGCATGCAGCTGCGCAGGGCACCAGGAAATTTGCCCCAAATTTCCTGGTGCCCTACGCAGCTGCGTACTTTGCATATGGGTAAGGACAGCCCTGGCTCCAAGTATTGCTGAATAAAACAAGCATGAATGAATAACACCGTTCTGAGCAAACCTTGCCTCATGTCATTGATGGGCTCATGTCATTTGCTTGCCCAGGGCTCCCCTTGACTTTGATGGGAGCTGTATACACATGACCAAGTTAGAATTTGCTTCGGCGAGTGTTGCACTTCAGGAAATCTCAAGTTTTTAAATAAAATCTACATCAAGTGCCAAATTATGCCTTCACTTAAACCCTTGCAGTACTAATGAAGGAGTAGCTAAAATCATATCGTATAATCTCAAATAATATCCAAGATGAAAGAAGTCTTGCTATAAGAATAATAAGGGAGATGAATCTAAACTTTCTCTCTGCACCACCTCTCCTTACTGTTGAGCTTTAGATGAAACAGAATCCAGAGATGAGCTGCCGTTTTGGTTAACATTTGTATTGGGGTTGCATGTAGAGGCCAGGATGCTAGAGGCTATACATTAAAAACACACAGTGACACTGCCTGCTCCAAAGAGCTTACAGTCTAAAAGAAAAGACTTAACAAGTGTATAATGCAAACCAGCAGGCAGGGTTGTGAAGTGGGGGAGATATGCAGATATTCTGCAGTCCTTAGCCTGTTAGGAGCAGTAACTGCAACTTGCCATTTACCAAGCTGTGGTCAGATGGCAGCCAAAACCTAAGGCCAGGTCTAGGCAAAAAAAGGTTTGCCAGTATAGCTATACCAGGAAACACTCCTAACATGGAAACAGCTCACACTGACCCAAAAAAGTGTTGGAGTCCGTATTGCTTAGAATGCTTTGGTGAGCAAAATAAGTTATACTAGCAGAAGCATTTTTATGTTGGTATAATTGTGCCTACACCGGTGGTGGGCAACCTGCGGCCCATCAGGGTAATCCGCTGGACAGTGTTTACATTGACCATTCGCAGGCATGGCCTCCCGCAGCTCCCGGTGGCCGCAGTTCGCCATTCCCAGCCAATGGGAGCTGTGGGAAGCGGAAGCCAGCACATCCCTGTGGCCTGCGCCGCTTCCCGCAGTTCCCATGGCCGGGAACGGCAAACTGCGGCCATTGGGAGCTGCAGGCAGCCATGCCTGCGGACAGTCGATGTAAACGCTGTCTCATGGCCTGCCAGCGGATTACCCAGATGGGCCATGTACGGCCCGTGTCCTCCAGGTTGCCCACACTAGGGCTTTTGCCAGTATAAAACCATTGCAAAAAAAATCACACCCCCAACTGACGTTGCTATAACACCAAAAGTTTCTAGACTAAAGTTTGGTTTTGATTTTGCTAAGCCAACCTTCATTGCCCATTAACAGAGATGGAGCAAAACCAGAATCTTTCATCCTCCATCCTCCCGGGATGTGATGAGGCAGGTCTACAGAGCCCAATCCAAACTGCCCAGGGTTTGATTTTTGTTGCACAAAAATCTGCCCAGTGAGGTGTTTGGAAAACACAGTCCTTACCCAGTGTCTGGTTAGTTATATTATTGAGTAGTATTTGTATTACTGTAGCACGTAGGAGTCCCAGTCATGCACCAGGACCCCTTGATGCGAGGCATTGTACAAACACAGAAAAAAAAAGACGCCAAAAGTTTACAATCCACTATAAAACAAGTGAGAAGAGAAGGATATAGACCAATGGGGGAGTCTGAGGAAACAATGGGTATGTCTACATTGCAGTCGGTAGGTGTGAGTTCAGCTCAAGCTGACACATCTGAGCTAGCTTTAAACTAGCTAGATTGAGCACCAGAGTAGCAAACCCATGGCAGCGCATGCTTCAGTGCAGTTGTATAAACATGCCCAGAACCTGAAACTCATAAGCCATGGGTAACACTGTTTCAGGACCTGATTAAAGCTAACTCAGGTATGTCAACACATGTTCCAATCACACCTAGACATACTCAATGAGACAATGTAGTCAGCATGCTGAGCGGTGTTTGTGACCTATGTACCCACCAATTTTTCACTTTCACTTTTAATTCCCAGACAAGAAGGTTTAGTGCTCACTCTACAGATCTTTGTTTTTTCTATTTAGCTGTCACAAGGCAAGCACAAATTCAGTCACGGAAGTAACAACTGAGTCTTAAGCTATTACTCAGTGACCAACAGAGCAGATGTTTACATATCAAGTTTATAATACACAGTGACCAGGAAGGGTGGCAGATAGGAACAGAAAATAATTAAAATTAATAAATAATACCAAAGCATTGGAAGAATTTTGGAGTGTTCTGTTTTATTTTTGAGGCATCTGGGCTCACTGGGTTTTTCTGAATACATCTTTCACAAAGTCACATAGTGAATACCTGGATAGCAAGTGGCAACGCAGAAGGGATTTGGCAGGCATCATCTTGATTTCTCTGTGCACTGAGCAGGGATTTTTCATTTCATCCATCATTCACAACTTGCAGCGCTTCCAAAAGTCACTTAAACGTATCCTGCACAGGAAGCTATAGGATGGAATGAGGCCAAGAAGTCTTTTTGCACTGTGTGCACCCTGGTATCACACTAATTCTGAATTGAGTGATACAAGCTGGCTTGTAGTTGCCTTTGTTAGTAGCATAGTTACATACCACACAATACTGTGCCACATTTACACTGACTTACGATATACAGCATCACCAACCCTGGGCATCCACAAATAATGAATCAGGTGTCAAAAAACATGAGATTTTATTTTAAAAATACATTTTGAGTTCTTATTTGCCTTTTGAGTTTTGAGGTTGTAGATCTCGACTTTTAAACTTTTCTCCATAATCATGAGGACTAGAAACTTCCTTTTAAAAGGGTTGGGGGAAGGGGGGAGAAAGAGCTGAGAGTCACAAAAGTCTTCAGAAGATGGGGTTTTAAGAAAATCACCAAATACCTAAAACTAGTAATAAAATCGAGAGATGTTAGTAACGCTGGGAATACATGCATATTTCTTCCATCTTCTGAGGTAAGCGTTTCCCCTATAGATACTAGCTGGATTATTTTCGATAGACTGTTCAATTGTTCTTGCTGCTGTTTTGGATTTTAAAACAAACAAAACCAAATTCTTTTAGTAAATGGCTTTTTTTCTTGGCTTACATCCATTTGTGATCTTTGCTTTTACATTTATCACCAGCTCCACTAACTGAGCTTATTGTAGTCTCCCTTCAGAAATGTGGTCACACTTTATATTAATAGCTGTTTAAATAGCTAATCAGTTATAGATTGTTGCCTATTACTATAGCCTTCTATCTATGGCACCTTTTTC
This sequence comes from Chelonia mydas, assembly GCF_015237465.2. NCBI lineage: Eukaryota > Metazoa > Chordata > Testudines > Cheloniidae > Chelonia > Chelonia mydas. The sequence continues at coordinate 89,227,143 of NC_057855.1, forward strand.
TGATGCGTTTATATCTGTGACATATACTACGCTTGTCTGTAACACCATTGAAATATCCATCAATCATTTATTAACCCCATATAACCTATAGATAAAAATCTTTAATGGCGTGCAGCCAGAAACGTATTTACCCCATACACAGACAACTGAAGACATTAGCAGTCTTTCCTTTGACATAGACAGGCTGTGGATCAGGGCCTTAAATATTCCTTTTTTCCTAAAGAATGTTTAGAACATCACTAGGTATGTTCTGGTGGCTGGTAGCTTTTGCATCCAGTACCCTGGCTATTCAAAGGCCGCATTAGGATGATTTAGTCACTTTGCATTTGTTTTCCAATAATGAACTTTGTCCATTTACAGGAACTGTAAATTATAGCTTCTGTTATTGTAGGGTTTGGCTCACTTTGGTTTTGAATTGGTATGAAAGACTTCTGTGAAGTCTGGTGCTTCCGGTTTTAAATGTTGCAATTCCAGAATTCCTTTGGAGATAAAGCAGCAAACAATGCTGTGCCTGAAAGAATTATGCCTGCATGAGAAACGAGCTTGTTGGTATGCATGGCTGGGTTCATCGATTTATATTTTCATAGTTTTTGCTTAAGTCTGATGAATGTTATCCAAGTTGTGAAGCTTTTAATTGAGGATCTGTTAGTTCTGAAGGAACCAAATGACTGGAACTGATCATCCGATTTACCTTTTCATCACTCTCCAACAGTTCAATACTACTGTGAATACTTGGGGCCTGATTTTTCACAGATGTGGAACACCTGTAGCTTCCTGAGTGATCAGTCTGATGTTAAGAAATACAGTACGGTTCAATCTTGCTCTTTTTTACTTCAGTGAGAGCAAGATGGGACATTTGTTGCTCACAAAGTATATATCAATTTGATGGTGTCATCATTTACATTTATAAATGCATGCCCAGGGACTTTGAATTACTGTCTTCTCACCTGCCTTCAATACAATTTTATATATTTGTGAAATTAGCCCTGATCAGAGACTAATCTCCAGCTAATTTGATTTTTTAAAATGAAACCATTTTGTATGAGATCAGCGCAAATAAAGCATCTGAAATTCTCACATTCTAATTTCAAAATAGCCAAACTGATTTCATTCTTTCTTTCCCAAGAAGTGTGAGCTCTACTGAGAGAAGCTTATTCCTGAAGCAAAATATGACCAACCAGTAGTAAATTCTTGACTATATGGGCCTTGAGTCTCTATTCTGGCTTATGTCTGGCAATACGACCTTTGCACCCTCTGCATTCTGAACTCCTAAACTAGAGCAGTCCCCAAGGCTGCTTTAACTCACCCTCTGCCACAACGTCCCTCTATGCTGCATGAGCCCACAATAGCCAGAGGGAAGTACACCCTTTCCCTAGCATAGGCCTAAGATGGGAGTTATGTAGGGTTCTTCTACTGGCTCCGCAATGCTGGGAAACACCTCCTTCCTCCCATTTGATCATAAAAATAGGTTAGAGTTGTAAAATAGTCATGACCTTATCACAGTTATGCCCCAGAGTCTGAAGCTGGTTAAACCCAAGGTCTGTGGATCTTAACATTTTCAGTGGCTAAGTTTGGTAAATCATCTCGAATTTCAAGTATAATCGGAACTAGGAGGGTCCCCAGCCCTGCTTTTCCCCCACAACAGAGTGATGAGTAAGGCCAAGGCTGAGCACTTTTGAAAATCCTGACGTTCATTTGTTAACATTTACACTTGCGAAGAATTAGATACATCTCCAAATGACCATATGTGTACGCAAGTACCTGATTTCTGTACTCTGGCAATGGGCACTGCATGCAAAAATTTGGCTTGCAGATGTACTCACATTTTTGTACACATACACACACACACATTTGAAAAATAGGCCTTACATTTTTGTTTAAGGACAGCTTAAATTCTGCAGGAGCTGGCTAGGTGGACATCCCGCAAGACCCAAAATAATCCCACTTCTCCTAAGAAAGTGGAGATTGTGCATGATTGTGCAGTTAATATGTGGACATTTTCCCACCTTCCTCATTTGGTGAGGCCTTAGGAAAAATGATTTTGAACTTCCCAATAGCTTTGGGTTCAATTCTAGGGATGGATGATGGTTCAGAAAGGATGGAAGGGCCAATTTTAACTAAATCAGATGACCCATCACTAATGCAAATCATAAAGCTCAAACAACAAAAGCAAAGTCATGAGCAAAACATAGATTAATGACAAAAATGCATAGGACACTTGGAGGGGAAAGACAATCTTGTGTTCCTAACCCAGCAGGTTGCCGTAGCAATAACAGCAATAGCTGCTGCTTTTAAGAAATCAGAATAAGGGCAATGAAAGTGAGCAGACAAAGGTGAGACTGCTATGAAATGCTGTCATGAGCAAACCAGGCATTAGCCAACTGGGCACTTTAACATGTGGGGAGGGATAGTGTCTTTAATGAATGGTTTCTGAACTGTTCAGCTCACATGGACCCTTGTGGTGTTACCTCAGAGTATTCAATGAGGGGAACCCCGTGTTCTCTCTATTAAAGAATGTCTTTGCTTACAGATGCATTCATTTAAATGCTGCCCATTTACTGAGGGTCAGCTTCTAATTTCAGATGCTCTATTCCAACCTTTCATTATGAATCCAGACTCTGAAGAAATTCATGTCTGAAATTTGTAGCTAGTCTGTATCTCGAAGGGTCTGAACTGAAATTTCAGCTCCAGTCAGACTGGATTTTGCAGATAAATTTATTTATTTATTCACCTGTAGTGATGATGCAATTTCAAAACTGGAAGGAACAGATACAATTAATGCATATGTAGCTAAGTCAATTATCTCAGGATAATTGTGCGACTCCATTTTGCTGTTTGCAGTCCCTGTGCCTCAAGAGATTAAAATTGATCTTAAAAGACTAATTTTCCAAAGAAGAAAGTGAACAATGATTTAATAAGTCTATACCCCATAATTCACCATTCAGACCCGGGACAACTGTGGCATTTTGTCCCTGTCTCAGCAGTGAACGCGTCTCTAAATTTGAAAGTTTTAAGTGGGAAAAGTGAAGCAGCTTGCTTCTGATTAAAGAGAAAGCTGGTTGTCTTTGATAACGTAGATAAATGCTTGGTTACTTACTTTTTAATTGCTTTATTGCCAGAAGTTTTCAATGAAGCCATAAAAGAGAAAAAAAAATGATCAGCCTAATTGCTTCAAGATGGATATGTAATGCATAAATCTCTTGTTTAATGGATCTAGTAATGGACCACCTGTTTCAGTTGCCTTTTCCCATTCAGAATATGAATGAATAGTTCTCTCAGATGTGCACAAAGAGAAATCACAGTCTCACACTTGGAAATTCTATGACTCTTTATATTTGATCCTGGGACGTTCATCTTTATTATGTAGATTAGCCAATCTCATTACAATTGATTTTTTGGGGTGAGGGGGAAGCAATCTGTCCAGTACATAGTACCTACTGTATTTCAATTGTCAGACTTTATTTTGGATGGTGGTCAAATGTTAATGCACTAGATATATAATCACTGTAACAAATAAAAAGATAGACATGTTAAACAAAGCCCTAACTGCTGCTGATGGGTCAGGTAAGGATTCTATCAACTCTTCGTTGAGGTGCCCCTGCTTAGTCCCAATTCTAGAATGTCCCGCTACCATCTCTTTTGGCATCATTTAGCTTTTGGAATGCAGTGCCCATCTGGGCCTCCAAAGCATCATCACTTAGCACCAAATTTGATAGAAGGGCTTCACTTCTCAATGACCTCAGTTCCTTCCTACTGTGGATCAAGGGGCCTCCTCTCCCCACTCGGAGTTATTTCTAGAGGAGTGAACATTACTAAATGCACCTGTTTTTATAATAATCCCTTGTTTTTATAATGTTGTGAGATTTTTTAGCCTAGTTTTCAGGTAATACTCACAATTGCACCCATTTTTTTTTAAATACGGGCTTCAGTTAGCTATGACTGATGGGGATAAGAAGAGTGGATTGAAGCAACATGGGTGAGGCTTCTCCATGTTCCCTGATGTTGACACGCAGACTCACCGTTTATTTTACCTGGGGGATACCAAGTCCATGGATCACTTCTCAGAATGTACGACCATCACAGCACAGGCCCATACCAATAGGCAATGGAGGATCTATGCTTCTCTCAGCAAGGAGGCCTTACAAGCCCCATTCCAGGCCGGCTAGACAAGTCAGGAAGGCAGGTAACTAACAACAAAAGGAGAGGGTGTAAAGGGAGAGCGAACAAGCATTCATTTAGTACAAAATTGAGATATTGAGAACAAAATTAATCAAACCACCAAGGGAGGTGAAGATAAAAAAATCTTTAATTGCCCAAACACCAATGCTAGTAAACAAAAGGAGTTGGAATTGCTTATTTATGAACATAAATTCAACCTAGGTGGTGCAACTGAAGCCTGGTGGGAAGAGTTGCATGATTGGATTGTTCAAATCAATGGTTCTAACCTATTTAGGAAGAATTGAGTGGGCAAAGGGGAGGGGGAGTGGCACTCCATCTCAGAAATGGCACTGCCTGTTTCTGAGTCACTGGCAACTCAGAAACAAATGATCATGAATGCTTATGGATCAATGTTCTAACAGAGAAAACACAATATCCGTACCAGTTAGTGTCAGCCACAGACCACCAAATCACACTAGGGAATAGGATGCCTGGCTCTTGAAGTACCTATCTATAATATGGGGGGCAGGGTGGGGGAAGGTGCATTATCATGGGAGACTTCATTCTGAGTGACGTATGCTGCCAGTCTCATGCTTCCAGTTATAAAACTTCCACAGAATTTCTAAACATTGTAGATGATCATTATCTAACTTCAAGTATTGTATCCAACACAGGGGAATTCTGTATGAGAGCTCCTATTGACAGATAAAGAGGAATTGATCACAGAACTAAACATTAGTGGTTGCTTAGGTGCAAGTGATCATGCCTTGGTTACATTTGTAATGTGCAAACAGAATAAAGTCCAACCCAGTACTATATATCCTTGGTGCTTTAAGAGGGCCAATTTCTCAAAGCTCAAAACAATTATGAGCCAAATAATTTGGAAGAAATTATTTCAACAGAAATATTTGAATGATAATAGCTAATTGTTTTGGAACATTTTACTAGATTCCCAGAAAGTCACAATCAAGAAAGAAGGCTGCACTTTTAATAAAACATCTTGGCTTAGAGGGGAAGTGAAAGCAGCTATAAAAAAAATTAAAAAATTATATAAAAACCGTATATAACAAATGATTAAAAGGGAAATTTGATAGGAATTAATACAAATTAGAAATTGGGGATTGTAGGAAATTGACAAGAGACACAAAAGAACTCAAGGAGAAATCTAGGGCCAACAGAATTAATAAGAATGAGTTATTAAAGGATATTAGGAACAAAAGGAATCCTGTGTATTGGTCCATTACTAGATAGACATGGGAGAACTGTCAATAATAATGCAGAAAAAGCAGAAGCGTTCAATAAATATTTCTGTCCTGTGTCTGAGCAAAGCACAGAAGATGTATGTATATCATATGATGATGAAATACTTTCCATTCCAACAGTAACTCAGGAGGATGTTTGACAGCAGCTACTAAGCCTAGACATTTTTAAATCAATAGGTCCAGATAACTGGCATCCAAGAGTTTTAAAAGGTGGCTGAGGAACTCTCTGAACTATTAATGTTGATTTTCAATAAGTCTTGGAACACTAGGAAAATTGCAGAGGGCTAGAATAAAGCTCATCTTGTGCCAATATTTTAAAAGGGTCTACGGAAAGAGGTGGGTAATTATAGGCCTTTCTGCCTGATATCAATCCCAGACAAAATAATAGAAAGGCTGATATGGGACTTAACTCCTAAAGAATTAAATGATGGTAATGTAATTAATGCCAATCAACATGGGTTTATGGGAAATTGATCTTCTCAAACTAACTTGATATCATTTTTGATGAGCTTACACTTTTGGTTGCTCAAGGTAAAAGTGTTGATGTAATATACTTAGGCTTCTCTAAGGCATTTGATTTGATACCGCATGACATTTTGATTAAAAATCTAGAATGATACAAAATCTACGTGGCACACATTAAATGGATTGAAAACTGGCTAAAATGCAACCGTAAACAGGGAATCATCATAGAGTATGTTTCTATGGGGTTCCCTTACGCTAGTTAGTATTTTTATCAATGACCTGGAAGAAAACATAAATGCGTTCTCACTAGACATTGAACTGCTTGTGGTACAACCTTTGTGTGTAGACCAGTCCTGTGAGAATACAATTAAATAAAGTTAAAAAGAAGACACTAATGACAAAACCATACAAACCATATAACAGATTAATAACAAATATTTATCCCTTGTTCTTCGTTTTGCTTCCTAGTGCATGTTGTGTATGTGTCCTCATTCCTATGCATTCATATCTGAAAGCTGATAAGTAATATATTGCTTTAATAACTTCCTCTGAATTTGTGTTTGCACAGAACAGATATCAGATGGAGTGTTTCATAAGTATCCGATTGTGCTGAATCGAAACCGATAAATAAAGGGTCAAACCCTTGCCACATATGTCTAAATGCCTGTGCAGAAGATTAAGAATGGGTGGATAATGCCATATTAACTATTAGTTAGACCTGACTTTTGAATACTATGTATGGTTTGGGGTGATTTTAACGTAGGAAAGAAAATATTATCTTGACAAGTGTGCAGCTCCTAGCAGGCAGGGTAATCTAAGGAATTATAGTTTGCTTAGTTCTCTATTCCTGAGGAAACAGCTGGAAAAAAAAATTACTTGGAGTTACTCCCCAGGAACGGGGAAGACTGAGGCTGACCCTGCATTTTGCAGCCATCTTGAGGTATGCCAAGAGCATGCAAAACTTTTGCTTAGGGTTGCAAGTCTTAACCCGGCTCTTCATCACATGAAAAACAAATGCCATATCTAGCTGTAACAGCCATTGAGTACTTAGATGATCAGTCTAATTCATATCAACTGTATTTTCCTCATTACTGCTGGTAATAGGTAACTCGTAATAGTTAAATGAACGCTATAAATAAGAACGCGAATACTATTCTATAGACCAAGAACAAGATGACCCAACAACATTTCATATACATTCAAACCTGGGCCATAAATCCCATGACTTCTTATACAATCCCCCTGCCCAATAAGGAGGATACAGCAATGTGGGATTTAAACCTTTTAAATAATTATAAATGATTGACCATTTAACAATATTAAAAGGGATTTCACTTAAACATAACACCTAACTCCTGGCATCAAAGCAATTGCCAGTCTAATAGTACTTTTATGAATCAAGCTGATCTCAAATAGGAACAGTTTCATTTCTCATCTTCCTTTGTGTCTCTGTCATATTTATCTGTGTGCCTGCACATAACCCAGAAGAAGAAGCAAATGTTGATTTACCTGCAGTATTGCCAACCCCAAGCATTCAAAAATCATGAGTGGGCCCCCAAAAGTCCTGAAATGGCTTAAAAATCATGAGATTTTTTTTAAAAATCAGTATGCTTTTTCTGGGTTTTGAATCTTGGGGTACACTTGGGTCACGTTGGCCCCCTAGCCATGAGGGACTAGAATTTTTTTTTTTTATAAAGGATGCTGAGAGTCTCACCTAATCACATTACCCGAGGAGCTGGGGCTTTCTGAAAAACATCAAATATCATGAAACTTACGATAAAATCCCTAAAGTTGGCAACACTTCACAATTATCCTTTTTAAAAGTTCCTAAAAGGGTTCTAAACAGCATCAGCAGACCTCTCTGATGGTATAATTTAACTTGACCAAGACAGATTGCCTATAGAAAGTAGCAAAAGTGGGAGAGATGATGTAGTAGAGGTATTAGAGAAGGTGGGAGATAGCAAGAGGTTCTGAAAGCAATAGGAAATGGAATGGAAGGAGAGAAGATATGTAGGAGAAGCAATGAGAAGGGCAGACGAGAGGCCAGGAAGAAATAGCTGGTAAAAAAATAAGCTACAGAAAGAGAATCAATGGTCTATTGATGCTATGAGAACTGAAATGTGACCCAGAAAGCAAGGAGAAGGTGTGAACGAGGTTCTGGAAGGGTATAAAGGACCTCATTAAAAGAGAGAGAGTTGTAGAGAAATGTCTGCTTGTCAAGAGCTAACCCCAGGAGATCTGTCCTACAAAGGAAATGTGTAAACAGGATTTTTCATTGCTCCTTCTTACTCAGAAAAAATGTTTTATTAAAGTCTGAATAATTTCCCTCAATTACTTTTCTAACACTAGTGTTTGTGAGGCTTTAGCACTCGCTAAACCTGCCAAAAGTACTTTAAAACTCATAGCGGAACCTTTAAAGAACTCTCCCCACTGTCTATTATCTGCACGTTTCTGCAACTGTTTGAATTAATCCATATTAGGTATATGTAAAGGGAAGCTCATGTCTCGATGTACATGTATGCATGCATGCCTAAAGCTGTGCCATAAGTAGGCAATAAGGCTTTGCTATGGCTTGATTTTATAACTATATTTATAATGAGTTACAGATAATCTCTCCCGTTCTGTGCTTTGAAATATACAATATTATAGTTGATTATTGCCTGTGAAGTTGAGCATATGGTTCCAAAAGGGTTCTAAATGATTTTATGTTTTCTGTTTTGTTATCCATCTGATACTTAGAACCATGCAGCATAAGGCACTAAATTCTCTTCCCCTATCCCTTGTGCACAATATTAAACCAATTCAAAGCAGTGCATATTTCAGCTGTCTTTTAGAGATGAATTATCACTGATGCGGCCTCAAACAGAAGCTTTGAGGAAGCTTTGAATCAGATTTCTGCATAAATATGTTATTTTGCTTCCAAGTAAGGATTTAAAAAGTATAGTCAAGCTTATGTGAGTTTTAAATGTAAATCATACTCCATTTGTTCAATTGTTAACTGCATCTTTAATTATAGTATCAAGAGTAAATCTGAAGGGGAGGAGGGAGTTGCTATAAAGTTGAGGGACCCAGGACAGATTTCTTGCTCACAGGAGCTTCTTTACCATTTCAAAATGATATCAAATATTGGAGGAAAATATGGAGACTCAGATTCAGACATGTCTTTTTTAAACTCTCCTAGTGTTTTGGGGTCTATCTGACCATAATGCGGTACAAAAATGGAAATAAATTTTTTTGTGCCAAACCTGTGCCTCTTCATACCATGAAGTATTCTCAAACTAGGAGGAGCTATATCTCTCTGCATTGGCTTGATCATCCTACCAGTTGTGGTTTTTGTATGAGTTAGACCCTTCAGTGTTAGTCAATGGGGAAAATGAAAGTATTATATAATATATTATATTTCCGAGGTCTTGGCCCCCAGCCATGTACAAAAAATCAAATGAAACATTATAGGCAAACCACTACCCCTTTTTTCATTAAGTATTCTCCAACTATGATGAGGACAACCTGTTAGCATCGGTTTTGTCTGCATACCCACTGTGGTTTTAGTGTAGCGAAAAAAGTCACTCAAAAGGTTTTGGCAAAAAGAAAAGGAGTACTTGTAGCACCTTAGAGACTAACACATTTATTTGGGCATAAGCTTTCGTGAGCTACAGCTCACTTCATCGGATGCATGTCCAAATGGTTTCTTGAGTAACCAAAACCCTGGGTGAACGCCGGCTTTGGTTCTATGTTGGGCCAGGATATTTCCACTTCAGGAGATCGCTCTCTCTCTCTACACCCCCTCCCACACACACACACACACACACATATACACACATAGCTTGCTGCTCAGGGTGAAGAGAATCCATACAGCGGAGTTTCCCAACCTCTTTAAAAAAATGTAAGGACAGACAGAACATAGATAAGAAAAATGAGTGGGTAAATCACAAAAATTACACTTTGTCCTCCGACTTCATAAGCAAAGCAATTGCAAATCCCCTTTTGTCTTTTGGACTGTATTGTGTTTCCTGTGTCTCTCGCACATTGTAATCTGTTTTTCTATATCACTTACTAAAAATTCTGGCTTTCAAACAGCTCCATAAATTTCTTTAAACATCTCCTGACTCGATAAAAAAGGGGCTGACATTGAACACTAAGACTGTATTCCATTGATGTTCAGATAAACTATGAAATAAATCTTCCTGTCCCATCAGGTCATTTTGATACCTCTGATTATTTACAGTTCCAGCCATATAATCCTTGTTCTTTTCTCAGAAGTAATCAGAAAGCTCCCCCAGTTTCCTTTCCCCAGCTTTACAGGATCCTTAGAAGTGAAAAGAGTCTCTGCATTCAACTAAACTTCAGTGCAAATAAGAGGTAGAAATCAAATGATAGAAGAAGAAGAAGTTACAGAGCAGGTAATAGGCAAAACATGGCCAGTGTGCACAGCTCACTTACCTGTGTGACTTCCGGCGAATGCTGTGTATGTTCAGTAACGGATGTTTTAAACATCTCTCACACCTGGCTGTTTGCCCTCTGCTGGAGGCAGTGAGGTTGCAGAATGCCCAAGGGAAGGTTTGGAGAGCGATTGTGACTCAGGAAGGCATAGTTTCTCCTGGAGCTTCCCAATGTACAGGGTAAGATCATAGACTGTTCTGTCTTCTTCCCCATGGTGTGGAGCAAGATCTGCCCATCTCCTGTTGGGGTTATTTCTGGTGAAGAGTGCACAGAAGGATCAGTGCTGGGGCTGGCTCTTGGGCAGGAGGAATGTTCCTCCTCGCCACATTCCCACGCAAAGACCAGTCGCCATCTTGCCCATAGGTGTCCAATGAGTGGAGCAGAAATTCCTGAACATTGCAGCCTGTTTTCTGACGGATGTGGCTATTGCATGGATTTTAGTACAGATAAACTGGAAATGCACTTTCAAGGTAATCATGATTCTCTGATTTATTTGCCAGTCTGCAATGCCCTACTGTGTATCCCCAGAGTTTCTGAACCTATTTATGTTCTGTCTGTGCCTGTCCAGCAGCAGCCGTGTTAATGAACCCCGGAAGAGTTTGCTCCTGTCACTTGTAGTGGGAGTGGCAGTCAAAGCCTTCTGAGCTGTATCTCTGCTGTCACTGACAGCCACTGGAAAACAGACGGTGCATGAACTCTAGGGATACAAGAAGGCCATCTGATGAAGTTAGAGGGAGCAGGAACTGAGAGAAACTTCCTCTGTGTCAACCAGGAATCTCTCTCCACTTTTAATGGGAGAGGAAATGCTGTTTGAAGAGGGAACAGTTCATAGATTTGTAGATTCTTAGGCCAGAGGGGACCACAGTGACCATCTAGTCTGACCTCCTGTATAACACAGTTGGGAATGGCAGAAGCAATGTAAACTAGGGCAGTAGGTGGGCTAATTACTCTCTTCAGGGGCTCAGATGCCATGGTGATGGGTGGGTAACAGGAACCTACATAGATTAAACCAGGATGCATGACTGCTTTATTTTCTCAACTTTATTTTCTTTTATTCTGTGCTGGTTCTGGGATAGTGATTCTAAGTAGAGGTTTGTTCATTGGACTCTCAGAAAACAAGCTGCTGCACATTCTTATAACACAAACTTCCAAAGGGAACATCCCAGTCTTTCCTAAAGAGTCAGCATCTCTCTGATCCCCTCCTCACACACATGGTCCCTGCTATGTTCAAGCCCCAGAATCCCCATCTCAGATTTGTCTGATTATCCATGAATGTTCTGAGGCTGCTAGTTGCTGGTACATGCACCTGCAGCAAATCCCCTCCTGTTGCCCCGAGCTGAGGAGGCCTACGAAAAGGGTTCCAGAGTTAAAAAGACAAAAGGGTGTTCCTGGTGTTTTACCCAACTCCATGCACAGCAATTTTCACAAAAAAATACTACATTAATAGTATTGGTGTGTAACATTGTTCTGAGTACTCCATCATCTCTGACAGCATTGTTTCCCAAAGCCTGGGATGAACCCCACTCAGAGGAATGAAGGACCAAGCTGGGGTGTGGACAGACCTCTTGATTGTTCTCCATGGTTTCAGATTTGATAATTTTTTTAAGCAAGTCTCTCTCTGTTATGGCTGTGAAGTGAACCTTGAAAATGTGAGGCATGATGCAGACTACATCATAGCAGACTACATAGAGTCTACAGAGAGCTTGAAAGAATAGCTCAGAGTTATGAACTCCCTCATTCCTTTGTTGGGTGCTAACTCAGATGCCAATGACAGTTCTTTCAATGGCAATGTTGTTGATTATTTCACTGCTCATCAATGGGGAAGGAAGGAAAAGGCATGATCACATTACAAAGATCTCCACAATCTACTCTGAATGACCTCATTTTGAGTAATCCTTCTACAGCGTGTGGCAGGGCTGAAGGAAGCATGATTGGCTTTATTCTCCTGAAGGGAGACTCTGCTTTCAGACATTTGGGAAACACTGTCATATATGACTGGGCCTTTAATAATGACCAGGTTATCAGCCTTTTTAAATGTAGGTTTAATTAAGCAACAGCAACAACAAAAAACCTCATTTACTACTGTAACTCAGCATTACAGAAGTTAATACTGTATTAGCACAAGAAAAATACAATCTTTTGCTGCAAATAATGGATGGGAAATGAATATACACTCTTGCCCTGCTGGAATAATGAATACTTATGACAGATTTTCCCCTCCGTGGCTAAAAAATATATTATGGACTCCCACGTGAAAAGACTTGTATTGTTAGGTTTTAAATTTAAAGTCTTACAAACACTTACAAACACAAAAAAATCAAATCTCATCACATCTGTTCATTATGGCTTGGGAGAGCGTTAGGCAGCTTTTCTGCAGGCGTTTGCAGATTATGCTTTTGTTTCGATTGTCCCAATCTAGTTTTTTGTCTGAAAATCTTCCAATTTAGTGTCTTTGCATACGTTGTGTGGCTGTCACTTTTCTGATTGGCTAAGATGCTGTGTCACTTAACCCTGTTACCCTACATAAAGGGAGAAGATAGATTCACTCAGTATAATCCTAGCTGCCAACTTTTTCCCCAGCTGTTTACAAACAGAAACAATATTGTTTGTCATGAATATTATGCTCTTACAGATCACAGAAGAGAGAGACCCAGTGCCCTCACAATATGGGGTAAATTACATTTATAAGTTGCTTAGGATAATGGGGAGAAGAGGGCTGCTTATGTCAGGATGTTTGTGTGTGAGTGTGTGTGTGTGAGGGGGGTTATTTTATTATGTAAAACTGAGATTTATTTGGCTAATTCTTTACCCTTTTTGGTTATTCAGCAGTAACATACTCTGGATAATTGTCTTTTTTTATAGGAGAGCTGTCTGCTTTGCCATATAACAGGCCAGATTCTGTCACCCTTACATTCTGGCACCCTTGCCCTTAGCACTAGATTTACAAAGTTATTTAGGTACCTAACAACAGAGGTATAGAATCATAGAATAACAGAGTTGGAAGGGACCTCTGGAGGCCATCTAGTCCAACCCCCTGCCCAGAGCAGGACCAATCCCAACTAAATCATCCCAGCCAGGGCTTTGTCAAGCCTTAAAAACTTCTAAGGAAGGGGATTCCACCACCTTCCTAGGTAACGCATTCCAGTGTTTCACCACCCTCCTAGTGAAAAAGTTTTTCCTAATATCCAACCTAAACCTCCCGCACTGCAACTTGAGACCATTACTCCTTGTCCTGTCATCTGCTACCACTGAGAATAGTCTAGATCTATCCTCTTTGGATCCACCTTTCAGGAAGTTAAAAGCAGCTATCAAATCCCCCCTCATTCTTCTCTTCCGTAGACTAAACAATCCCAGTTCTTTCAGCCTCTCCTCATAAGTCATGTATTCCAGTCCCCTAATCATTTTTGTTGCCCTTCGCTGGACTCTCTCCATTTTCTCCACATCCTTCTTGTAGTGTGGGGCCCAAAACTGGACACAGTACTCCAGATGAGGCCTCACCAATTTCGAATAGAGGGGAACGATCACGTCTCTCGATCTGCTGGCAGTGCACCTACTTATACACCCCAAAATGCCATTGGCCTTCTTGGCAACAAGGGCACACTGTTGACTCATATCCAGCTTCTCGTCCACTGTCACCCCTAGGTCCTTCTCTGCAGAACTGCTGCCTAGCCATTCGGTCCCTAGTCTGTAGCAGTGCATTGGATTCTTCCGTCCTAAGTGCAGGACTCTGCACTTGTCCTTGTTGAACCTCGTCAGATTTCTTTTGGCCCAATCCTCCAATTTGTCTAGGTCCCTCTGTATCCTATCCCTACCCTCCAGCATATCTACCACTCCTCCCAGTTTAGTGTCATCCGCAAACTTGCTGAGGGTGCAATCCACACCATTCTCCAGATCATTAATGAAGATATTGAACAAAACCGGCCCCAGGACCGACCCTTGGGGCACTCCGCTAGATACCGGCTGCCAACTAGACATGGAGCCATTGATCACTACCCGTTGAGCCCGACAATCTAGCCAACTTTCTACCCACCTTGTAGTGCATCCATCCAGCCCATACTTCTTTAACTTGCTGACAAGAATACTGTGGGAGACCGTGTCAAAAGCTTTGCTAAAGTCGAGGAATAACACATCCACTGCTTTCCCTTCATCCACAGAACCAGTTATCTCATCATAGAAGGGAATTAGATTAGTCAGGCATGACTTTCCGTTGGTGAATCCATGCTGGCTGTTCCTGATCACTTTCCTCTCCTCTAAGTGCTTCAGAATTGATTCCTTGAGGACATGCTCCATGATTTTTCCGGGGACTGAGGTGAGGCTGACCGGCCTGTAGTTCCCAGGATCATCCTTCTTCCCTTTTTTAAAGATGGGCACTACATTAGCCTTTTTCCAATCTTCCGGGACTTCCCCCGATCACCATGAGTTTTCAAAGATAATGGCCAATGGCTCTGCAATCACATCTGCCAATTCCTTTAGCACTCTTGGATGCAACGCATCCGGCCCCATGGACTTGTGCACGTCCAGTTTTTCTAAATAGTCCCGAACCACTTCTTCCTTCACAGAGGGCTGGCCACCTCCTCCCCATGTTGTGCTGCCCAGTGCAGTAGTCTGGGAGCTGACCTTGTTTGTGAAGACAGAGGCAAAAAAAGCATTGAGTATGTTAGCTTTTTCCACATCCTCTGTCACTAGGTTGCCTCCCTCATTTAGTAAGGGGCCCACACTTTCCTTGGCTTTCTTCTTATTGCCAACATACCTGAAGAAACCCTTCTTGTTACTCTTAACATCCCTCGCTAGCTGCAACTCCAGGTGTGATTTAGCCTTCCTGATTCCATTCCTACATGCCCGAGCAATATTTATATACTCATCCCTGGTCATTTGTCCAATCTGCCACTTCTTGTAAGCCTCTTTTTTGTGTTTAAGATCAGCAAGGATTTCACTGTTAAGCCAAGCTGGTCGCCTGCCATATTTACTATTCTTTCTACACATCGGGATGGTTTGTCCCTGTAACCTCAATAAGGATTCTTTAAAATACAGCCAGCTCTCCTGGACTCCTTTCCCACTCATGTTATTCTCCCAGGGGATCTTGCCCATCAGTTCCCTGAGGGAGTCAAAGTCTGCTTTTCTGAAGTCCAGGGTCCGTATTCTGCTGCTTTCCTTTCTTCCTTGTGTCAGGATCCTGAACTCGACCATCTCATGGTCACTGCCTCCCAGGTTCCCATCCACTTTTGCTTCCCCTACTAATTCTCCCCGGTTTGTGAGCAGCAGGTCAAGAAGAGCTCCACCCTAGTTGGTTCCTCCAGCACTTGCACCAGGAAATTGTCCCCTACAGTTTCCAAAAACTTCCTGGATTGTCTGTGCACCGTTGTATTGCTCTCCCAGCAGATATCAGGGTGATTGAAGTCGCCCATGAGAACCAGGGCGTGCGATCTAGTAGCTTCTGCGACTTGCCGGAAGAAAGCCTCGTCCACCTCATCCCCCTGGTCCGGTGGTCTATAGCAGACTCCCACCACGACATCACCCTTGTTGCTCAGGCTTCTAAACTTAATCCAGAGACTCTCAGGTTTTTCTGCAGTTTCATACTTGAGCTCTGAGCAGTCATATTGCTCCCTTACATACAGTGCAACTCCCCCACCTTTTCTGGCCTCCCTATCCTTCCTGAACAGTTTATACCCATCCATGACACTACTCCAGTCATGCGAGTTATCCCACCAAGTCTCCGTTATTCCAATCACATCATAATTCCCTGACTTTGCCAGGACCTCCAGTTCTCCCTGCTTGTTTCCCAGGGTTTGTGCATTTGTATATAGGCACTTG
This sequence comes from Chelonia mydas, assembly GCF_015237465.2. Classification (NCBI taxonomy): domain Eukaryota; kingdom Metazoa; phylum Chordata; order Testudines; family Cheloniidae; genus Chelonia; species Chelonia mydas. The sequence goes on from NC_057855.1 coordinate 89,243,279, forward strand.
AGATAACCCGCTGATCGCCCCTGGTTCTCAGTATGAGGCAGGAGCCCTCCCCTCTCACACGCTCCTGCTCGTGCTTCCTCCCGGTATCCCGCTTCCCCACTTACCTCAGGGCTTTGGTCTCCTTCCCCCGGTGAACCTAGTTTAAGGCCCTCCTCACTAGGTTAGCCAGCCTGCTCGCGAAGATGCTCTTCCCTCTCTTCATTAAGTGGAGCCCGTCTCTGCCTAGCACACCTCCTTCTTGGAACACCATCCCATGGTCGAAGAATCCAAAGCCTTCTCTCCGACACCACCTGCGTAGCCATTCATTGACTTCCACGATTCGACGATCCCTACCCCGGCCTTTTCCTTCCACGGGGAGGATGGACGAGAACACCACTTGCGCCTCATACTCCTTTATCCTCCTTTCCAGAGCCACATAGTCTGCAGTAGGTGGCTAGTTTACAGAAATGCCTAAGTTAGGTACCAAATTACTCCCATTGATTTTTAATGGAAATTAGGCACAGCTGCTTTTGTGAATCCTACTGTCTGCACACCTGTGCACCTAAATGTAAATTTAGCCCTTAATCAAAGCAGTCTTACTGAAATCAGTACGACCGTTCACAAAGTAAGGAGTGATTCCAGATGAGTCAGGATTGCGTTGATAAACGAAAAGCTCTTTCTTTTTCTTTCTTCCAAAAGAGTGTGGAAACTTTGAATAAAAAAAACCCCAAACCCTCATTTAATTTTTTTCCCCCGTTTATTTCATAGTGGCTGTTAATTACATACGAGTTCTTGCTCTTTTCTGTGGCATCTATTTTCTAGTGTTTTGCATGAAAGTGGTAGATAATATGGTATGTGTGTCTCCTTGGAGATTTGGCACTTCAGAAAGCAGAACTGTAAAGGGACTTGGTGGTAATCCATATAGTTTTGAATACCGGTTTGAATAATAGTTTGACACTGGTAAAAATAGTTGTTATGTTTAGAAAATTGCTGTGTACTTTATACAAGTCTTGAATTTCTAATAACCAGTACCAGCCGTTTGCAGGATTAGAACAGATGTCTTGTGAAAGGAAATAGATCATTCAGTATCTCTGATGATTTTCTTCTCCACAAAATACATTTAAGATCATAGTGTAGCATCAAGGCTATTGGCACAAATGAGGTGAGGCTGCATTAAGTGAAATTAGAGCAGGGAATTTCTGTCCGGCAGAATATTTTGAAGTTTTTTGGGGGGAGGAGAAAATAGTCCCAGTTTGGGATGAAAAAAACAAAAACCTCAACCTTTTTTGTGAGAAAGACCTTCCAAAAAGTTCCATTCTGGGGAGAATCAAAATGGAGTTTTTTGGCTAGCTGCTGGCCCGGAAGGCTCTTGCCAATTTCTCTTTTTCCCTGCAAGTGGAGAGTGAAATTGATAAGAGCCTTCCAGAAGGCAGCCAGAGGCTGAGCAGCGAGCACTCTGGTTCCCTGTCTCCCACCCAGCTTCACTGCCAGAGAGCTGGGGAAGTGGAGAGCTAGGGCATTCAACCTTCCCGCTTCGCCCCAACCTAGCTGTGGCAGGGAGAAAGTGAAATTGACAAGAGCTGTCCAGACAGGCAGCCCCAGTGCTGTCATTATGATTTTCCTGATAGGGAATTAAACATTTTTGGCAAAATTGAAGTTTCCCCATTTTGATTTTTTGGCAAAAAGGGCATTTTCTGTCAGAAAATCACGTTAACAGAAATTTTCTGACCGGCTCTAGAGGAAATCCTGGCCCCACCGAAGTCAATGGTAAAACTCCTAACGATCATTCAGTGTAATCCGAGCATTGTGCTCTGTGTCCTCTAAAGTCTGCACAGCACCCAAGAATACTTAGGGCTTGTCTACACTTAAAATGGTACAATGACACGGCTGGGCCACTGAAGCTGTGCCGCTGGAGCACTTCAGTGTAGGCGCTACCTATGCTGGCGGGAGGAATTCTCCCATCAATGTAGGTAATCCACCTCCCAAAAAGGTGGTAGCCAGGTCAACAGAAGAATTCTTCCATCCTCCTAGAGCGTTCTATAAAGGGACTTAGGTTGGCTTAACTATGCCTCTCAGGGGTGTGGATTTTGCACACCCCAATCAATGTAGTTAAATCAGCCTCGTTTTCTAGTGTAGACCAGGCTTTACTCTTTCAGTTCCCCCAGCCTCTCTCTAACTCTGCCCACCGACAGCCCAGCTAGTGAGGCTGTAGAAATGACAGATCAGATTAGATTCTTATTTTCTCTATCTCAACTTTCACTCAAAGATTCAAACCCAGTCTTTGACAGATGATGCCCCACAGAAAGATCAAGAAATTCTCTGACTTAAAATTTACACTGTTTCCTTGGAATTATCCAGTGAGGAGGTGTGATTTTTTTATCCTTTTCTGCTGTTTTATGGGGACAACAGTAAATCCAGTGGAGACTTCCATGTGCATTTGGAGTTGGATGTTCTGACAGAGAGCAGCTTTTCCTCACTTCTGCGGTTCTTCCAACCAGGGGTAATGCTGACATACAGTGGATCCTGATTCAGAGTTTCTTGAAGTGAATAAGCGTCTTTCCAATGACTTCTGAGATGAGTTTTCTGTGTCCATGTATACATAAATAGTTAGGTAATAGATAAACAGCCCATTGATTTTGCTCAAGAATATGCAGCATAGTTCCTGGTGTTTGTAGGATCAATAAAGCTTGTTGTTATGCATTGCAAATGTTTTCCTTTGTGTAGCTCCCCCCCCCCCCCCCCGACAGTCCTCCTCGGCCACCTTAGGGGGGCACGGCCCACACTTTGAGGACCTCTGGATTAGACTATAAACAGGCTCCTGGTGGTTAGAATACAATGAAAATTAGGTCACTTAGGCATAAACCACTGTCTCTGAAAAAAATCAGAAAGAAGATTGCCAGGAAGGCTAACTCCCTACAAAGAAAACAAGGGATTATTTGGCCCAGCTTTTTAAATATTTTTCTACAGAAAAATACCTGAGAAAATGCCCAACACAACTGAGGACCTGGGCCCAAATATCTGAGTTCCTTGAGGTTGACCCATAAATAATTTCATTGCTCAGTGAAATTTTGTTTGATCACATACAAGACGATACTTTTAGTGTTTGGGAACTGAATTCAGGTTGAATTGGGTTCAAAAGGGAGCTAGATAGATTCATGGAGGATAGGTCCACCAATGGCTATTAGCCAGGATGGGCAGGAATGGTGTCCCTAGCCTCTGTTTGCCAGAAACTGGGATTGGGTGACAGGCATGGATCACTTGATGATAACCTGTCTGTTCATTCCCTTCGGGGCACCTGCCATTGGCCACTGTCACAGGACAGGATACTGGGCTTGATGGACCTTTGGTCTGACCCAGTATCGCCATTCTTATGTTCTTATGTATGGCCATTCTTATGTTCCACAGGGCAGGGCTAAGTTCTGCCCCAGGTTGCATTGGTGTGTTGGGGGAAAGTTGGCACAAGGAGCCTCTTCTTTCACATCCACTCCTGGAGGGCCACACACCCTTCCAACATCTTTGTGAGGAGAGTGTACCTATCACACAGTAGGGCTTTCCACTCCCTACAGGCATGATCTGAGAGCTTGAGGAGGCCCATACATGCTGTAATACATACTCAAGCCTTTTTTGTTGTTGTTTTTAAAGGAACTCCATTATGCACTACAGAGAACACAACCTCCCTCCGCCCTTCTCCAGTCTTCTGAGCCTTCATGCTCATGGAATGGCTCAGGGCTCCCCTACATGGCCAGCAGGAGTCCTGCTTCTCCAACCCCTGCCCTATGTGGGGCCACAATAAAGACAAAGTTTTCCCCTGAATTTTCAAAATATTACTGTAGTAAATGTGTGAATCCTGCAAACACTCACACATATGAGTAATTTGATTGCACCCAACAGGACCACTCAGATGTGTAAAGTTAAGTGTGTGTAAGTGTTTTCAGGATGGTAGCCAGAGCGTAGAGAAGTGGCTTATAGTCTTCTTATAGAGGCTCTTCTAGCTTCTATGGTTTCTGTACTTTGACAAATTTAATGCAAATAGATATGAATTTTAAAATGTCCTATCCAAGTCCACCACATAAAACCGTGTGTTGAGGATAATTAGACATATTAATATACTGCAGATAAGTAACAGCATATTTCTGAGCATCCCTTGTACTAAAATAGATTCTCTCCAACATTAAAGTAAAAATCTCTGAGGTATTTGTTATTTCCAAAGAATTAATGATCATTTTGTTAGCTAACAGCCCAAGGCAAAGCAGAAGGATTTTAACAGTCTACCAAGTGGTTGTTTCACACAGGAATGACTGCTTTCAAAGAATTAAAGTTATGCTAAATGCTTTAACGATATGCCAAACAGCTAAGTGGTTTACAGCAGTAAAAGGCTGCTTGTTTTTCAAATCATTTACCCTAGCAGTTTAGATCCTGCTTCTTTAGATTTAGAAATCTAATCGTTGCTTGTAGTGAACTGATGATTATCCAGCCAGTTAGACAGTTGGACTAACTGTTAATGTAAAAAATAGAGGTACTTATGTCTAACATTTAAATGTACTTAAGGATGACCGTGTTAAATGACAGAGTGACCCTAGTTAAAAATGGCTCCCTGGGGGGATTTTTACAAGAGCTGGCCCAGCTCTGGTCCCGCTGGGTATGTCTGCACTGTAATTAAAAACCTGTGGCTGGCACGTGCCAGCTGAGTCAGGTTTCCAGGGCTCGGTTTAAGGGGCTGTTTAACTAGGGTGTAGACATTCAGGCTCCAGCTGGAGCCTGGGTTCTAGGACCCGGCAAGGTAGGAGGTTCCCAGAGCTTGGGCTGCAGCCTGAGCCTGAACTTCTACACCACAATTAAACAGACACATAGCCTGAGCCCCATGAGGCCGAGTCAGCTAACATAGGCCAGCCACAGGTGCCTAATTGCAGTGTAGACATAGCCACTAAAGTCAATTCAGCCCCTCCTGTTTTCTGCCTACGGCACACAATAGTTTAGTCTCCTAAGGAGTGTCATCACTTTGGTCTAATTCTCGTGGTTGGGCTGGCCAGTGTTTAGTGGCCTATGATATAGAGGAAGTCAGACTGGACGATGTGGGGGTCCCTTCTGGCCTTCAACTCTAAGACTCTATGATAACATTCAAACTCCTGTATTTGTCAATATATCTATGTCCGTTGTATTTGATTTCCACATATTGTACCCTCCTATGGAATGGCAAAAGTTTGGGCCAAAATCAGAGGTGCAGAAATATTGAAAGCTGGTGCTCTAGACACCTTGTCTCAATTCATAAAACTTTAATTTGCCAATATATTCACACCAATACAGTAAAATATCCCTCATTATCTCAACCATCTCACAAATTGAATAGGACCAGCACTGCTGCTTAACTGTTGAAAATACCACTAATCCACCGTAACTCTATTTCACTGTTTGTGGGAAAGCCCTATTAATATATAACTTTGAGGTACTGCTGGGTGAAATTTTTCAGACAAAACTTCTTTCACCAAAAAATGGTAATTTGGATCACTTAAAATATTTGGCAAACTTGTGTCCAATTTGCCAAATTGTTTCAGTCAGAAAATAAAAAAAAAATTCTGAAAAAATCAAAATGTTTCACTTTGAAATTTTTTTAAAATGCAACATTTTGATTTTTTTATTCAAAAAGATGTTTTGTTTCAGATTTTGTTTTAAAAGGGTATAAAACTCGAACCAAATGCAACATTTAATTTTGGGTCAAATAAAAATGTTTTGTTTGCCCCAAACTTTTTTGGTTTGCTGAATAATTTGAAATATTTTGGTTTGGTGCCAAACTGAAACGATTTTTTTTTTCAGGTGGGCCACCAAACTAAAAAAATCAATTGTTTGCACAACTCTACTGTTAGGTCCAGCCTCAAATTTATTTTATAGAAATGACAAATACCTCCATAACTTCCTCTCCTGCTCTGTATTTTTGGTATCTGAAAATATGATAGCATCAGTTTCACACCTGCTGATTTTATCAACATGTTTGCACTGAGAGCAATAAAATTTATCATATTTTTGTGGGTATCTAATGCAAAACACGTTTGACACCTGGAAACCAGAACTAATTGATTACCTTAAGCTTTTTAAGCTTGCTTATTATCTTTGAGGACAACACAACAAATTTTATGCAGCATGCTTCATTTAATCAGACTATCCTAACCTTGAGAACTAGACTGGATCATTGTTCATTTGACAGAACAAGGACTGCCCAGCATCTACCGACAGTGTGATGAATATAAACACATCCCCAACCTGAGATAAGTATCTAGCTCTACCATAAGCTAAATGCACAATCTTCCGCTAGATGTAAATGTATAACATGGAACCTTGTATGTAATTGATTAGCTATTTCATGGATGCTTCTAGTCCTTCCTTTCTTATTCTTAAATTGCACATTTTCAATTACTGCTAAAAAGCAATGGTGATTATGGGGGGGGGGGGGGGGGAATTGTGGGTGTGTATTATAGATGAGACTGGTAGCACCACACCACCTATTATTAAGCTTGCCCAATACATTATAAGATCCTGTTGTCAGTTGCTTATAATTTTGTCAGTTATTTTGGATAAAATTTTCTATGCTGAGCGTTTGCCTCAGGATTAATTTCTTTTTGGAAAATTTCAGCCAAAATGGTTGGGGTGGGGAAAGATGCATGGCTAAAATCTGCTGATTTTTTTCTTTGAGAAGCTTTAGCGCCCCCGTGCTTTAGAGCAGGGACTTCAAATTTGGCAGGGGGTGGCTTGTGTGTCAAGGTATGACTTTTGCCATTCCTGTGAAAACCTGCTCAAATTTGACCGAGTTATAAACCTTTGAAAAATTGCAGCTTGCACATGCTCAGTGGAGTCTTGCTAGAGTACTGCAGCTAAAAACTCCCAAGACGCCTTGTCCACTGAGCATGCTTGCAGCTGAGCAAGACTTTCCCTACAATTGCCGCTCTGAGCTGCTGCAAATCATGCTGGGGCCAAGCCCTATAAATGCAAGTGGGGAGCCTGTCTTGCCTGTACTGTCAATGTCCTCCTGCTGGTGCATAGGAGTAAGCTGCCTGGTTAGAATGCAGCAAAAGCAAGAGCCGGTGGCAGGTGGCAGGTGGGGAGGACCTGTGACATGGACTGAAGGCTGGCTGGGGAGGAGGAAAACTGGGACTGGCCGGGCAAGGAGACTGGAACTGGGAATCAGTTGGACAGGAGAAGGAGATGGGGTGGGGAGGAGAGATGATATGAGGAACATACTGTGAAAAATCAGGTCCTAGGTGTCTCAAATTGAACACCCAAAATTACCTTTCACCTTAATCTCTCTGTGCCTCAATTCTCAGTCTGTAAAATGGGGACAAAAACACCTTCTCCTCTCACATTTTTGTTTATGAAGCACTTGAATACTCTAGTGAAGAGCACCATAGAAAAGACCACGAGGAAATGAATAATCCTGTCTTCAGAGCAGGATGTGAATAGTGTACAGTAAATAAGATCTAGGGCCTCACATTGAAAAATAAGGATAAACCAAAATATTGAATAGCTGCTCATTAAATAAGCACCCTCTCTCATGTGCGCTGAATGAGGCAGTGGTCCTGTGGGAAAAAATAGTACAAGATCATGTAATTAGAGATTGAATCGTAATGCATAGGTAACGTTAAGCCTGGCATTTCCTAATTTGTGAGTGTTTAACTTGGCAGCCTTGATAGTTATTTTAACTGTGTGTGTGTAATATATAAAAAATGAGAGAAACTGTGTATGTATGTGTTTGATATATACATATACATCATAATTTCCAGTGTTTACTCAAAAACAAAAAACGAGTGGCTTGACCACGGTTGGAGCAAGATGATAAACTCCACATTCCTATGTAAACGTACTGCCAACATACTGTCACACAAATGTGTAACAATATCATACCTCTCTCACTTTGCTCACCTCCTTCACCACTGCACCAGCACTGTACTTTGAGCCCCCACTGCAAGCAGCAAATTATTCTAAGGACTGATGCATGTCAACCTCAAAAATGTGCTTAGTCCTTCTCCAGTGGGAACAGCAGGACACAGGGAGATTTCTTTTAAATCAAGTAGCAGAGCACCTTTGGGCACTCAATGGACAGGTTCTCGTCTGGAATCCCGGTGTTTCATTTATGTAATAATTATGTTCCATTGTCTGTAGCACAAGCAATCTGACCCCAGTCCAGGTTTCCCCTGAGAGGTCTGATCCTCTCAAATAATTACCAGTTGTGAAACATGCTTTTCATGTTGCCCTCCCTTGCCAGTTTGTATTTGCCTGATCCTGTTGACACGTGGCATCAGGCTAATGTGAAGTGTACTGTAGGGAGCCAGGGTGGCTTCCCTCCGAACCAGAGGGTAAAGAGCCACTCTCTCAGCCTGAGTGGGCGGGGCCAGGCCAAGCTTACGCCAATCCCCGGAAGGTGGGGGTGGGACAGGAAGTACAAAGGGCAGGGCCCTTTGCCCAGTGGGGGCAGTACCAGGGAGGGAGGCAGACACAGGCTGCTCCCTTGGGATCCTGCTGCCGACCCAGGGGAGGCCCTGGGCCAGGAGGAACCTGACCGGGAGGAAGGCCTGTGGCGACCAGGACTGCCAGCCGCTGAGTACCCGGAGGACCTGGAGGAGCCAGGCAGTAACCCGGGCCAGCGTGAGTCCGACACAGAGAGGGAGCGGGAGCTGCCCGCAGCGGAAGACCCGGGCGAGCCGGAGGGACCGGAGAGACCCGCTGGAGAGACCGGGTAGGAAGTAGCCCAGGGGCAGAACTGCACCGTGGGGTGGGTGTGTTTGGTCAGCGGGCGCGGATGGCCCCCCGCTGACCCAGCGGCGGGACCTTCGCCTCCCACTACTGTCAGGGCCCTGGGCTGGAATGCAGTGGAGTTGAGTGGGCCTGCGTTCCCCTACCCCGGCCAACCTGCCTTGGGTAGCAGAACTGTGCGCTACAAACCCGTACCGGCGCCCCCCTGCCTGTGGGGCGCGCCGCAGACTCGTACCGGCGCTCCCCTGCCTGCGGGGCGCGCCGCAGACTGGTGCCGGCACTCCCCCTGCCCGAGGGGCGCGCCACAGACTCATACCGGCGCTCCCCTGCCTGCGGGGCATGCCGCAGACTCGTGCCGGCACTCCCCCTGCCCGAGGGGCGCGCCACAGACTCATACCGGCGCTCCCCTGCCTGCGGGGCATGCCGCAGACTCGTGCCGGCGCTCCCCCTGCCCGAGGGGCGCGCCACAGACTCATACCGGCGCTCCCCCTGCCTGCGGGGCATGCCGCAGACTCGTGCCGGCGCTCCCCCTGCCTGCGGGGCGCGCCGCAGACTGGTGCCGGCGCTCCCCCTGCCTGCGGGGCGCGCCGCAGACTGGTGCCGGCGCTCCCCCTGCCTGCGGGGCGCGCCGCAGACTGGTGCCGGCGCTCCCCCTGCCTGCGGGGCGCGCCGCAGACTGGTGCCGGCGCTCCCCCTGCCTGCGGGGCGCGCCGCAGACTGGTGCCGGCGCTCCCCCTGCCTGCGGGGCGTGCCGCAGACTCGGGCCGGCGCTCCCCTGCCTGCGGGGCGCGCCGCAGACTGGTGCCGGCGCTCCCCCTGCCTGCGGGGCGCGCCGCAGACTCGTGCCGGTACACATTCCCCACTAATTCCCCAGCGCCCAAAAAGTGTGACTAAGGCCCGCCAGTGGGACCATAGCTCTCCATCGCTCCCAAGGGGCCCGGAGGACCGACTGAAACCTGTCACATGCACTATACTCAGGGTTGGCACTGGCCATGTAATAGAAAATTATCTTGCTATGGGAGTGGGGTCTACTTACTTAAGGGATAGGAAAGTGATCTTAAAAAGAGCCTTAACGAGGAAATAGGCCAAAGGCCAAAAACTGTAGAAAAGCTGGATTGAGGGCAGGCAGCCTCATATTTATTTGAATAAATTTCACGGCTACACAGTGGAGTTAATCCTGAGCTGGATTATCCCTCTTTTCAAAAACACTCCTTTTATGGCTGCAGTTTACAGTTTAGAGTGTGTGATGAATCTGGTTCCCCTCCACCTTCGTTTCATTGTGGTCAGGGCCCAATTAGTTTAACAAAGCTTCCTGAAGCAGGTAGACTGACGTCCTGGCAGCTCAGAAATCCATGATCTTCCACTCTACGAACAGCTCCCAGGGTGCTATTACACTTCACAGTGACATTTGTTATATGGTTATATCTTCTCCCCTATTTTAAATATTACCCATCTTTACTTTAATCAATCGGATGAACAATTAAATGTCAGTGCTTTGGATTTAAAACCTTTCCAAGTTTTCCCCATTCCAACGTTGCTGGCATCCTCATCAACATATTATTGATTTTAGCTGTTTCTTGAAGGCAAAAAACACTGTAATTTAAATGCCTAGGACCTCATTTAAAATGTGTGAAATTTTAAATGGCATTGACCTTTGTTGCATTTTCCCTTTAAGTATCAGTTGTATCCCATGCGAGCTCTTTGTTTCTCTCCCTTTCATTGTTTTCAAAGCAGGCTGTAATAAAGCTTCTGTCCTGTGTGCTCCCAAAATGGGTGGCTTTCATCTGGTTGGTGCTGCTTTGTCTTAGGGAAAATCTTCAGTATTACAACTCCACATATAATTGATCTGGATACGCAACCCTGTGTTCAGTTTTATATAGAACAATGCAGGGATTAAAATGCAGTATGAAAAAATTCAGCAAAAGAACACATACAGGACCTGATCCGACTCCACGGAAGTCAACAAGTCTTCCAGTTGACTTCACTGGGTGTTGGATTGGGTCCGTACTACTCTGGTAGAGGTTATGGTTGCAAAAGGAGTTTCAGACTTGACACCAGCAAAGAAATACCTATTGCACATTGGGGGTGGGATTTTTCAAAGCACAGGATCCATTGACTTTCGATGCAAATCAATGGGACTTGTGCTGCTAAATCACTTATGTGCTTTTGAAAATCCCACTGTACAATTTTTGCATTGGACACAATAGAATCTTCCTCACCAACTGCATCATATTGTTTTCTGTCATCCTGAAATGACTTCAGTGAGGGGATTTTCATGAGTAAGGAGGCTCAGTCGTCTTTCAGAACCCACAGAGCTACGCTGCCGTTGAATGATTTTAAAAAGAGGCTTTAAGAATTATTCTTTAATCTCATTTAGCCACTGAGAGAGACAGCACAAACCTCATTTTGCTAGAGCTAATTGAACTCATATTTATTAAACCAAGAGGAGATATTTTGGCTTTTCCACGAATATCTTTTTTATAACTTGAGGATGACACCATTAATTGCTGAATACATTTGCGGATGGCTCTAATACAACTGAAATGTATATTGTAGTAAATATATGTGCCCCAAAGCACTAATGTTAAGACAATAGTTAACATGACTTGATAGCAAACGTTCTTTTGGGGCCTCTCTCTCAAAACCCATCAAAGTCAAGGGGAGTGTTTCCATTAACTTCTGTGGGTTGTGGATCAGGCCCTTTGTGAATTAATATGGGTAACTACAGTGGATTAATTTAGGCCTTAGTCCTGCAAAGATGTATACACATGCTTACTTCACATGCTGTGAGTAGCCCAAGTAACTTAACTTTGTGTACTGAGACTAGTGCTAATTGAAGTACATACTGTGACAGACAGGGCACTGCTCTGCAATAAGTGACAAATACTGTGGTATGTTGACCTGATTATCGGGATGTTTACTTTAATAGGGAGCTGTAAAGAAAAACCAGCAGGAAGGAGAAAGTATGGCTCATGATAGACCACCACTCAGCGAACACTTGAGGGCTGTTAACGGACAATGCCCAAACTGTTAGCTTTGAAGATTTTTACCTCCCCCTCCCCCCACCAATTTGCAAAACTAATTTTGTCCAAAAGAGCCAAAGTCCAGGAATGCAGAAAAAAAACAAAAGAACTCCGTCATTTTAACTCTGTCAGTCAGGGTCATTTCTCTCAAGAGTGAGGGGGAGTTGATTAGGGAAACCAGACTCTGACACAGCAGCCCACTGTGGGTGTCGAAAGCAGGTAGCCTGGCCAAGTTGCCATCAGGGGATGGTAAGCCTTTAGATAAGCTAGACATGTGTGTAGTCTTTATTCTTCTAACATCCTTTTTGCCCTAAATGCTTTGTTTATAATGCAAAATAAACTATGTGTAGCTTTAAGAAAGTTGTTAGTCACTGTATGCCACTGGTTATAGACTCACAAAGGGAAGGACCAGAGGTGGCCTGACTAAATTGGACCTGCTGGGTCAGCATGATGGATATACAGGGCACTGTAGTCCAGGGCCAAGTCTAAGAGTAGGAGCATTGCAGAATTCCACCCTAGGAGAGGTAAAGGCACAAGACCTGACACCTGAGGGCGTTTTCTCAGTGAGACTAGAAAGGAGCAGAAGTGCAGCTAGCCCTGTAACTGTGTCACACTGGGTCGCACGACTGGTGCCTTTACAAAATCTTTGCTAAATTTAATCTGTACTGCATAAAACTAAAGAAGTTTAATTCTGGGTAAAGGATGATTTCAGTTCGGATTTAAGTGTTACAAAAGATTTGGAGCAATCCTCTGTATGTGAACTGTAAAGTACAGGCACCTTTTAATAGGCAGATTGCAGCAGGACCTGACAAATATTTGAATTATATTTGTGCATGTGTATGAAGATTTGTATACTAGTGACATCTGCTATTGATCAATTAGCTTCCCAAGAAGAGTAAATAATCACTGAAAGTGGATTTAGGAAGTCAGTGCTTTAATTAAATCTGCTAAACGTCAAGTTTTGTTACAGTACTTTCACTCACTGCTTGTAAGTTTTGTCCTATCTCTTAGGATAGAATTAATCCTTACCTAGAGTAGGATTATGCATTTACTTTAGTTCACCTGGAGCTATTGACTCAATAAGCACTTTAATTTCACTCATAGTAACTCATAAAGATGAGTTTGATTAAGATCCTGAAGAATCCAAAGGGGAGTGTTGACCAGCAGCCTCATCTATATGATAGTACTAATATAAAGCTCTTCTCTAGCAGCACTGATGCCCCTTCCTCAAGTAATGTTCCCTTCAGCACTACTGTAGAGAGAACCTTTTTTATTGAAAAATATTTTTAATATTAAAGTATGACTCTTTCTGTTTTATTGTACCACAGTGAGGGTCTGGCCTCTAAGTACTACTGTAATACATAATAATAATATTAATGTCATTATTTGCAACTAATTGCACCAGGAGTCTCCAATCTAGATTGGGAGCCATTGTACTAGGTGCTGTACTTACACATAATAAGAGACAGCCCCTGGCCTGAAGAATTTACCATCTAAATAGGCCAGAAAAAAGGAAGCAGTATTATCCCTATTTTACAAATCAGGTACAGAGCATTTAAGTACATTTTCCAGGATCATAAGTCAGAGTCAGGAATTGAACCTAGGTCCTCTGAGTCCCAGTTCAGCACCTGAACTTCAACATCACCTTCTTCTTGATCTTGGCTCTAAAATGTTGCCTGTACTTTTAGAGGAGGAATTTGTGCTTAACAAGGTTATGTCAGACACCTGTGTGTCCGCTAGCCAGCTTTGCCAGAGTGCTGCTTATGCTGAATGCAAATATATGAATTCTTCTGGATTATAAATGTAACCAACAAATAGATAAGTCTGGCATCCCATAATAGTCTCTCTTTTTGCTGAATAGCAGAAAAGTTGGAGTGAGTCACTCCTGCTAAGCGTACTCCGCAGTGGACTCCTCAAATTTGAAGAGCAAAGCCTTTACATCTATTTATAACATTGGCTTTAAAACCCTTACTTGTGATTGACTTAACCCATCATGTGACCATCTGGTTAATCATGCATTTCTTCGCTGAAGTCAATGGAAAGACTCCCATTGACATCAAGGGAGCTGGATCAAATCCCTGAGCCCTTGCTTTAGGTCTTCTTCTCTTTTATGTGGCTTTTGTTCCCTCCCTCTCACTGCAGAGGTCTTTGTATCCACCTGCTATATACTGATATTCTGTGTGAGGCTTTGCATCAAATATAGTCTTTTGTAGAAATTATGGGATGGCCCCCCACTATCTTAAATCTGTCCCTCTGTGAGGGAAAAAGGAGTTCGTTGCTGACCCGCAGCTGTTATATCTTCTGAGGCTGTCCTCAACTTGACACTGCAGCTGCTCAAGATTGTGTCTGTGCTCTCCCCCTCAGCAGTTCAGCGCCCACCCTCTTCCCATTGCATGGAACTCCCTTCCATCAGTTGCTCGGGTCAGATCTCCCCTCCCCTTACAGCTCAAGCCCCCGCACGCACATCATGTTGAGAGCGCCTCTTTTTGTCAGCAGGTCTGGATCTACCTGTCCTGCCCCCATCCATCTGCTCGGTCTTGGATCCCCTGCTTACTCCTCACTAGAGGTGTTCAAAGTGAAATGGAATTAATCCTGTGATCAGACTGCTGGGAGGCCTTTTCATTTGAACACCTCAGATTTGTATCCTCTCTCTTCCCGTCAGGCTAGGCCATGAGCCACTGTAACCCTTCCAGCAGGGCATTGCTCACACCTCTTTCCGTGTTCCAAATGCTTGATTGTAGGCAAAGAGGTAATGGTGGTTGTTAATAAGTGGTTTGCCTCATGTCACTATGGGGCCGCCTCAATCATTAGGGGGAAAAACAGCTTTTCAGGTCCCCCCCCGCCCCCTCTCCCTGAGCCTGGAGGAGAGGATGTTACTCTAGCTTTACGGCTGGATTAAGCCATGTGGGCTTAATGGAGAGAGAAGACATGGGCAAGGAACTCATCTGTAATATCCATTTTACACATGAATAAAATGAAGTCAGGTGACTTGCCTATAGTCACCTCATTAATCAGTAGCAGAGCCAGTAGAGACTTCTGGCTCCCTAGTCCTTGCTCAAACCACCGTCATATCCCTTCCACTACACCTCACTCCTGCAGCAATCCATGGAGTGGGTGCACTGTGTATATATTGTCGCACGTGTGTGCCGCCTACACACTAAAATGGCAGAGCAAGCAGTGTGTATCACTTTTGGTCCACAGAAGAGGTGTGCTGCATCGGTCAGGATGCACATGTACTCAAGGGGCTTGAATGTGTTGAAAGGCTGGAGCTGGGGAAAACAGATGCAGATTTGAATTTCAGCAACAGCAGGCGTCCATCATGTGACAAATCCCAACCCTATGAAGCTTTTGGAAAGCTGTCATCTTATCGTAAATATCTGTAACCTATTGAGCTACTGTACTAATGGATTTCAGATTACCTGCTGACAGAGAAGGAAGAGAGAGACATCAAAGGGAAAATGATCTTTTTAGTTTTCCAGAGTCCTACAGCTTTAATTCTGAGAGCACCCAGTCTCTTTGAATCAGCTGTCCAGTGCTACACCGGAGTGGCAGGAATGTAAGAACTGCTCAGTATTAAAGGAAAACGTGCAATTCATTTGATTCCTAGAATGTACTGATCTCCAAAACGCCTTTCTCTCTGCAAGCCTAAGAATGCTGTTTTAGAACTGTCAACTTTAAAGAGTGAATCCTCCTTCCCAAGCCTTTTCTTTCTAATGATGGCAATAGTCTGGGGAGATAAAAGGAATGCAGACTGATAGAATTTCTTTAATTGGGAGGCTTTGGAGAGGTTTTCCCACATCTGCTGTGAGAAGCTGACGATGGGCCGCATGCAGGATGACGTTCCATAGTTTCTTAACATGTATCCCAGCTCGGGCCAGTTCTGCAATAGAAACTTTTGCCCACATTAGGTTAAAAAAAATCCTTTTGCCGGTATAGGTTATTTCACTCCAGAAACTGGTCTAAACCATATCAGCAAAAGTACTCTTTTTATCAGTATAAGCTGCATCTGCTCTAGGAGGTTTCACTGGTACAGGTATACCAGTAAACATTTCTAATGTAGAACTGGCCTAACTTAAAACAGCTTTTCTTTCTGTACAACCGCACACCAAGGGATAGCCCACCAAGTGCTGCTCATAGGCACAAACCCCTGTCTGGACCCCTCCCAGTGGGTGGCATGGCTGAGACTTAATTATACTAGTCAGCTCAGTCTCCCCTTAAAGCAAATGGGGACAGCTCTCTTGAAGAAACAATTGGAGAAGATTGTTCATCTGATCTTCCTCTCCAACAGTGGGACCGGAGGAGAAGGCATGATAACTTAGCTTGCTTGTCCCTGGCCCTGAGATCTTGGGTACCCAGTTGTTCTTGGGACACTACAGATTATAAACCTGGTTTCACCTTCACCTGTTTTAATATGAACCTAAAACAAAGCCATTTTCATGTTACCCAGATGTTTTAGGACCCCATAATGCTCTCATTGAAGCGAATGGAAGTGTGGGTCCCTAACGGGTACAGATGAAACGTACACCCAGGGAAGTTATGGAGGCAATAAGGTATGACAGCCGTCTGTAGCTCTCTCTCTAGCATGGAGGACAGCAGAAGGCTTTCTTCCCAGTTAACCTTCATCCTTTGTTCCCATGTGGGGTTGACCTGCAGTACACTAGCCCCTGTTGCTGTAAATTGCAGATAGGACAGGATATCATGGTTGTACATTTGGGTTGGGTGAACTGATCCACTTTGGGAAGCAGGATGGCCTAGGGGAGAAAGCCCTTGACTGAGACTTAGGGTTTTATTCCCAGCTCTGTGACCTGCTGTGGCCTGCTGTGTGACCTTGGGCAAGTCATTCCACTGCATTGTGCCTCAGTTTCCCTTTTTTGTAAAATGGAGATCGTGATAACTGACGTCCTTCATATAGTGCTTTGAGATCTATGGATGAAAGGAGCTATATAATAACTAGGTGATATTATCCTGGTGAAAGCTTCTGATACATTGTACTGCTGGACATACGCATTCTGAAACCCAGCAGGTTGTATGATGGCTGTTTCTAGACCAGTAATATCTTATGTATACAGTGTTGTCCTGAGGTTTTTTTTACAGCCTTCTTTGTAACCAGTGGAATATATTTTTCAAGCTACCAAAGGGGCAGGGGGGAACTATAACAGCCCCTGTCCCCTTTCCCATCCGCCCTCCCTAAAAAACCCTGAAAAAAACCCAGACATATAAAACTGAAGCAGTGTGTTGAGAGTAGTCTAGTCTGTAAGGAATTCCAGCCAGCTGCAGGATCTGATATCAGTAATACCTGTGCCATTGTATATTTGTTAGGACAGAAAAAATATTGCAAATCCTGAATAAGTTTGTAAAGCCCTCCACTACCAATTATATATATAATGTTAGTTTCCCAAAAATTCATAAGAGAAAATTAACTTAAATTCACTCCTTCACCTATATTGAGACACTCATATGTTCTGGCCTCAATTTCCTCTAATGTGTAAAACGTGACTTCCAGAGGCCCAGTTTCAGGAGCATCCTTTCCTATTCAGAAAAGCATGTAAGTACGTGCTTTCCTGAATCAGTCCCATACTCAGGTACTTCCGCCTGTGTGGGATGAGCTTGCTAATTGGACTATGTGGTGGCTTGCTCAGCAGCCTGTAGTAGAGGACAGCTATTCAGCTTTGCAGAAACTTTCAAGGTTTTGAAATTGTTGTTTTTGTTTTCCATTGGTGCCCAGGAGCCCCAGTCATGGACAAGACCCTCTTGAGCTATGCACTGTACAAACACAGAACAAAAAGACAGTCCCTGTCCCAAAGAACTTACAATCTTAACATGCGACAAGAGACAACAGGTGCAGGAGTACAAGGAAACAATGAGACAATATTGGTCACCATGACAGGCAGTGGGCTCAGCACATCAGCCACCTAACCATTGTCAAGTTGGTTGCAGCCATCATGGCAAAAAGAGAGTGTTAGGAGGGATTTGAAAAAGGCCAATGAGGCAGCTTTGCTAATGTTTATGGGGAGTTCCTGCCAAGCGTAAAGGGAAGCATGGCAGAAAGCACAAAGGTGCTTGTTAAATTTTCAAACAAGTAGATGATGGAGACTGACATCCTGGGCCAATCAAAGACAGGAGTCAACCTCTTGATGGTGAATGAGAGATGATTGGAAGGGTGGAGACAGGCTGTGAAGGGCTTTGAAATTATGTATGCATTTATGCACACATTCTGATACGTGACCCTGGGCTTGGAGGCTTTCAAATTCAGATGGAGGTGCATTATGATTAAATAAATAGCTTTCTGTATATAAAGAGAAACCAGAGCAAAGAGCAGAATCCTGGCCTTCCTGTTTTTTTAATGCATTTCCCATTTGTTGGCAGTAAAAGAACACTCACTGTACTGAATTAATCTCTATTCTCCCTAGTAATAAAAAGGCAGTGGAGTCGGATCTGAGATGCTTGAGGAGATAAGATCTGCTCCTATGGATCCAATATCCCTAGGGGGAAAAAGAAAATCAAACGTGCGAACCGTGGGGAATCTCAGGGGTGCTGAATGAATAGTCATAGTGAAGTGAAACAATTGGAGGCAGCCGTCATTCTGAAGTACAATTATTTCTTTTTTTAAAAATATAGAACTTTTAACTGAGCCTTTATATTCTGAGGGTGAAGGAGGGAAAGCAGCAGGATATTGCATGCCGTACAGTACTAAGCTTTGCAGAAATCATTTCCCCAGAGGTGCAGATCGAAGGATATAGCCTTCTGCCAGAAATCAAGGAAGAAATGAAAATTTCACATTGGATTGAAAAATTGGTAAAGAGTTGGGAGGAAAGAGTAGTCCTGGCTGAGGCCTTTTCAAGAAATGCATTGTTAATATCCCGGGATCTGAGCCTTTGCAGTTTGTTGGGCGGAGAAGAATATGCGGAGTTCTGAAGACAAAAGATTGCAAAGGGCTCGATCCTGCTCCCATCCCAGTCAATAAGAAAGCTCTCAGTGACTTGAGTGGGGCCCCATCAGACCCCTGGTTTGCACAGGAGTCACAGTAATGCATTCAGGTTCAGAGCAGATCTGCAGTGGATCATGCTTAGTTTGCTAGAGACAATGAAGGAAATGATGAGACTTGAAGCAAACAATAAAAATAAGAACCCTCTCCTAAAGAGAGAGGCACCACAGCACAAGTGCAAGAGTTATGGAAGAAGTCTCCCTACACGCCTCAGCCTGATGGGCAGCTCCAGAAAAGGAGAGACAGATAATTCGAGACTATATGGGGAGAAAGTCCATATAAAAGGAGATGCAATCTGTGTTCAGAGATCTGACAGACAACCAATGAGGAAACCGGAGCACTTGCAAACTGTGATGGATGAGGGCACAGATAGCAGGAGCACCTCAAGCAATGAAGCCCTGAATATCTTAATGTTAGATTTAATTGATCATCTGCTTTCTGTCTCCTAGAAGGGAACTCAGATAGAGTGTAAACCATTATTTCCATTGTACTGGGTTGCGCTCTCCGGAGCGATTTTTAATGCTCTGGATCACAGTGCTTTCAGGTGTTATGCACGCAGGGCTTCAACTGACAGGGCTGGTGAGGTACAGCGGAGATGGGGTGTATAAAGAGTCTTTCCCTCACAGCGGGAGTAGACTTTGGAGAGAGTGGGAAGGGGTCATACCAATAGCACAATCAAATAGGGAAAATTAATGCTAAATGTCGCTGGATAGATAATTCAGCCCGGCTGCGATCTGGTTTGGTTATGCAGGGGTTGTATAATCTTTATTTAAGATATCATTTGGCTTGCTCTGGGAGCAGGATTTTTCCAACCTGGTGTGTTAAGGATTTAAGGATAGAACACGGAGAACAAGGGACCAATAGAACACATGGTGCAAGGCTGTGCATTGTGGATGCTTTCTCAGCCCCTGCATGCGGGAGTGTGGGGGTGAGGGTCAAAATCTTCTGCAGTGATCGGGAGGTTGAGTGACTGCAGAAGTGCACAGCCTCAGGTTTAATGCTGGCTGCAGAGTGGCTGTGTTGTTACTTTGCAGCTTGGAAGGATGTAGGGGAGCAGTCTCTTTTGGTAGGCTCCCTATGGACTTCTCTGTTGACCCAGACTTTGTCTAGGAGCCACGCAGGGATTTCCTGAGTAATACCAGAAAATTAATCCAGCAAGTTTAATACATTGCGCAACCATCTTTTCCTATTGCACTATTGTACCCTGCAAGGGAACAAAATAGGGCTCAGTTCTGCAGCTGCTCCAAAGCAGGGGTGCCTGCCAAACTGGGTCCCTTAGGATTGACACTGAGAAATTGGAGCCACTTGCAGGTCAAATGAGAAAACTCCACTTTTTGCTAATGAAAGTATAAAAATCCAAATTCAAACCGTGCTGCAAAATGAACTCATCATCCTCTGGTCAGTTCTGCTACCTGGCTGCTGAGCAGTGGACCAGGTAGTCCAGTTAGCATACTCATCCCATGCAGGAAGAAGTGGTAATTGGCTGGATTCAGGAAAGCACTTCAGCATGGGAAGACTGCAAGGGAATGCTAGGTCTAGCATCCAGGCAGGTGTGTACTAAACATGGGCATTTACCACCGTAGCTCCTTTGCATCCCCAGCATACATGTATCCATAGGCATGCATAAAATGAAGACACAATCAGGTTGCACTGACTCACACTGTCAGTCTTATTTGGGGACAACTGTACACAGCTTTAATGTAGAAATTGAGGAGAATACACCCCAAAGCCTTTCTATCACCTAAAGTTTAGCCTGTTCCTCTCAGTGTTCTGTTTGCAGGAGATTTTCAAAGGCATAAATGGGACCTGGGCACCTACTTCCAAATGCAGGAAAAGAATTGTGCATTTCAATGATCCATTCCAGTTAGCCAAAATAAGACAAGTTAACGTATCTGGGCAACCAGCAATTTGGAAGGTTCTTGACTCTTAAATAGACCAAACAAGTAACACTTTAGTTAGTCTTTGTAGTTGTTAAAAGAAAGACTAAGGCAATGCATATGAAGATGACATTCTCAGCTATCTATTGTATATAAATTAACTTAGCTTTTGGATTCCACCTGATGGACTAAAGAATGATATGGTTGCAGGAAAAACACAATTTTCATTCAGTGCATGAGCACGTTTGCATTAATTTTTTATAAGAATTAATGACAGTGCTGTGTCCAATTTACCTAGGGTGACCAGATGTCCCAATTTTATAGGGACAGTCCCGATTTTGGGCTCCTATTACCCCCCACCCCCTGTCCCGATTTTTCACATTTGCTGTCTGGTCACCCTAAATTTACCACAGAATGGTAGAGGAAGTCTCCATTATGCAACAGGGATGTTCCCATAGAACATCAAGAACAAAAGGCCTAGCAGACATAGAGCAATATGCCAAATGGCGAGTATAATTTGCACATGCAATTGACTTGCACTAACAACATTGTGGATGCAAATAATTATGGATCCAAAATTGTGGCTGTTACATATTATTAGTTAGTTTCCAAAGAGGTTTTAGTGTCCTGGATGTAATTGTGTGTCTCTCACAAAGGGTGAAGCTCACTCCTGTACAGTGGGCTAACACATTTAAATCCCACATGAACTCTCAGAATAAGGCTTGAATGGTTCAGAAGCCTTGTGCTGTCTCTGTGCACTGGAGTAGATTTCACCCAGAGCAGGAAACTGATTTCAGTGTAAGGAAAAGCAATTTAGATGATATTTCTGCTGTGTTGCATGAGGAGTTACACAGCATCTTAGGGGAACATAGATCCCTAGGTTTCAATGATACTTATTGTGGGAGTGCAAAGGTGCCTGAGGTTGCATCAGTCCTCTTATGACAAGTCCCAGAATTATTAAACTCATCTCCATGAGTGACTATTAAAGAAATTTGAAGTGGCACATTACAAGGTAACATACACAGACAGGCAGTAGGAGAAAAGCAGTTTGCAAAATGCCAAAAAAGACACAACCATTATTTCAGAGGGGGAAGGAGGGGGCTGCATTGTGGGGTGTTGACTTGTTCCCTTGGGAAATAGGCCACAGAGGATTTAAGCAGTGATTTTAAAACCCCAGTACATTTTAAAGAAGCTTATTTCTACAATAATACAAAAGGTTAAGCACCAATTTTCAAGCATAGATAAGACCTCAGGGCACAAAGAGAGCAGAGATAATGCACCAGCAATGGTAAATAGGCAAAAAAACCAATTACCTAATTTATACTCTCCCTTGCTCCTCCTACCCTCAAAGGAATCATGCCGTCATCTGGGAGTCCATTTTGAAATGAGCTTCCAAGAAATGTCTGCAGCTCTTTCCAAGTACTCCCGTGCCACTGGTGACCTCAGCATGAGATTTCTTTCTGGAGGTTTTGCCTTAGAACTGCAAGGTCACAGCAGTGACCTGTCTTCACCACCATACCTGCCACCTCACACCTCCCCAAAGCAATGTTTTTAAAGAGAGCCACGTCTGAGAATGACCAAGAAAACATGGTGGGATTGACCCTTGAGTTAGGTAGTCAGGGGACCAAGCCCTGGTCCCACGGAAATCCAGGGCAGTTTGAACTATGGCTGTTAATACACCTGGCAAATCCAGGTGCTTCTAAGCACCCCTTTCTTCAGCCCAGCTCCAGTCTAACCATTTAACTGCCGAGTTTCCATATTGCTCTGAGCAGCAGTAGCATTAAGATATTCCAGAGACCCTTTGAAATGACACTGAAATATACCAATTTTATCAGGCCGATTGGGGTTGTATTTTGCCTCACATACTGGACACACGAGGCAGTAGCAGCAAAATAGTTAAATAAAATGTTGTGTTAAAAAACAATGTAGGATATTATTTGGTCCACACCAACCCTTTTTCCTGGGGAGCAAAAGGTGTTAATTTCCAGTGATCCGACAGTCACATGGTTAGGTGTGCTTACACAAGAGAGCACGAAGGGCAAAGGGAAGAATAAGGTGTGCTATCATCTATCACTCATGTGCTTCATGGACTAAAAAGTCCTTTGGCACTTATTTACAAGAGCAAACCCAGCCAGCAGTAAAAGTTAAAACTTAAGACCCTAGTTCAGCAAAGCTCTTAAATATGTGCTGCAGCCCATCTCTATTCAGCCAAGCACTTCAGCATGTGCTCAAATCCCATTAAAGTAATTGGGCCATATGCACCTGTCTAATGTTACACACATGCCTATGTGCTTTGCTGAATCGAGATGGAGTGTTGAACGGGGACTAGGATAGGAGACTGTCATCGGCAGCTGAAGCTTTGCAACCCCCAGAAGGAATCCCTCTATTATTTCTAATCATTCCACGGCAGCTTAGTCCTTGGGAACTCTGCATGGGATTGAGACATACATTGGCTATGGAAATGGAGATGCTCGATTATCTTCTACACAGCGAGACTGGCCTTGCTGAGTCGTCTTTTTAAGCAAACTTGTCTCTGCTTGATTGATTCAAATGTGCTTTATTAGATGCTCAGCTAACCACATGGAAGGGAGTACACAGAAACCAAAGGCCAGATTTTCAGACGATGTAAGTGGCATACTGCCATTGACTTCAAAGGAGAGATGTGGATTGACACCACTTGCAGATTGGTTGCCAAATGCACAGCAATATCCCTTTTGCTGAAGTTTCTCTAATTATTATGCTTCCACTATTTCATAATTCTGTGGCCTCTATTATGCAGGCGGTCAGACTAGATGATCCTCGTGCTCTCTTCTGCCCTAAAAATCCATTATTTCAAAAGCTGCACGCTACCTCTTTAGTTACAAACCCTCAGCTGTTTTCTAAGTACTTGTATACAAAGAATGTCTTTGGCATGGGTGTTGTCTCCAGCTTCTCACAATAAGGAAGGCTCATCCATTTAGAGGGCTAGATGATGTTTTCAGTAGAAGGTTCCTCATCTTGCTTTTGTAAACAAATAGCAGCTCTGGCCTATCAGCTGTCGTTGCCAGGGGTGCTTCCATTATATGAAGGTTGAAGAGGGGGAATTGTTAAGTTAGCTGCAAATGAAATCAGTCGGGTAGATAAATGTCTGTTTCAGTTGCACTGTTCATCTTTCTTGCTTCACAATCACTGTATATGTGGGGACCATGTTAATCTTAGTTACAGGCTGCTTTATTCACAATTCTGATAGGGTGGAACAATTCAATTCTCAGCTTCATGTCAGGGTCCTATAGTCCAGTGTCTGAACTACTTGTGTGATACCACTCTCAGATACCATGGGGATGGGCACATTATATATCAGAGCAACAGATACCATCAGCTTCCTATAGTTCTCCTATAGGGGCCCTCCTCTTATACCCTTAGGGTGAAAATCCCGGCAGGCAGCCAGCACAAGGTCCTATGTGCCATTTAAGACTCACATTAGCAGTTAGAATAGGATGTAAGTAGTACACAAAACCTTACACAATCCATCCCGGGGTAAATTTCACCCATAGAGCATAATCTCTGTACAACTCCTGATATCGAATAATCCTCCCGCATTTATGGCAAGAGACATGGCTCCAGTAATATTGGGATGGGAAAGCATACAACACAATAGTCAGTGCAACGATTTCCAGTCCCAACATCTAACATAGATGCAGTAGACAGTGAAATGTCTGTGGCACAATTGAGCATTTTCACAACTATCCATATTTAAAGGCTTTGCAGACTTAATAAAATATGAAATGGCTAAGCAAATTCACATTTTATTTTACAGTTCACTTCTCATTCCAGTATGGTATGATGTTTTTTTTAAATAGAGCTAATTTAGACAAAATCAGTTAACTAGCCCTTTGAGTCAAGACAAGGATTAGAACCTTGGAGCATGTTTCATGTTGCAGGGACATTTCTGTTTCTTTTCTGCAAGGTCTAGTATAAAAACAAACAAATACTCCTTGTTTCAAATCCTTTACCAAAATCTACCTGGATTTACAACCGTGCAAACCCCATTTGAAATTTTCATTGAAGAAGACAGAGGTTAAAATTTAGGGCAAAATCTGGCCCTATAAGAAAATCAAATGAGATTCTAGGTTGAAAACATCTCCAACAGTTCCTGAGCTGCGTAAAAGATATGCCGCTACAGGTGTGTGTCTCTCTTTCTGTTACAGTGTTCGCCAAACTGCTGGATATGTCTAAATCTGAGTATGGACCATTGAAGTAGATTTTCCCCATTACCTGTTTCACAGGTCAGCCTCCTCCTCCTGCTTAGTGAGCTGCCCCCGATTCTGCCCTCTGATGTCATAACTATTACTGAATGGCAGTGGAGCCAGCCTATAGAGGTAGAGCAAATCTGTTGGTCTTCCAATGTTATGCAGTTCTCTAAGGTTTATTAAGGGCTAGAAAATACATGTACAAGGGAAACCTTAGAAAACTGAAGAGTGTTGGAAACCCAGTAGACTTACCTTACCTTTACAGGCAGAACCCAGTGCAAATGGGGGATCAGACCAGGCTATGACATCACTGACACAGTGCATTCTGGGGAGAATCACCAGGTGGGAAGCTAGTGATTTAAAGTGAGCTGTATTTCACAGTTCCTTAAAACAGTATAATGGTAAATTTTAAAGGTATAATGTGGTGAAATGCCCCTTTATCTTCTTATAATGTTTAAAAGTTAACCAAGACTTTTTAGCTTACATGACAGTAGCAAACTGTCCACATATATTTGGAGTTAAGTTTATCACAGTATGACTTGTGTTCTTTACATTATTAATTAGTTATAGTGTATGAACTTAATCTAAGTGACATTTCTCCTAGATAACCCCTGCTGGTATATTGTAACAAGAAATTTCATACTGAGGTTTTCAAATGTGTCTAGGGGAGTTGGGTGCTAAATTCCCATTGACTTTCAAAGGGATTTGAGTGCCTAGCTGCCCTTTGTGGTTTTGAAAATCTCTTCCTACTGATTAAACCTTCAGCCAGGCAGAAATCAGCAGATTATGAATACATTTTATATTTATATATATATATATATATATATATATATATATATATATATATATATATATATATATTTCCCGCAGAAAAATTACTTTCTGATGGGGAAGCAAAGGAAAGCCAGAAGAGCGGTCATGAGACCCTCCCCAGCAGTATATTTCAGGTGCCCAGGGCAGCCAGCAGAGTGGTAAATCACTGTGGGGCAAGGGGTGTGATAGGCGCGGGACTGAGGAAGACTTGGCTGGTGGCTCCTAGCTGCACCGGGCTCAGCTGTTAGTCCCGGCTGGGCTAGGGAGGACAGGACTTCCTCTTCCCCTGCATGGCACTGAGGCCATGTCAAAGCCACCCCCTGGATGTAGGAAGCTCTGAAAACTCTCTCACCCCGCGCTTCCTGCACCCATCGCTCCTCAGCTGCACGGGGAGGGATCACTGTACAGGGAGCTGATCCCCTATTCACCCAACCCCCATGCATCCAGACCTCGTCATACCCAGACCCTCCCGCTGAGCCTCACCCACACACACACGCGTGGGCACACACACACACAGAACCCCCCCGACGAGTCCCACTCCCCCTGCACCTGGACCACACTGACAGGCCACCTGCACCTGGATCCCCACTCTACCAAGCCCCAACCAGCTGCACCGGGATCCCCACCCCACTGAGCCCCACTCCCCCAACATCTGGACCTCCCACTGAGCCTCTCACACCAAACCCATACCCCCCACACTGCGCCCCAACCACCTTCACCTAGACCCCATCTGCAGAGTCCCATTACTGTTGCACCCAGAACCCTCCAACAAGCCCCTGTGCATCCAGATGCCCCTGCACCCAGATCCCTCACTGAGCCACCCGCACCCAGACTGCCCCACGCAGAACCCTCTCAAACCACACCTAGATCCCGCATACTAGATCCCTCCACACTTGGATCCTGCCTTGCTGACCCTGTCTGCCCACACCCGGTGCACCTGGCAGGGAGGGACAGGGCCCTGGGGTGTTTCTGGGGAAGGCCCGGTCCTTGCACTGTGTCAGGGATTGGTGCAGCCCCATTGCTGAGTCCATGTCCCGGGTAGGAACTGCACAGTGATTTCCCACCTCTGTGCAGCCAGTGGCCTGTGCTCCCCAGTGCCATGCTGGAGCCTCCACATTTTTTGGACAAATAAAATTTGCAGAATTTTAAAATATTGTACGCAGAATTTTAAACTTTTTTTGTGCAGAATGCCTTCTGCAGTAGTGTGTGTCTGTTTATGTATATGTATTTCTAAAGCTACCAATAAAACAAAAGACTCAAATGTACAAACAAGCATTGGACACTAATGTATAGAAATCAATGACCTTTGACCTTGAAAATGACATTCTTAACAAGGGGCCAAATTCTGCTTGACTTACTGATTTCCATGGCATTACTCATGTCAGTGAGGTGATGTAGAGTTTGATGCAATACATTTGGCTGCAGTGTAGGAAACTCAGGTTCTCAGACAACAAAAACATTTTTTCCCCAACATAATATTTTAAAACTATACATCCCAGCTTTTCTAGCATTTTATAAGACACTTAGCAGATGGGGAAACTGAGGCTGTGAATTGGAATTAATTTGCAAACTGGACACCATTAAATTAGGCTTGAATAAAGACTGGGAGTAGATGGGTCATTACACAAAGTAAAAACTATTTCCCCATGCTAATTTCCCCCCACTCTTACTCACACCTTCTTGTCAGCTATTGGAAATGGGCCATCCTGATTACCACTACAAAAGGTTTTTTTCTCCTGCTGATAATAGCCCACCTTAATTAATTGGTCTCATTACAGTTGGTATAGCAACACCCATTGCTTCATGTTCTCTGTGTATATATATCTTCCTACTGTATTTTCCACTGCATCCATCCAATGAAGTGGGTTTTAGCCCACGAAAGCATATGCCCAAATAAATGTGTTTGTCTCTAAGGTGCCACAAGTCCTCCTCGGTTCTTTTGAGGCTGTGAAGTGATTTGTGCAAGATAGAAGCAGTTGCAGAACCCAGGTTTGCTGAGTTCCAGTTCTGTGCCCTGTCCACTGTCCCACAAGATAGACTGATAATCTTTCTGTGCTTCAGTTACATTAGTCATAAAATAGGAATAATAATAATTGCCGACATCACAGGGGTGTCATTAGGATAAATTATCTGTAAAGCAAGTTGAGCTCTCCAGATAAAAGGCACTATAAAATGCAACGTATTCGTGATATTTATTATAATAATGATCTTTTTTTCAAACATGGCCCTCTAAAAGAGTTCTTAGCACTAATTTCCCCATAAATCTATTGATTTTATTGGTGAGTCTCTTGACAGTAGTTTATAGCAATCTTAATGTGAGTTCCCCCCATTGAACCTGCTCATTAAGCATCTAACTGCATTTGTGAAACAGCACTGTCTGTGCAAAGCGCAGTTGAATGTTAAGGGATGTTCGTAACTTTTTGGCAGGGTTACAGTTTCATTCTCTGGGATTAATGACTGTGGTATTAAATATTTATTTGGGAATGTTCACTACATTCATTAACACTGATACCTCCCATTTAAGGCTTTGGGTAAGGAGAAACGTCTTTCACTGTGTTTAATATTTCCATAATAAAGAATTAAATTAAATGACGGGGCAGTTTTCTGTCGATGCAGCAGTAGTCTGGTCTGCCTAAGTGCAAGGTTGATCAGCCAACTTTTAGGTTCAGGTCAGAAGTGGCCTTTGTTTTCTTGTCCCAGAGTATGAAGGAAGCTGCTAGTGGCATGTTCTGATGATGGACTCTTTCTAGCTCTCTCTCAGACAGATGGTAAGCAGAGAACTTGCACTTGATGTCTGCCATGTCTAACACTGAATGGCCAAATAGCATTTGAAGCACAGATGTGCAGAAGAAATAGAGAACTGAATTATGTTTTGCTAATGTTCATTGAAATTTTTGGTTACCAT
Source organism: Chelonia mydas (assembly GCF_015237465.2). NCBI lineage: Eukaryota > Metazoa > Chordata > Testudines > Cheloniidae > Chelonia > Chelonia mydas. Next base: position 89,271,829 of record NC_057855.1, read on the forward strand.
AGTCTTTCTGAGATTAAAAACACCAATAACACCCGCCTAGGTACTCACCAAGTTTTCTACAAATGTCTCGTTTAACCCCTGATTCACAGTCTCACCCTCTTTCCCAAATACATTTAACTGTAGCTAATTTGGAGGCCTCAGACCTCTGGCCTTCCGACTGATAAGAATTAGAGACCCAGCTTGTGTGTGTAAGCAAACCCCCTACCCAGCGCCCAAATAACAGATCACAAATTACCACTACCAGCTCCACTACATAACATTGTAGTAACATGCAGCAGGTATTTGCTGGTTTGGCAGACTGCAGATGCCATAGGCCATGGAGCAGGGGGTACCGGCCTGGCCACCTTTTGGCTGGGCCAAACCCGAGCGGTGCTGCAACCCCCGCCCCCATGCTCCAGGTCGCAATGCTACTCACTCAGATTTGGAAGGGGTGGGTGTAGTGGCTTATGGGTGAGGCTGCTGGTGGGGGGAGGGTGCCTGAGAGTGAAGAGGAGGGTCAGGCGGGATGGGGAGCAAATCTATGGGCCCCTCACTTTAAATGATGCTGCACAGCCCTGGTAGACGCTTAAAAACTGTAACAGATATATTACCGAATTTATTATAAAACTTACCAAATAAACAGCAAGGCCTCAATCACACACTGAGTACCATGTGAGGGAAGTCCTATGCCTCACTGAGGATCTAGCTAGGTGCGTGACAAGTCTACTTGCGAAGGTCTGATTGAAGGATCGGGGCCCAAAATCTTCTGCCAGGAGACAATTAACATGTGCTTGGAAGGAAGGAAGGATACTTTTTCAAGATGTTGAGACTTCAGGGGACGGAGACGACTTGAGTCATTATACAAAAGTTTTGAAATTGTCCACTGATTTTTTGTCATCTCAGTTGTTGGCTGCTCACCTCGGAACATCTAGTGAGGTGTGACGTGCCTATAATAACTATTCAGTTGAGTCTGGAATCTAAGGGCTCAGCAGCTCTGAAAACAACACTGTTGTGTCTGAGGTTGGGCTGCTAAAACTTGAGGACACTTAAATCAGTGGGCAGTTTTTGAAAATGTCGGCCCTAAGACATCAGCCCTGCAATCTGGTTCATGGATACAGCTTTGAAATCAATTTACATCCAATGAGCCATTGACCTCAATGGAGCTGAGATAATTTACACCACCTGAGGATCTGCCCAATCATATTTCTGCAGAAAGGTGTCTATTTTATCATTTCATTGGCATTGCTTCGGGTGAGGTAACTTCTTTTCGAATTTGGGGATGAGAAGAGTTACCGAGTGAACAGTTCTTCAGAAAAATGAAGACAGGAGCCTTTTAAGTAAAGCACTGAGCTCTCTAAGAAGCAGGTTGAATTCCCATGAGAAACAGTTGTTTGTTGAGTGTAATTTGTGAGTTCAGGCTCATTGGAGAGAACCATCTTTGGCAGAGGAATTTAGTGCAAATTGTTCATTGAATTAACTTTGAAAACCAGATAGACTGTTTGTTAAAAAAATAAGAAAAGAAAAGAGAAAAAAATCATGAACTTCAACAGGATAAACAGAGAAATGGTTTGTTACCCACAAAGCCAACTTGGAAATGTGCAATGCCAGGCCAAATTCATCCTTGGGGTCCAATTCAACCCCCTGCTTTTTATGATTTAAATGTTATATGTATTGTACCAAGACAAGTGTTGTTTGAAATTGACTCTGCCTTTCAATCTTCTAAAGTGATAACGGTTTTCTCTGTAGCTTATCATAGCTTAGTTGTAACTCATTACAATTTGCACTGGGCATAGCACCACAAAGCCTTTTCTAAAGTGTAAAGATTTTTTTAATTCACCCTCATTAGTCTATGTGGCTTACCTCATTAGGTTTGTTTGTATTAACATTTAGGTCTAAATCCACCCATCTGATCAATGGGAGTACATCTCAGATAAGCAGCAGAAATGAAAGGTTATTTCAGCTGCTATGCAGAAACATTTTATGGATGTTTCTCCATTCCAAACGGAGTTTTTTCTCATGGAAAATGGCATTCCATAGAAATTACTGTAAAAACAATAGAATTTTAGACAGAATTAGACTTTTGTTGTTGTTGTTGGCTTTGTTTTTAAGTAATTGCCCTGTGGAATTCTATACCAGGGTAAATATTCTTTATTAAACTCTACAGGAGGTTCAAAAATATAAACAAAACATTATTAAATTCTATAGCAATTTTCAGTCAGGGATTGGAACATTCGGTTAGGTTGTCATCTGCATCCTGTTTATGCTTCAGCAGAAGAAATATATAATGTTTGGTCCTTGTGTGGTATCGTGAACACACATCTAAAGAATGAGATTGCAGGAAAATTTCTCTAAGAGCGAAATGATGTGAAAGTCCCAAATTTCTTCAAAACATTTACAAATATGTACAACACCTACAGTGCTTTGTGCTAATTCTTTTGGAATGAAGCAGTTCATTTATTGTCCTTCCAGAGAGGCAATAAATGCTGTATCCGAGAAAAATTGTATCAACTCCTCCTCCTCCTCAGCTCACGTTGGCTGCTATTTGCTCAAATTTCCATTATATAGGGGAAGTGGGGGTTGAGGAAGAGTAAGAAGGAATACTAGACTCCTGGTCTTGCTGCAGCTGCTCCCCATGTAAAGTGAAGATGAGCCTGGCCAATCTTGTTTACATCTGCTTCTCTTTGACAGTGAGTATAGGCTTCCAGAGGCCCATTGCCATCACTCCCAGAGCGGAGTCGCTGCGGGGAGGAAGAATATCTTATGATAACTAGACCTGCCTTTGTAATAGAGAAACGCAGTTGACTATGAGATAAAAATCTCAAAACTTCACCACACAAGGCTTCCAACACATATAACACTGAGGACAACGTTGCTTGGGATTAGGGCTGGTTAAAAAATTTCCATCTTAACTATTTTTGATGGAAAATTGGTTTTTTGACTAACTGAAAAATTTCACAAAGCCTGGCCACTTTCAGTGGGAAATTTCAACTTTCTCCAGAAAAAAAGAACACCAAACCTCAAAAATTTTAATTGGGAAGTGCTGCCATGCTGCCGCATGGAAGGGTCCTTTGGGTGCCTTATGCCCCCATTCTCCATTATGGGCCAGGCTTCCTCGCCAGACGACATGTTCCACCTTGGCCACATAACTACCACAGTGCACCACACCAGCTCTGTGAAAGGTTAGACCAAGTTATATCATGGGTAAGGATTCGATTTAGTCACGGAAGTGATTGATTCCGTGACTTTACTGGACCTCTGTGACTTCAGCGTCAGCTGTCGGCGGCAGGGGCAGAGCCAGGACTCTGCATCCCTGCCCCACGGCTGCAGCCAGAGCTGGGGCTGCGCCCCTTCCCACCCACACCGCGGCTGCGGCCAGGACTGGGATCCAGGCTGTGCACCTGTGGCTTCAGCCAGAGCCAGGGCTGTGCGCCCCCCTTCCACCCCCATGGCTTTGGCAGGGGCTTTGCCCACCCTGTGGTGGTGGGGCTGGGGCTCAGTCCCTGCCCATGAGGCTCCAGCTGCCATTCCTTCCCCACCCCCACCCTTTCCTTTCGTTGTCCCCCCCATAAAATCCTGAGAACTGACAACACTGGATAACCTAACACTAGATAAGTGATCAGGAACAGTCAGCATGAATTCACCAAGGGCAAGTCATGCCTGACTAACCTAATTGCCTTCTATGATGACATAACTGACTCTGAGGATGAGGGGGAAGCAGTGGCTGTGTTATTCCTTGACTTTAGCAAAGCTTTTGATATGGTCCCCCACAGTATTCTTGCCAGCAAGTTAAAGAAGTTTGGGCTGGATGAATGGACTATAAGGTGGATAGAAAGCTGGCTAGATCACTGGGCTCAATGGGTAGTGATCAATGGCTCCACGTCTAGTTGGCAGCCAATATCAAGTGGAGTGCCCCAAGGGTCGGCCCTGGGGCCGGTTTTGTTCAACATCTTCATTAATGATCTGGAGGATGGTGTGGATTGCACCCTCAGCAAGTTTGCAGGTGACACTAAACTGGGAGGAGAGGTAGATACGCTGGAGGGTAGGGATAGGATACAGAGGGACCTAGACAAATTAGAGGATTGGGCCAAAAGAAATCTGATGAGGACAAGGACAAGTGCAGAGTCCTGCACTTAGGACAGAAGAATCCAATGTACCGCTACAGACTAGGGACTGAGTGGCTAGGCAGCAGTTCTGCAGAAAAGGACCTAACAGTTACAGTGGACGAGAAGCTGGATATGAGTCAACAGTGTGCCCTGGTTGCCAAGAAGACTAACGGCATTTTGGGCTGTATAAGTAGGGGCATTGCCAGCAGATCGAGGGACGTGATCGTTCCCCTCTATTTGGCATTCGTGAGGCCTCATCTGGAGTACTGTGTCCAGATTTGGGCCCCACACTACAGGAAGGATGTGGAAAAAATGGAAAGAGTCCAGCGGAGGGCAACAAAAATGATTAGGGTGCTGGAGCACGTGACTTATGAGAAGAGGCTGAAGGAACTGGGATTATTTAGTCTGCAGAAGAGAAGAATGAGGGGGGATTTGATAGCTGCTTTCAACTACCTGAAAGGGGGTTCCAAAGAGGATGTCTATACTGTTCTCAGTGGTAGTAGATGACAGAACAAGGAGTAATGATCTCAAGTTGCAGTGGGGGAGGTTTAGGTTTTGGATATTAGGAAAAACTTTTTCACTATGAAGGTGGTGAAGCACTGGAATGGGTTACCTAGGGAGGTGGTGGAATCTCCGACCTTCAAGGTTTTTAAGGTCAGGCTTGACAAGCCCTGGCTGGGATGATTTAGTGGGGGATTGGTCCTGCTTTGAGCAGGGGGTTGGACTAGATGACCACCTGAGGTCGCTTCCAACCCTGATATTCTATGATTCTACCATACATCAGTCTGCCCAGTTTGTTGTTCTCCTTGTCTCCCAGCACAGATAATCATTCTCTCTCTTTAAATTCATGTTTGAGAATAGAATAGAGATAAATCTATACTATACAGCAAAGCTCCTTTTGACTTCAGTAGAGCCAGTATTTTACCCTCGATACAGAGGCAGCTGTTACATGCACACTGAAAGTGTATTTGAACACCACAGATCTAGAAAACTCTTCCACAGTGAACTCTGTATAAAGAAGCTAAGGAGGAAACATGTTGATTTCTGTTGCAAATGCACAATCGCGTAACGTTAGTATTTAGTCTTTAATTAACTTTGTGCTGCTAGTTCCAGAATATCAAGCAGCAACTTCCAGGAAATTTTAAATTTATAAACATTTGCTTATATGAAAACTGTAGTTTGTTCATTCCAAGGAAGTTACAGTGTCATTACCTCAGGCTAAACCAAATCTTGCATTAAAGAAATGTAATACAAACATGATATTTTGTGGCAGTTTAGACTGTTCACCAACTGAATTGGAAGGCAAAATACTGTAATTGCACACATGGTTATTTAGAAAGATCTTGGCATAAAAATAATGATGTTAAATCGGTAACTAGTAAAAAGTGAGTTGGATTTATAGATGGAATCATTATGCATCCATGAATAACAGCTAAAGTTAGAATTAGTGGGACCTGCTTTGATTTGTCTCACCTTCAATCATAAGAGATACCATGGCTATGTCAGTAACTACCAGGGCTCAGTACTATATACTGAGAAAAGGCATTTTATAGTCCTTTAATCTGCGTTCAGATGAAAAGATACTTGCCTTATTATTTTTAATTCCTTCACAAATTTGGAATGATATTGCTTTCATGACCTTGGTATAATTAACAGTAGCTATTTCTTGTTAATGAGCTATCACCTGCAAATCCATATAATTCTTTTGACAGGCTGACAGCATGACTAATTAACAAGGTTTGACCAATAGCTCAAATCCACTGGAAAGGATTTTCTTCTCTGACACTAAAAAGGTTCTCTGAGGCTCTGTGTATAAATATATCACAAATTGTGCATGTCTTCTGCAAGAAGGGTATCACCAAATCACCATGAATAGAAGTGTGTCTGTAACATTAACCTAGTGTAGGGGATATTTTACACCACATTCACACTGGGATTTAAACTGTGCTCGCAACAATGATGTGTGTACATCCTAGGAAGTGGAAGTGCATTATCATGCCAAGTTTTGAAAACAGTTTCTTGAAAGGACTGCAGATGTAGAGGGTTGGGCGTTTCATAAACAAGGGCCTTATGGAAAGAATCATGTAGAGAAAGGGTTGGGGCAGATGGTCCCTGCCACAGAGAGCTTACAAGCTAAGGATAAGACAAAGAATTTGCACCCTGGATTGAAAAAGAAGAGTTCCCTTTCTCTGTTACTGAAGCCCTTTGTTGCTGTGATGTCTGTGTTATATAACTGACAGCATCAGGGCTGGCCTTACCATGAGGCGAATTGAGGTGGCCGCCTCAGGTGCCGGACTGTGCGGGGGAGAGGGGGCACGCCACTAGGACCCAGAGTTTCAAAGTTTTGGCCCAAGCAAGGGGGCATGGGGGCGTCATTTAAGCTCCCCGCCTCAGGTGCCAAAATGTTGTGGGACGGCCCTGGACAGCATGCACCTAAAAGTCTCATGGATGCCTACAAGTCTGAATATTACTGGAACCTAGAGGGAAAGCCATACTGTTTTCATTTCCTTTGGGTCTACTGCCATATTTTATCCCTCGTTAAATCAGTGATAGGTGTTTTAGTTGCTCCATCTGTTCTCTGAAGTGATGCTATGTCTTCACTGCAAAAGGTGGTCTGTTTTTACATCAGAGGTAGCTTTTACCTTAATGTAGCTAGTCAAGGTCCACCCTACAATCCCACCTTAGCGTTGATCTCCCTAGCTACACTGAGATAAAAACTACAGTCCCTTGTCTCCAGTGGGATTTTATATGGAGGCAGCTAACTCGAGATAGTTATTTCAATGTAAAAAACCCCTCCTCTCTTGTAGTGAAGGCATAGTCAAAACCCTTGATTCAGCAAGGTATTTAAACATATGGTAGTCTCCTTGATGTCAGTGCTTAAATTTACATACATGCTTAAGCGCCTTGGTGAATTGGGGTTAAAGGTTTTGGAGAAGAGAAACAATTTGAACCCTTTCTGAAGAATTAAATCTAAAGTTAACTGGAAGTTCATGTGCTGTAATAGCTCTAAAATTTTTCTGTGTTCTGACTGTACTTGGCATTCACATCCTCAAAAGTTCTCTCATAGGCTTTTAAAATAAATAATACTGTAACCATATTTAAATTGGGTGCAGTCCTAGCAATCTAATGTCATGAAGGTTTCATTTAAAGAAGCCACATAAATTATAAGGACTTTAGACATAATAAATGGTCTCTGTTTCAGCAAAGAGACTGAGGAAGAGCACTGGGACTGCATGGATTCTCCATAGATACCACTTTAACACAGCAGTGAGTCCTATGTTGAGAATGCACAGCTAAACACACAGCAGCTGTCAGACTGCAGATATAACAGCAGGAGTGTGTTTCTCTGCTGGAACCAGTCCATCTTCAGTTATTTAAGTTCTGAATATTATAAATGACATGCAGGTTTGCTTGAATACAAGTGACGGCTGTTCATTGCTGATGGAGGTAAAGGCAACAAACCTGAATTTGCTAAAGATATCCAGTAGGTAAACTGTATTTTCTTATTACTGTTAGGTTATCAGAATATATTGTGAAAAAAATGAACTTCCCTTGACTACAAAAGGATAGCATGATTAATGTGAGATTCACCACGGACAGTCACTAGAACTCAAAGTGCACTTCTTGGCTAAACATATCATTAATCTTATCTCAAAATACTTCTCCATTAATATCAGCAGAGAGATGCTCCCACAAATTCCAAGCAATAAAAATTCAGGGAGGCAGGCACATTCTGGCTCCAGCATGGTTTTCACCTTCAGCGTCAACAGCCTATGTGGTGAATTACTGTTATTGTATTTGTAAGTAACACTCCACAGAGAATTTACAAAGCAGCACATTTGCTAAAGCTTCTCTCAAAGCTTTAGCACCCTGAATACACGTAATCTGTTTAGACCCTAAAGAACAGCACCTTCTAATCTCATTTCCTCCTCTCCCTCTCTCTCCCCTCACCGCCACCGCCCTCTGTCTCAACAGCCACTTAAAAACAAACTGTGCCATCCTCAGCTGAGGGGGCAGGAGGCAAAGGTGGCTCTAAGTGACGGTTTACACATCCTCTGATCCTGGCCCAGCCAGGGGAGGGGTCAAACCAGCTTCCAGCATAAACTCGGGACTGTTTCAAATCACACCGGTAGAATAGTGCCCTAAGAACTTAGCACCTCACACTCTGGCCCCAACACCTGCTCACCCAGAGTGCTTCCTTTCCACCTTGAGTGTCCCCAATAGAGCCCCGCAGCACGGGGGGCCAGTCAAGGTTTGCCTATTGTTCCAGAGGCACAACACGCAGGCCAGGATCTGGCTATACCAAACTAATCTATTTTACAACGTTCCCAACCAGTGACACCAGACCATTCAGCAAGAGTGACGCCATGCTCCTGTGGTGTCCTCCCACTTTTGCTCATAGCCCAAAGTAGGCTTTAAAAACTGTACTTTCAAAAGATGAAGACTGAGCAGCTTTTAACTAACACCAAAGTCTATGTTGGGCCAAAAAGCTAAGGCTAATCCAGTCTCTCACTTCAGCCTGACTGTAGGAACTGTGCAATGCCACCAACTATTACCACCATCCATTCCGTCCCCAGGCAATTTCTCATCTATAACAGCCAAAGCATTGCAAAGCTCCATACATTTATATACAGTATGAAAGTAATTACAGAGACTCACATTACAAAATGCAGGGAAACACCATGTGATAAATATTTACTCTCCTTCTAAGCAACTAAAAGCACATAAAAATGCTGATTTTTCACCACTGAGGATCTAGCCTTGAACCTATTTCCATACAATTAAAGATCATAATAAACTTTAGAATAATAAAGGTTAGAAAATGGATAAAATTTTGGATCATTTAAAAACACCCAGGAAGGTATATTTTGGGGTGGAAGAATCACTGTTCAAAGTTGATCTCAGCTGTGCAATCGCATACATTATATAACTATCAGTTCTTCAAGTACAATTTATTGGCCAAAGAAAATCATGGACAATAAAAATATTCCACTATCAGTCACTATTTAGGGCCAGATTGTCACCCAGGCTGGGATCAAAGGGTAGAAGTCTCCTTACTATTTGTGCAGGCTCTCCATATCGTTGTTAGCAACGCAGGGAGAGAGCAGCCTATGATGGACCACTAGCCAAGTCTTCCCCACCTACTAATGCAATGGTCAATGCAGCTGAGCCAGCACTGCAGGAGAAGCAATCTGCAACAGGTATAGGGCTGGCGCAGGTTGCTGTACGTCCTCCGGAACAGATGGGGGAGTAAGGAATCAGATTGTGACTCTCTGAATCAGTATGGTTCTTGGTCTGCTTCTGGGGCAATAAACTGTGTGCTGTCCCTTGCTCGAGGCTATTGGCAAATCCACAACTAAGCCCTTAGTGAACACATGTTGAGGTTGTTCAGAGAGATTGCCATCATTTGAAGATCAGAGAGATGTGTTCAGTACCTAAGAACTGTCCCAAACCACTTTAGCAGTCTGATTTTATATTAAACCATTGTCAAGGTCTTTCGCTTAATAACAGGATTAAAATATTCAGAGGGATCTTGTTAATTAGTTGACAGCATTGACTACAGTGGTTAAACAAGTACCACATTAATATGGGAAAGACTCATAATACACTCGCAGAACTGCATAGCTTTCAGCAGAACTGCTGCAAATTTAAATCAGCAGTCAAGCCCTGAAAGATTTCACTGTCACTCGAGCCATGTTTGTGAAGTGATTGTGGCTTTAATTTTTGAGTCAGCTCTCTCCAGGCTGAGAGCTGTGTGCCCTATTGTTTGTTAGGGAAGCTCCATGTGTGCTGGGAAGCACATCTGTGAAGAACTTGATGTGGAAGTGAAAGAAGATGAAGGCTTTAAAAAGGCGTTAATGAGTTGGATACAGGTCAGCAATGCATTAAAGATATCCTCTTCATTCCAAATAATTGCCCACTCGGGCTAACGTTCTCAGAACACCACATCAAACTTGGGTGAACTGGGGGACTAGAGATCAATCAAAATGCCAGCTACTCTCTCCTGCCATGAAGAGACTGGATAAATATCCATTTTTAAGTACCTACCAAAATTTAAAATGTATGAATGTTTGCACCATTACAGGCCTTTTTATATCCAAAGCTCTTTGTAAAGGACTTTTTTCAAAAATGTATATTTTTTAAATTAGCACACAGGGGTCTAGATACTCAGCTGATGTCAGTCCTGGAGCTTTGCTGATTTACACCAGATGAGGATCCGGATCATTGCATTTTATATCTCTACTAAAAAGGCAGCCCTTATCATTCTATATCTCCCCCAGGCCAGAACTGCTGAGAGAAGAAGCAAAAAAGGGATGATTTATAGATGAACCTGTTTTCATTCAAGCCTGAGGATCATTTTTGTATTTGTTCTTGTTTTTAACCTAAAACCAATTTAGGGGATTTCCTGTTTTGTATTTCAAAAAGCTTTGCTTCTTCTGATAAAAGGCAAAAATGACCTTTTCCCAAATCCTATTAATGAGCCATAAATTAGTTGTGGTATTCTGTTCCCCTCTCCCCCCGATAAATAATGAAAAAGTGAACAGTGCATTCTAACAGGAAAGTGTACTTCACAAAGTGTATGACAAAGGGTTTGCTCATTAAAGTTAGATGTTGCTTGACATAAAGGGTGCTTGACATAATCTTCCCTAACACAACTCAGCTCCCAAACAAACAAACAAACAAAACAGCAACCAAGATCTAAGCAATTTTCTGGATTTTACCATTTCTCTTGTTTCAAAAAGACATAGGTCATCCTGCATTGTCAAGGTGTGGGGTATAGCATGGGTGACATCCACTGGAAACAATTCTTTCTAGCAATTAGCCCAGGGAGGAAAACTCTCCCCTGTGGGAATTCTCTTCTCATGGAAGTGGTCCCATCCACTTAGGCTCACAGATTCATAGAGGTTAAGGCCCAGAGGAACCAGTAAATCATCTAGTCTGACCTCCTGTATATAACAGGTCCTTAAATCTCACCCAGTTACCCCTTCATTGAGCCCAATGACTTGTGTTTGGCTAAAGCACATGTTCAAGAAAGGCACCTCGTCTTGATTTGAAAACATCAAGAGATGGAGAATTCACCACTTCCTTTAATAGTTTATTCCAATGGCTAAGCACTCTCACTGTTAAAAATGTGTTTCTAATTTCTAATTGGAGTTTGTCTGGCTTCAGGTTCCAGCCATTTCCTTCTCCATGAGATTAAATACCTTTAATACCTTGTATTTCTTCCCTGTGAAGGTCCTTATACATTGTAATCAAGTCACCTCTCAGTCTTCTTTTTGATGAGCTGAATGTGTTGAGCTCTTTAAGGCTCTTGCTTGGAGGCATCTTCTCAGGCTCAAACCATTTCTGTGGCTCTTTTCTGCCCCCTCTTCAATGGTAGTGACCAGAGCAGCAGCTGGAGACTCTTGATTCATTACCTTTAATGTATAGGGGCAGGATCCAGGTTGGAAACTGCTGGATTTGGTTAAGTGAGTCAAACAACATTTATAATCTGCATATTTCCGACCTGATCTTGCACCATTGAATTCCATGGGAGCAGGATCACACCCGAGATGCATGCACAGAGCAAAAGCTGCATGGGAGGAGGTGAAGCCTTGTTCAGTACTAGGCGATGCCAAGTCACTTCATTAAATCTGCTACAGTCAGCCAGTCCACACTGGGCATTCAAAGAAACTGCACACCGATTGCTGAAATGTAATCACTGAGTCACATCATTGAGTGCTTAATCTCTAGGAAAGTTAACTTTCTCGGCACAGGCTAGATCACATCAGTGGGAATTTTTTTGCTTGTTTATTCCCAGGTGCTGATTGTGCTTTCTGCTCCTTTTGCAAAAGGGATTGTGAACTATCCGGTGGGAGCCACTTTGATGTCCTGTCATGTTGCTTGTACTGCACATTTCAAAAATGCAAAGGCACAGCTTGTTACTGTAGCTCAACAAAGGAGCAAATAGGAGTAAATCAAAGCACTTACCAATACAACATCTGCATGTGTAGGCTCCATTATGAGACAGATCTTTTCAGGGCTTCAAAAGATGGTGCCAGCCAACAAAATCTGCACATGCCATAAATGGGGCTGTTTCCCTTACTGTACTTGGCAGGGATCTGTGAAATTAGCTGTTCAGCCTGGGGTAGCAGTACCAGCAGGAATAAGATAAAAAGGCTATGCCAGTATTTACTGACCACACAGCTGCATTCCCAGGCTGAAACACAAAGCCATTTTTTTTGACATGCCTTATGTGACACTCAGGCTGTTGCTCAGCATCTTAGTTTCCTCAGTTCCCTCTTCCCAATGTGTGATGTTCCTTTGAAATAGCTCTAATTATTCATTAGTCAGTTGCAATGTCAATGACAAAGAAATAGAAGACACAGTTGTAGCTCCACAGAAAGACATCAAAAGTGAGAGCGTAGAAGTCCCTCTTGGGTTTACACTCTACAAGCCCTCTCTTCTCCAACAGGACACTAGGTTCCTCCAGCCTGCAGATCACAAGAGTGATTTTGGAAAATTAGGTGTTATGCATATTATAGGGTCCCATTCCATACATCAGCACTATAATTTTTCTGGCAAATGAGGAAAGTGAAACTTTCCTGGATAGAATATAGATGAACTTCTGCCACCCATTGCCTCAAAGACTACAGTGGTAGCGTCTTGCAGCCACTGGTCCATCCACAGTTTCCTTTGATCACTATTAGTGCCCCATATTTTGCTTCAGTGATATTTTCACTTCAGTCACCTGATTTGTCACCTGCCTCTGTGGAGGCTTTGTCTATAAATCACTTACTGATTTGGAGGTAAGTGGCATTTATCACCTCAATTTTTATGTTGCGTCTCTGATATCTCCAAAAAGCCACCTGGAGGCCAGAGCACTGGAGAATCTCCTTGTTTCTGATCCTGGATGGGTTGTGGAAGGCGACACTCACACAAGGTTTACAGGTTTCAGGTTTACAAAACTTCTCCCAGCCTTACCCACTTCTAGTAAGTCACAGCCCACCCGTCTGTAGTGACTGGGACTGATGGTCAGGAAGAAATTTCCTGGGGCTAGTTATGACCATTCACTATTTTGTCTCCCTTCTCCAGGTGACTTAGAATCTTGCATTTAAAATTCAGTAGCTTAGCAGGATTTAAAGGGGGGGTTGATATTTATATGGATAACAAGATGACACAGTGGTGTTATAGTAAATACTAGAATTATGAACGAGAGGTTTGAAAGCAACATAAACCCTCATGCTTCAGCATGTAAGCCAAGATCAATTATTGGGGGTGAGGAGGAAATGTTCCCCGGGGGCAGGTTATCCCATAGTTGCTTATTGCAGGATTCCTTGCACCTTCCTGTGAAGCATCAGTCACTGGACTAGGTGACCACTGGTCTGATCCAGTATGGCAATTCGTTTGTTCCTAAATTGGCACTTTTAGCTCTTCAGTGATTATGCTGGGGGGTTAAATAAGAAAAAATTGAATAGAGAGGCAAAACTGTAAAGATTCGGCTTCTAGGTGTACAGCTTGAGGTGGCAAGTGTTAAAGCATTAAAGAGAGCTTGAATAAAAGATGACATGGTGCTGTATCACGAGACTTTGAAACTTGAAAATGTTGCTAAGATTTGTATTTTGTGGGGAGGCTTTTTGGAGGCAGCGTGGCATGTTTTAGCCATAGTTCTCCAAGCACCATACAATGGGGTACATTTTACAGAGGAGGAATCTGAGGTACCATGATGTGAAGTGACCTTCCCAAGGGCACAGAACATGTCAGAGGCACAGTTATGGTTAGAACTTTGGTTTCTTGACTCCCAGTGCCGTTGTCTTATGGAAATTCTGCTTTGTTTATTGGTGACCCCAGTCTGTGTGATGCTCGCTGCGGAGGAGGCATGAGTTAAGACAGGGCATGTGTGAGGGGAAGTTGGAGAGAGAGAATGGAAAAGAGGCTCCTGGAGGTATAAAGCTGGGAGTAGAGATAGACAAGACACCGCTGTCTTTATGAGATTTGCCGGCGTACTGGAGATAGAGGTTTCTGCTCTGTTGGTCTGTCTTCAATGCAGTTAGCCCAGGCTCTTCCTTGGGTGTTGCTCCTAACCCACCTCCCATTCACCACCAAAGCCTCTCACCCAAATTTGGTGGTGATTTTCACTCAGGCTAGCTGGCATGGCTGGGGGTAGGGGTTAGAGCATGGGATCCACTTACACTTGGGCTGGAACCCACCACTTTGCAGTAAGGACACAGGCTAAACCATTCGAGTGCTGGTAGTCCTCCAGTGCCTTCCCACAATTCCTCCTTTGTGCCCAGAAGGATGGACAAGTTCTCCCACAATTCACTGGGGAAAAAATCTTGGAGCATCTCAGCTTACTGCAGCCCAAAGAACCATGTGATGTGCCCCCAGAAGTCCTAGTGACATACACAGGGGAATGCAACACTAGTGAGGACAGAGGAACTCGAGTATGCCTTTTTATTGTGACTGCTCACACCGAGGCAAGACTAATCCAAGGGCTCCGGCCCAGGTGCCGACCACCTGGGCTAACTCAGCTGCAAAGACATACTCTGTGGGGCTTATGGAAGCTGGGCTAAGAGCAAAGATCTTATCTGTGTTGTGCGTGGGGAGAGGAATTAAATGAGGGGTTTGAGGAGGCAGGGGGAAGGGGATGAGGGAACCCTGAAACAGTGCAGGTTTGACTTGTGTCTACCGTCGAGCCTATGGGGAGACCTCTCATCTCATTCACACATACACATACACTCACACATCAATCCAGATATAAGAAACCCAAATAGAAATAATAAGCGCTAAATATGATTTGGAGGTTTAGTTCTGAAATTTGTGTTCACCTGCAACCAGACAGATGTTATTTGGTTTCAAAATATTAGTGACTAAACTAACTACTGATCTTGCTTCATCCCTCGTCCCCCCTAATCCCCCTGGGGAAAAAAAGAATGTCGATATGTTTTTATCATATTCCTAAAATCCTTTTGAGGAGTCTATTCCTGGAGTGAAACTCTGACTAAATAATGAATTCTCCAAGTACCAGGCATCCAAAGATGAGAAAAGCAGGACCACCAAAGAACTAGTCAGTGGTTGGAGGAAAGAATGTTCACCACCTGGGACAGATGTTGCATCCACTCAGATTTTTATTTCTACAGTGCCATATCAGTGCCTCCTTTGAAACTGTAGAGTAAATGTTCTAAGCAGTGCGTGGAAGTTCAACACACACATTCCATTAAGAAATAAAGGATTGGTGAAAGCAGCTCTCTTGCAATGAAGATGTACATGCACTTCTGTAAGTGGACTACCCGCCAAAGATTCTAAGTGAGTTTTAATAGGAATTTTAATAAGAAAGTCTCAAACATTCTAGTCATGTCTATCACTCCCAAGGGGACAGTGGCATAGTGTATATGTGGTGGTCTTATTATTGTAAAGGTCAAAGGTTCATTCAAATCCAAAAAGCAACACAAATAGGTGGGTGATCAAAAAAGTCAAATCTTTAAGCCACAAAAAGATTAGATTCAAAAATGAACAGAAATCTATCAGCAACATTTAATGCTTTGGAAACAACTTAATGGCTCAGAATTAAATTTTTCTTCTAGTGATTGATTATATCCATTTTCTCAAGATCTTGATCTGTACAGTTTTCTAAAGCATTTGTTTCTGTTAAATTAGCCAACAGTAGTTGCTGAGGCTTTGAAACTGCATGTCAATGTATCTGATATAGAACAAGAATGGTAGTCTAATAATATTAACAATAATAGGCCAAATCCTCAGAGGTGAGGAACTCCTGCAACTCCCATTGGAATCAATGAAAGTTGCAAGGGCTCAGCCCCTCTGAAGGTTTGGCCAAGTGGCTTTGCACTTCGGTAGTGCCTTTCAGCCAAGGCTCAGCACAGAAATATATGTAAGTGTCTCAGTTAATTTAGTTCCGCAACATCTCTGTGAGATAGGGTATCATTATCTCTATTGTACAATTGGGAACACTGCTGAGAGAGAAATGCCTCTGTTTCAAATACTGGTGCCTACATACTAATCAAGGTGGCCTGATTTTCAAAGGCACATGTCACGCACAGCTCCAATTGAAGACATTTGGAGTTGTGGGTTCTCATCGACTTTGCAAATCAGACCCTTATTTATGTGCCTGACTTTGGGCATCTGAGTTGGAAATGTATAGCCTATTGGTCTTCTTGTTAGAAATACTGAACACCCTCATATCCCATTTTGAATTCCAAGAGAAAGTCAGTTCTCGGTATCCATAAAGCTCAAGCACTATGTGACTTGCTTAAGGCCACAGAGCAAATCTGTGGCAGAGCTGTAGAACCCATAACTTTTGACATTCAATCCTGAGCTTTAGCAGCAGGATCATATTTCCTCTATGAAACAAAACAAGGCCAAATCCTGACATCCAAGACAAATTTTACTCAGTCCAACCAATGGATGTTTGCCTGAGTAAGGACTGAGTAAAATGTGAGTAAGAACCTCAAGGCAGGGTCCATAATTACATTTCTTTCTTTAGATTCATTTCCCCGAGCACATAAATTCAAAGGGGATTGTCAATAGACATGTCTGTATACTCTTATTAATCGCCTACTAATTGTTTGCTTGGTTCTATTGATCTTTAAATCACACAAAGTCACAAGCAATTTCTTAGTTCACATCTGTGGCGTTTGTAAGCAATACCAATATAATAGCTTTGATCTTAGGTCATCTTGTTTGGAACTGACAACATTGTAAATGCCTGATGATCAATCCTGGTCCAGGGAAGAAGAAGATGTTTGTTTCATAAAGGTGAGGAAGAAGAGAGCTTTCCAATCCAGGAAGGGGTTTGTTAGCCACCTCTGAACATGCTCCCCTTTTCCCCAGCCAGTCCCACCAAAGGTGGTCTTTCCATTTGGGTGTTCCACTGACAAAATGCCTCTGATTCTCCCTTTGCCTCCATACCCCCCCCGCACCATAGGAAAGAGCTTTTTTTAGGCTGGGATTTTCAGAAGGACTTGAGGGCATTAGGTGTCCAATCTAATGGCCTAAAAGAACCTTATGTGACTTGCCCAAGGTCGCCCAGGAAATCTAAGATGGCAAGAGAAACCAGATCTCCTGACTCCTCATCCTGTTCTTTAGCCACAAGGACATTTTCCTCATCATTCAAACCCTGATGATAGGGATCTATTCCCTCTTGGCTTTATAGGATGTCATCCTTTTAAAAGTAGAACATGAGAACTTTATTAATAATTAATAACTGCACAGCTTCTCACCAGTAAAAGTAATTTTAAAGCTGTTACCTCTTCCGTAAGGCAGAATCTTCCCTTCCTGGGGCCTGATTCTGGACCCACTACTTAGGCTGAGCAGTGCTAGCTCGCAAAAGCAGTACTATTGGCTTAGACGAGAGCACTCGCAGGAGTTAAGTGCTACTCCTCCAAGTGCAGATTGCAGACCTGGGCCCATAAAACCAGATGAATTGTGTACCGAATTATTTGACGCTTTCAGTAGAAAACGTTGATACGTATTTTAGTGAAGCGGCATTAAAAAAAAGTGTAGGGTTACCATTATATAGACAGTTAAAGAGAAATTCCATTGAATCTGGCAGCTCTTTTTGAGTAGTTTGTTGCAGCGGTTCTCAACCTTTCCCATACCGGGACCACCCCAGGTGGGATCGAGATGGGAAACCCTGCCCCCCTTTAGCAATATAGGAAGGACAAAGTGGTCATGATACCCTGCCTAACACCTGAGTCTACATCTCGGGCTGAGAACCCACTGTTTTGTTGCACGCTAATCATACTTACCGGGAGTGGAATCCCTGGATTTTTTTTGTTTGTTTGTTTCCTCTTTTTCCAACTCCGACAGTTTAAAAAAAGCATGGGTCAGGCCCAAAAACTCATAAGATTGTATTTTAAAAAAATAAATGTTGGATGCTTTTTATTTGCTTCCTGTGTTTTGAGTCTTTATGGTATACTTGACTCCAGCTTTTTTCCACAACTATAAGATCTAGAAATTTACTTTTAAAAAAAAAAGAAGCTTAGATTATCACCTAATCACATGCCTCCAGGAGCTGGGTCTTTTGAAAAACACCAAATATTGAGATGTGCACACTAAAATCTGCTTTTCCCTCTCCTGAATCTTTCTGCAGGGATTTCCTGCTTGCCAGAGTATACAATGAAGCAAAGCAGGTATTACACTTCTACTCCACATTTCACCCCTGGCTCCAGATTTGTGGGTAGGATGCCTAACAAGCCAAGATAGACCAGGTGTGTCTCTACAGTATGTGACAGTCTTAGGGTGATTCTGGACTTTGTGTTAATCCTGATCTGTGTAACTTCCTCCCTTATTTCCTGTCTGGATGCCCTGGTGCTTTGTTTTGTCCTAATAGAAAAAATTCACTGAACATTGTGAACATGAAAGTGCTTCTAGGCTGCCCTGTCTGTTCTTATTGTTAATCAGAGTCTAGGTATTCACTCGGGCATCCCTTGCTCAGCTAAAAGTCCCACTGGCTTCAGAGGGAATTTTGGGTATTCCAGGAGGGCAGGATCGGACCCTTCATTTTTCAGTCTGGCTGCTTTATCAAGACTGTTCAGTTCTTCTGGCTCATCACTTTCTTGCAGCAAATATCAAAAGCCAATCTGGATTTTGACTGAGCTCATTAAGATAAGTGATAGGCAGTTATGCTGGATAGCCTCCTGTTCCCTCATGTCAGGCAGAAACCTCATCGACAGCCTGCACTTCGCTGCCACCGACTGATTGACTTGCTCTGCTGCCGTTTGATTTAATTTACTCTTGTCGTTTGAATAACCTCGTTACTGCCAACTGATGTAATGTTGCCTGCCTTGCCTCATCGTACCACCTGTATTTGTCTTCCTGATCTTCCCCTCCACCCAAATCCTTTTCTGTGTCTTCCCTGCCTTCCTCCTCTTTCCTTCTCCCTCCTGCAGTCTCTTGTGATCTCGAGCTCCCTCCCAATAAAAGGCTGCGAAACAGACCCAAGTTATCACCTGGCCTGATTGTTGTAACCCTTGACCTCTCTTCCCCCTTACCTACCTTCCATGCTTTGTTGCCGTAACTTGTCTGTTAAACTTAGGGCTCAGCACACTTCCTGGGTTCCTGGCCCTTAGCTACCAATAAGCCTGCTTGAGCATAAACCACCTGTAATCCCTGCAGAGTTAGGTGGGGAGGCGTTGGGGCTTGGGGATGTGGTGGATTTAGCTCCTCTCCCAGGCAGCATCCACCACTTGGGTCCTTAGGGACCAGTTCTTCAAAGTGCTGCCCTCCTCTGGCAGATTAATTGTGAAAGGCTAGTAATGTTGCTACCCACCTGGAGTAAGTGTCTCTCTGGGGCAGCTGCCCCTGGTGGAATAGCGTAGCATGAAAATTTTGCACCTGTTGAGATTAAACTAGTTGCAAGCTCTTCAACATGGGATCTGGGTCTGTAAAGTGCCGTGCACCTTTATGGAAGTGCATAAGTAACAATAATGTGGAGTTGATACAGATCAAAGATTAGAGCTGGCCAAAAAAAAAAAAAGTTGACGAAACTCTTTTCCACCGAAATGTTTGATGGAAGAGAGAGACTTGCGATAGCATGGTGGTTATGACAGTGGGAGGCCCAGGTTCAAGTCGAGGCCCATGTTCAAGTTCCTGCTCTGGAGCGCTCCACATCACATCAAATGAGGTAGAGCCAGGCCTTGAACTTAGGTATCTAACATCTCAGACCACTGCCCTAACCACCAAACTACATCGTGTCAGAGGCCCATGCTCTCTCTCATTGTTTTCCAGCCAGCTCTGCTCAAGATACAGATTTTCTCACCCTAAGCCACAGAAGGTATGAAACACATCAGAGAACAGAAAGGTGTAATAGACTTAAAGAAATGCCAAGAATGACAAAAACTGAAAACCATCTTTCTCTTAGCCAGTCTGCTTTTAAAGAAAGAGAGCATTCTCAAAAAGAATGAGGCTCGTTATTGGTCAGTGGCCTTTAATTTAGATTAAACACCCATAACAGGTGGAATTTTTAACTAAAAGCGCTAATAAACAGGAAGAACTAAATGTGAGGAAAATTCCCCAGACAAGAAGTGAATGGATACTAATGACAGCTACTGAAAATAGTATGTCATCTGGTGACACTGTATGTGCGCATTGGTTTCTCATTACTACAAGTCAAGTCATGTAGAACTCACAGCTTGCCCTTCACCATAATTTATATTCACTAAAGCACTAAACAGATTCATGAAAAACTGCCACCAATCCATATCTATCATGTTTTATGTCTGGATGAAGAATATGGGAATTACTTTTATTAAGTTTCATGAAATATCTGCTTTTCTACTTGAAATGATACGGTCTCTGCCAACGCTTATTCAAGATGGTTTGGGGTGGGGGAACGAGACTGGTGATGCTTGTTTTATTGGTGGGGGAGAGAAACTCTTAACCTTTTCTTTTGAAGTGGAGGAAATGATTAGTGGTAATAAGTGCATGAGGCTCTCAGGAGTGGCCAGAGCCACTCCTAATGGGAGACTATTTTCAGCTAGGCTTCTCAAACACAGCTCCACCAGAATGAATCAATCCTGATATCAACCCCCCTGGATTAGTTCAGCTCTCTCTTGAGAGGGGACCGCTAGCTATTGTGAACTTTGCCAAATTTACAAATATCCACTGGGAACTGGACGAGGTGGTATCTTCACAATGTAAGACATTATCGTAGCAAGTAGTTGTGCTTCTTTTCTGACATCTATTTGCCAGCAAACTTCAGGACTGCAGATGGCTGTCTAAATGCTAAATGCTATCACTTGGTTGTTTTTTTTTTAAATAGCTATACTATGAAAATAGCTACTCCATGAAAAGATAAAGGAAACTGGCAGGTTGTTATTTGATTACTGCATTAATTTGACACTGTTTCCTTCTTTTAAAAATATGCTTCACTGTAGCTAGTGCTTAGGAAAGTTTCCAAATTGATAGGCCCAGAGACTGAAGTATGGGATGAAGGTACAAAGGCATTGCATGCAAGCATCTCAGAAATATCCCTTCATTCTCCAACTCCAAACTGGACATTTCTAGGGCTGCCCTTCTATCCATTAGCTCCTCTATTCCTTATCTGAAATAGCCTGCAATTGTGCCAGTTTGAGTGGGAGTTTCAATTATGTTACATACTTGCCCACTAGGAATTAGTGTGAAAACGCAAATTCATTGCACACAGACTCTCAAACAGCCATAAGAGAGCTACTCCATGGAGAAGGAGGAGGAGCCACCTCTGAGCATGCTCTGCTTCCTCTCCACCTCCCTTTACCTCTTGTTCTCTGATGATCTGGGAATATATTTGAACAAGCAGTTTAAAGATGAAAAGCTCTGCAGGCCATTAACAATTTCCTGAACCATCCAGTCATCCAGAATTGTTTTTTTATTTACTGGCATTGGAATAGAAGGATTAAAGAGAACATTACAAATTGGAGAGGGTCAAAGAAGAGTTACGGGAATGACTCGAGTTATGGAAAACGTGACTTACCACAAGAGACTTAAGGAGCTCAATCTATTTAGTTTATCGAAGAGAAGGCTAATAGAGGATTTCATGACAGTGTATAAGCATCTGGACAGGCAGAATTTATAAGACAGCAGAGGCCTCCTTAGGCTAGCATAATGAGAGCCAACAGCTTGAAATTCAGCTAGAAAAATTAACATTTTTAACAATGAGGGTAATAAACTATTAGAACAGCTTACCCAGAGATGTGGTGGCTTCTCCATTGGTTGAAGTCTTGAAATCAAGACTGGATCTCTTTTAAAAGATACTCTCTAGTTCAGAGGTGGGCAAACTACGGCCCACGGGCCACATCCAGCCCACGGGACCCTGCTGCCCGGCCCCTGAGCTCCTGGCCCAGGAGACTCGCCCCTGGCCCCTCCCTTGGTGTTCCCCCTCCCCCGCAGCCTCAGCTCTCTGCGTCGCTGGCGCAACCTGACCCGCCACAGCCTGACCCGGTGCTCTGAGCGGCGGAGCTGTAGCACCGCCAGCCACCAGTGCTCCAGGCAGTGCGGTAAGGAGGCAGGGAGCAGGGGGGTTGGATAGAGGGCAGGGGAGTTCGGGGTGGTCGGGGGCGGGGTTGTGGATAGGGGTTGGGGCAGTCAGAGGGCAGGGAACAAGGGGGTTGGATGGAGCAGGGGCTCCAGGGGGCAAGTCAGGAATGAGAGAGGGGGTTGGATGGGGTGGCAGGGGGCAGTCAGGGGTGGGGGTCCAGGGGTGGTCAGGGGACAGGGAGCAGGGGGTGGCAGATGGGGCAGGAGTCCCAGGGGGGACCGCTGGGGGGGTTGGATGGGGCAGGAGTCCCAGGGAGCCGTCGGGGGTGAGAAGCAGGCGGGGAGGTTGGATAGGAGGTGGGGGCCGGGCCACGCCTGGCTGTTTGGGAGGAGACAGTCTCCCATACCCGGCCCTCCATACAATTTTGGAAACCCGATGTGGCCCTCAGGCCAAAAAGTTTGCCCGCCCCAGCTCTAGTTCAATCACAAGTTGATGGGCTCAATGCAAGGATTAGTGGGTAAAATATTCTGGCCTGTGTTTTATGCAGGAGACTAGAATATGTGGTTATAATGGTCCCTTCTGGTCTTAAAATCTATGAATCTCAACAGATTTTTGAGAGGACAGGGTTTGATCATGCCGTAAATATAACAGTAAAAAAATTACTAAAGTACTTTAATGAATTTCATATAGTTAGTAAAACAAGTAAAGATACAAAAGTTTCAAAAAGATACAATTTTCAACTTGAATCACCTAGGCTTATAGGAGGCCACGTCCCAGGGGGTAGGTGCCTACAGTTAGAGACCATACACACATTTCCCAGACCTCTTTTTGAAATTGGCGGCTCTCAAAGGCAAATGTATCTGACCCTCCGTCGTGCTGTCAGAACTTCTGGAAACTTCATAGCACAGTGCCACAAAACACGTCTTGAAACAGAGAAATGGAAAGTGTTCAAGGAGATTCAGGTTTCCAAATACCATTGATAGAATAGAAATATAAGTGGGTGGGATGCAAGGTGTGGTGATGCCGATATATGTTGACATCCAGGGGAATAAAGCAAACACTTCTGATTCCTGTGTGGCTGTGTTGGACAAGTCACAATCTCACCTTTGATTAGCAGGGACATTTGCTCCAACCCCTGCTTTATGGCAAGATGATTTAATTATCCCTATACCATTGCTGATGGATACATATCGAGTTTAGCTTTCTAGCTGTCCAAAACTGACATTTACGCACGCACCAATGGCAGCTTGTTTGATTACTTAAACATCCTACAGATGATGCCGTTTTCCATAACTTCTAGTCTAAATATTTTCTGCTCCATCTTGGCACCATTACTACTTGTTTACTGTCATTGATAAATTCGAATAATTTATCCGTGACTTCATCAGCTCCATCTCGGTAGTTATAGACAGGTAACGTATGTCCTTGGGACTTCGGAGTCATCCGTTTCAAAACTGAACACGTCCAGTTCTCAGAACCCTGCCCCACAGAATCTATTTTTGCCATTCTTTTACAGCCTTGTTCCTTTCCTGTGAACCCATTTCCAGTCGTCATCTCCCAGAATTGTTGCTTGCGTGCAAAGCTGTGTGCGCCTATTGTGACTCTGTGACAACCCCAGGACATATTTTGACAGTAATTTGAAACATGAAGGCTTCTCATGGCAGATTCACTGACTTAGGAATGCTGCGTAAAGCAGAGACAGTACTTCCAACAAGCAAAACTAATGTTTATTTTCTTTAAAAGCCATGTGTAACAACAAGTCCTTTTGAAATTTTGAGAGAGGACAAGCAATTGGCACAAAATGGCAAACTCTGCTAAAGACAACAATACCCTAATTTGGTCCCAGTGGGTCAGGGCTGTGATTCAACACCCCACCGGTAGCCACTATCCTTTTAAAATTTAAAAAACACTCGTACTTACAAACTGCTTGTTAAGTAAAGATACAGTGTTCGTGGCTTGCAAGAGTTATAGATAGATTCATAGATACTAAGGTCAGAAGGGACCATTATGATCATCTGGTCCGACCTCCTGCACAATGCAGGCCACAGAATCTCACCCACCCACTCCTGCAAAAAACCTCTCACCTATGTCTGAGCTACTGAAGTCCTCAAATCGTGGTTTAAAGACTTCAAGGTGCAGAGAATCCTCCAGCAAGTGACCCCGTGCCCCATGCTACAGAGGAAGGTGAAAAACCTCCAGGGCCTCTTCCAATCTGCCCTGCAGGAAAATTCCAACATAATACAGAAAGAAGCACGTTTTATTTGCACGTAAAATAAAAATTCTAGGTATTGATTGCTGCAAAAGTTGTCTAGTAGCTGTTCACTGTCAAAGAGGTCTCTGTCTATTAAAAAGTTCTGTGAGTGGTAGGAAGATTTTCTGAGGAAGAACGAGGCCTTTGTGCTGTTCAGCAGCATGAGTGGCATTCTCAAATTAGCACCAACACACTACGTTCCTCTTCGGGAGATGTACTTTTGTTAGGAGGAACTCCAGGGAAAATGAAGAGCAGCAGCAGGAGTCTCAGTATGCCCCTATATTTCAGGTTTGGTAGATGAATCTAAAGAATCCTGCCAACCCTGTGAGAGTAGTTTTCCTCGGTTAATTTTCGCTTCTGTGTTACTAATTTTCCTTTTTCATTATGTTTGAAATTGAGAGAGCTTTGTTCAATGTTAGTAGCCTATGGCACTGAGCTGTAGAGATGAGACTACGCTGAGATACAGGGCAGGAGAAAAGAAAATGTGTGAAAAATTGAAATGACAAGGTTATGTTGGTGTCTTGTAATATGGAGAAAGAAAATGTATACCCAGTATGCTTTGACAGCAGTAAGAGGAAAGGACCACACGATACAGGAAGGTCTTTAGAGACCACAGAAAAGACAGAGCTTAGCAGAGCTTGAGTCCCAATGATTTAAAACAAAAAGAAACTGAAATATTTTAATTTAAAAAGAGTGTACTTTGGAGACCGGAGGATGATTTAATTAAAAAAACCCTAATTTCTCTTTTCCAGGTAGTCAGCTTAGAGACTTTGGAGTGTATTGTCAGCTGAGAAGAGACCAATTTTGGGGTGCAATTTGCTTCCAAATTTCTGCACCCATAAAGCAAATTGCTAGTGTAAATTTATAGTAGTTCCACCTCTATTGCCTGCAGTCTCTTAGGGGCACAACTATTCAGCTTTGCACTTGCACCAGAGCTGTGTGAAAAAGAGACCAAGCTTCTGAGATTTACCCCTTAAGTCTTGTCTGCTCACACAAGTTGTGCTGCTAACTGACATAGAAGTGCCTCTCCTGGCAAAGCTTATTCTTACAGGGGAAGGAAATAAGGCACCTTTAGGTTCCCACTAGGGATTGTGCAGGTGTATAACTCTATTGGTAAAAAAAACCACCCGTGACTGACATACTGGTATAAAAACTATGTATAGACCAGGCCGTGGAGAGAGAACTTTCTCGCAGCTTTCCCCTCAACAAAAGCCATCAACACAGATGAGAACAGATCCTTCTAAAACTGTCAGTTTTGAGTGTCCTCCATCATTTATTCAGGTGATGCTGCATCACTGAGTTCTGAGTCACCTGAATAAGGATTGTACCTCATTACTCATCAGTCTCTGGAAATCCTTGAATTGTCCCTGTACCTGCCCTTCCCTCAGTAACCCAGCCTATGTGCCATAGTACGGGGAAAAAAGACCAACCTCCCTCCACAATGGTGGACAAGGAGAGACTTGGAGCTCCTCTTTTGCTCACTTAATGAATTTTATATGTGCTCAAGCACAACTCTGCTATGACCAGAATAAGACCACAGACAGAAATAGTTCGGTCCCTCTGTACAGAGACTACACATGGTCATTTGTGTTGGAGGTTCCGCTTTTCCCCTGTAAAACTTGTCCTAACTCAGTAAAAACTTTGAGTGAAATTCACCCCTGTGCACCATATAAGTCTAAGCTGAGCCCTGAAATGAGACTTAAGTGATGGCTTTCTGCACCAGGATGAATGTCACTCTCTTCTCTTTTCTTTTTTCAAGTTAGACTAGAAAGCATCCATACACAGACTCTGATCACCCTGCCACTTATTTAATATTACAGAAGCAAAATGCAAAGCATCTAAGCAGGGGGGAGGCCAGAATCGGCTGCTAACACCCTATACCTCCCATCAGCCTGTCTGTTAGTGGCGGGGTAACAGGGGGAGACAACCCCGTTACATGTGAGCATGTTATCAAAAATAGAAACCCATTTTCAAGCAAAGTCCTATTAAATAATGACATTCATTGGTGTAATACAATACTTTTCATTGAAGACCCAGCACTGAGAGAGCAAGCACACTGTTGGACTTGTGTTTGCATTCTTCCTTGTTTTGCTTTGTTTTACTCCTTTGAAACAACCCCTTGCTACAACCTTTCTCCTTTACCCCAGTCCCTCAGCTTGTTCCAAGAGCTTTGGCCTCCATTACAACTAACATCCATGCCACTAAAATGGAAATTCGTATATTTCAGTGTGGCGTGGGCAGACAAATCAAGAAGGAAAGCCCTTCTCATCTTGTTAATTGAAATTACCCAGTTTGATCATTACCTGGGAAGGTAACGCTGCATCATGGTCATGCACACGCTGCCTTAGGAGGTGGTCAGAACCATCATTTGTGTTTTCTCAATCGTTCCACAACAAGTTCTTTGCCCGCCTCCCTTCAGATATGCAGGGAATGTTTGTCCATGTTTGCAGTGAGGTTAAATTTCTAGATTTCTTCAAGTTATAAAGGGCCTCAGCAGTTGCAGTGGCAGTTCTGCCTCTGAAACATTCTGTCTGGAAGCGTAACCTCTATCCCCACCAATCCTGTTCCACACAACTTGCAATCCCCTCAGCAGATACAGGGCCATGTGTACTGGTGCTGTTGGGGCATAAGAAAGGAGTGTCCAGCTGACTCACCTTCCTGCGAGAAAGCTGACAGAAACGCCTCAGGAAAACGCAAAAACATCCCAGTGATCACCACTTCCATTTCTGCATAGATATGATTTTGAAAGTGGATTTGTTTGAGGGGGCCAGCCATGGGCTAACAAAGAGCCAAAGGACCTAATTTGGGTTGAGTTTGGGAATAGCAGAAGGATTCATTTTATATCTATGGCTGACCCACCCCCACAGACAAAAATGCTCAATATTCAGGACATCGAGATGCACAAAGTACCATACCCTGCTTCATGCATGGGGGGAGATCGGTGATTATTCTGTTCTCAGGTAACAGAATCTGGGCTAGCTATACCTTAGTTAGTGCAAAAAGAAAAGGAGTACTTGTGGCACCTTAGAGACTAACCAATTTATTTGAGCATAAGCTTTCGTGAGCTACAGCTCACTTCATCGGATGCATACTGTGGAAAATACAGAAGATGTTCTTATACATACAAACCATGAAAAAATGGGTGTTTACCACTACAAAAGGTTTTCTCTCCCCCCACCCCACTCTCCTGCTGGTAATAGCTTATCTAAAGTGATCACTCTCCTTACAATGTGTATGATAATCAAGGTGGGCCATTTCCAGCACAAATCCAGGTTTTCTCCCCACCCCCACCCCCCCATAAACTCACGCTCCTGTTGGTAATAGCTTATCTAAAGTGATCACTCTCCTTACAATGTGTATGATAATCAAGTTGGGCCATTTCCAGCACAAATCCAGGTTTCCCCCTCCTCCCCACTTTTTTTTTTCCTTCTTCACCCTCTGCATCTGCAAGGGGTATTGCATCTAGTGTGAGATTCACCTCCTGGGAAAGCAGGTGGGGTTTCCACTGCCATCCTTCCCTGAGGAGTCAACCCTGGCAGTTTTAGGACTTCAACAGACTTTGGGTCAGCCTCTTAATCTTTGATAGGGGCCTCATTGTGTCCTAATTAGTAGAAACTGCAGGAGAGCTGCAATGAATCGGCCCGCTGCCCTAACCACGCATTCCCTAGGCAGTCCTGCCTGCATTTTGAGTGCTCCACTGTGGAAAGGATTTTTCAGGTATTTTGTAATCCGCAGCTCCCTCCACACAGGCTTACTATCACAAGGGGGTTGCCTGGCATGGCTGGCACAGGCTTAGTATTGAACCTTGCCCATTATCTGCAAAATTCAGCAGGGGGCAATTGATTAGAGTAAATCTAGGCTGGAATGTGGCAGATGCAACATAGAAGGCAAAACATTCCCAGCCCACAGGGAAGCCTTAGAGAAAACAAACCTTACCCAAGTAAAGGACCTTCCTGTTCTTCAGGCAGTCAGCACGGATATGGCATTGTAGATTCAGGCTTTAGAAAATCAGATTATGGAGCAGAGATTCCAGGGGAGTCAAGTTTAGTCAGGATGATGCCTGTCACACGAGAGCAGCTGCAGAAACTCATGTCTTTCTCTGGACGATGGCCTGCAGATCATCACAGCAAAGGAGCCCTCAGCGTGCTGCTCACTAAAGGTTCCACACAGCTGATCTGACACCGGTTCTGACACACGTTTTCGCTCAAACCTTCCCTGCCATCCATACAAAAAGCCCTTGGAATTGTGTCTGTATGTCCTCAGAACAGGGGCTTCCTGGGAGGCATGTGTCTCGCTGGGAGCCATTAATGAGCTGGGAAACTAATCGTTTTTTCTGCCGAGAAATGAAGGCAATAGAGTCAAGCCAGCTGATCCCTGGCGTGATACCCTAGCAGGTGATTTGCTGTGTACAGCCGGAGAATTTTACCCAACGTTTTCTACATTCAGCCGTCTACTGGCCAGAAACCCATAAGCCAGGTAGAGATGCCTCTCGGACTCCAAGTGCAGTGGTCATCATGCCCACAATTTCTACCCAGCGGTGTCTGCTATGCTACACGTATTCCCCTGTGTATAGCCATATAGTAATGCACTCTTGTAGCTATATACAGCTGTGGGTAAATGGTGCCTATTGTACAGGGTGCTGGAGATATTTCTGAATCTGAAAACTGTACTGTAGTGTTCTCCCCAGGAACAACACACGTTGTATCAGATTTAAAATCATTCAAAGAAATGTACACAGAAGACTAGGTACACACATGCCTCGTCATATTTCAGCTGTTCCCCACAGGGGGTTATTTCACATCCATAGATCTGACAGATGCACATCACCATAGGTCAGTACTGCAGTCATGCCACTACAACTTTGTGTGAATAGCCCATCACACTGTAAGATTATTACAGTTACCTGGATCTTTACTGATGCCCAGATGGTGGCAGTAGCTACCCCAAGGGACAGTGGAGGAAATCTGTAACCATTTGTGGATAATGCACTAGAAGCAGATCAAATAACCGTCTTGACAGTCAAGTGCCCATGGTCTCCTATTAGATCTCGCAGAGAGCACCTTAATTCCTTTCTCAACACTATCACAGCTAGGAAAAGAGATAAGCATAAGGAAGGGCAAAGCTTTTCTCTCAGAGGAAGGATTTTGTAAGCTTCTACTCTACCTCCTAGGTAAGATACTGTCTTGTATCCAAATAACACCATGGGTAAGGCACCACATAGGACATTTCAAGGCTCCAGAATTGTAGAACATAAAAGTCAGCTTCTCTTTGGTAGTCAGCGCTGTATGCAAAGGGCTCTTGTGGTACAGTTTTAGCTGCTGCTTGCTGCCAAGAGCATACTCGAATAAAGTATAGTCTTAAACTGATGTCAAGGTAGTCTGTAGGTCACTTAGGCCATGCTTAATGCTATTGATTGCCACGTTCACGCCCTTAAGTTCTTCCCATGACTTCCTAGCCCCCTTTATTTGGGGATAACAAGCTATTGTTTCTGCACGATATAACCACATTAGGTTCAGACAATGGTCTCAGAAGATTGCTCTGTATTAACTGATAAAATAGCTTTGCCCAATGGAACAGGAGTTCATGAAGAGTTCTCCACAATGGGAAAATATTACTTCCCTTCTCACTCTGTATTTCAGGTTCAAATTAGCAGTTATCTTCTTTTGAGCTTTGAGAAGGATGTGAGCCCTCTCTCCACAAATGGTTATTTTTGAAGGTCTCATCATAGCCACATTATCTCTGTGTATGATTGGTGGGGACCCAGATTTTTTTTCACCATTGCAGGTGGAATGCCTTAAACCACATAGAATCAAGCCTCAGAGTTAAACTAGCTGTCACAGAAGTGGCTGGCTGATTACTAGCCATTGCCTGTATGCTTATGATTTTACAAACTCTTGTTTAAAGAAGAAGAACCTGGTCTCCTGTCATTGGAGTGTGCTTTTCTACAGTACCAAAGACTCAATCTGTGAGCCCAGTTCACTACCACAGTACGGCCCATTTGTGCCACTATCCTGTTCCAAATGGAATGTAAACTCATTCCATCGGATGCATCCGATGAAGTGAGCTGTAGCTCACGAAAGCTTATGCTCAAATAAATTGGTTAGTCTCATAGGACTGTGTACCATACTCCTTCCAGACCCCAGCCCTAGGGAGCATGGCCAAGGGAAAGGACTATGATCCAAGTATTACTGCATCGCATTGTGGCGATAGGCAATTGAGCATAAATTGGAACAAGCCAGAGAGTTTTTTAACTTGGGGGGAGGGGGGCTGAAATTGCCCCTAGTCTGCCACAGAACCAGGGTGCTACAAAAGTGGCAGAGTCTATTTTGTCCACTCCCTCTGCCTGGGTAGTGGAAGCACAAATCCAGCTCAATTTTTTTGTTGTATTTCTCTCTCTCCTAGTTAAGGATTTCCTGATATAATTTGCAGTCCTCACGGAGGCTTCCCTCATCCTGCTTCCCTATTTACACATCAGGGGATTCATTAACCTTGGGAGATTTCCCTGTTGTGTTATTAGAAATTGCCTCTTCTTTCCATGGCCATCTGGGGAGACACATGCCTTGAATCTCATCCAAAGCACTGGGGAATGGGATAGGGTTTGCCTCATCAAAGCAGAACTGTCCTTGGGGAAGCAAAATATCCACAGGGTTGGGTTTTTTTCCATTGTCATCAGTCAACAGTGATGATACTGACAAGGGTGAGTGAGTGGATTTTTTGCTTGGGCAGGTAAATTTTCCTCTCAGCTTCGCAAGGCTGGCGAAGCCATCTCTCATGATGGTGCAGACCTCAGGAGTTGTGAGTCACAAAGCCTTTCTGATTTGGCACCCACCAAGCAAAATTTTAGATGACTAGAGCCCTACGTGCCTGAAATTACATTTAATGTGTGGCTAATGTGAGTTTTATCAACTGAGTGCAAGGCAAGAGACTCCGAGTAAACTGGAGTTCTCGCAACTAATAGGTTTAGGGCAATTAGACTATTGCCGTCAGTAAATCACATCTGTCAAAGAAAAACCAAGGTCATTTTCAACATGACACTTACCTGAACTGATAGATTATGGCTCAAGTCACTGAGCACAATGGGTTGTCAGAATATTGCCTTAGGAAGGAATCGTTTTAACCCCTGAAAGTTGTTTTGAGTTTTTCTAATTTATTATGACTCTTTTAGTTTCATTCAGCTTTATTTCCCCATTAAATTCTCTCCTGCCTGCTTCATTTAGATCTCATTTTTTGATTAAATAAATGGACCATAAAGTATTTTCCCCCCCAGGTTCTGAGAATAAAAACTAAAGAACCAGAGAAAATCATTCCCTTTTACGAGATTAGTGAATGTTTTCAATGTGCTTGACCTTTTTTCAAAATGTATATCCATCTTAATACTATTTAGGTTTTATGCCATTACTTGTTTTTTTATAAGAAGGACAAATAAAAAATGTTTTTTTCATTTTGACAGATTAGAAGAGATTAAACTTCACTGTAAATTGTTTACTGGATGACTGAAATACAATATTGATTCACTTGTTGGGCAAAACACAGGTTATATTTATTGAACTCTGTTTTACATTTTTACTCTCCTTAAACGTTATCTCTAAATTCAAATAAATAAATGGAAATTCTCTACTGGAGTGAGCTTGGTAAAAAGGTCATTCTGTAACATTTTTGTTTTCTTCTTAAAAATAGATTATATATTTAATATTCACTGTGGCCGTGATTCGGCACTGCACTTAAGCATGTGCTTAAGCATGCGAGTAAGCCCACCTCCATTCAGCAAACATAAGAACATCATGAGAACGGCCATACTGGCTTAGACCAATGGTCCATCTAGCCCAGTGTCCTGTCAGTGCACAGTGGCTGGTGCCAGATGCTTCAGAGGGAATGAACAGACTGAACAATTTATTGAGTGATCAATCCCCTGCCATCCATTCCCAGCTTCTGGCATTCAGAGGTTTAGGGGTACCTGGAGTGGGGGATTGGGGTCCCTGACCATCTTGGCTAATAGTCATTGATGAACCTATCCTCCAGGAACTTCTCCAATCCTCTTTTGAACCACTTATGCTTTTGGCCTTCACAATACCCCCTGGCAATGAGTTCCACACATTCCATCGGTGTAACTCCATTGATGTCCATAGTGCGACAGTGGTTTACACCAGTTGAGGATCTGGCTCAAAGAGCAATACTCCTCACTATTAACCAGGAAAAGAGGCTCTTGGCACTCAATACATCATTTTTGGTAAAAATAAATCCACTAACACAAAGAGCAGTGAGGTTTGAATCCTCAGCGAAGGGCATCTTTGCTTTTCAGCGGGAAAAGGTCTTTGGCAAAGTAGACAAAGGTAATACACTTCTGCCAGTCTGAGTGAAGTAGCACAGCACAAGCTGCTTTTGCTGAAGACAATACACATGCTCTCAACCAGGGGTTTTTCCTGTCTTCTTTTTTTTAATAGTGTCATAATAACTAGAACCGTTGGCAGCTGGCTCTGAAGTGGCCTCGGTGGATGCTCTCTATTTCCTCTTATATTGCTGCTCATTTGATTCTGTATTGCAGCACTTCTACAGGCCATATTCTGGCAGTGAGAGGATATATAACTTGAGATTCCATCTATGTGGGATGGAGCATTCTGCTGAAGGTTCCCACAAAATCTGAAAGTCCCGATTGGTGGTTAGGCTCCACCAGTCCCAAGTTACCAGACCTTTCCCAGTGAGGAGCTTGGAATTTTATCTGAATAGCACTTTCTTTAACAGCTGGACATGTTACCTATGCCTTGTAAATTCTCCACCATGTCATAAACAGGTAAAAGTCACACTGTAATTCTTCTTAAAATTAAATTTACTACATCAAAAACAGCAAGTTTCCTGCTAATGTGTCTGTAATGAACTTCAAATAGTCCGTAACTTTTTCCTGAATGGTCAGGGGTTTGGTGGAGCTACTTGGCTGGTGGAAAAACACTGAAAGATGATTTTCTGTACCTTGTTAAAGGAAGTAACAGTCACAGCCCTGCAATGCCGATCATTAGAAATCAGCATGATGGGAGTTACTTCTATCCTTTTTAGGGGAAATAGGGTACAAGGTTTGCTATTAATGACATTATTGTGATTTTATTATTTTGTTAATTAACATTTTTAGACATTTGTGAGAAAATTATCTGTTTGGTTGGATTATAGATACGTTAGTAAAAATGAGTGATCACAGTTATTAATTTTATTATTACAAATCACACATACCGTGTAGTGACATAAAATTATGTACCTAGGGCAAGACATGCATACATACAGTAGCAGCTTGTTTTCCTATCTTGTGCTGAAATTTGAAAACTCAGGACATGAACTGTAAAGGGCCCTCTATTTCTGTGCATGAAATTTTGCTATTTCGCCAATTGCCTTACGAGGGCTGGGCAGTGAGGGGTGGACTGGGCTGGAGATTAAATGGAACAGTGGCTCTTAGTTCTGCTGCAGAGGTGGGTTCTGCATGGCGAAGGGGCAGACCAAGCTGGCCTCCGGCTATAGAAAGAAATGGCTGCTCGTCCTGCTGCTACTACAACTGCTATGGCTGTCGGTCGTTGCATTTAGAGGAACTCACCCTCTGGATAAAGTCCTCAAAGACTGAAGCATTCAACACAAGGCCAGAAGGAAGTCTCAAGTGACCACGATGAACTTGTCTGTCTATGCATTCCCCAATTGTGTGAGTCTATGCATGCACTTATGCCTGTAGAGAACCTATGGTCGCTATAAGAAGTAGGGGAGGATGTGTGTATCCAGATCTTTAATGAAACTCCATTCCTGAGGCCAGAAAGCTCTCTCAGACCTGCCCGCACACATCTGACATATGAAAGTGTTGTCTGACCAGCCCAGCATATGTTAAACTCTAAAGAGACCTGCCATGTTAACCTGACATCCACACTGAACCACACGTTCACATCCACCTGAAAAGCTGTATCTTTGTCATTCCGATATGAGAGAGGGATATCCTTGATATGGTCTTTAGCTTAATAGGATAGCTTTATCATTGTCTGTTTCAAAGACAGTGAGCCCCAAAAGTTGTGAGAAGTTAGTGTAATTTCTTAAGAGTGTTATGTCATGTAGCTGGTTTCCTTAGCAATCTTGCCCATGTACTCTGCCTAGCAAAGTGAAACTTGCTAAGACAGAATAGCCATCCTATACATGTGAGTAAGATACAGGATTTGGCCCTTTGTGTGGTAGATGATATTTTTCTGAGACCCCCCACCCCAAAAAATCCCAACACTTATTACTGTATCTTTAATTTCCTTTGTATGAAGCCTGATCACCCTGATATAAAGTGATGCCAGACAGTATCTCATTCTCCCCTTGGAAGGGAAAAAAACCCCTATCCCTAATTTATTTGCTCAAATTAATTTGTGTTATGCTGAAATGCCAGAAATAACTTTTCATAGAGAAATATTAATCTTTCAAGTTCAGGTCCTACTGGAAAGCTTCCCACACAGGTGGGCTGGCAGGGGTGTATGAAGGGCCGTTTTGGCTCTGTCCTGTTTGGCTCTGTCCCGTCAATGTGCCACTCAGCAGAAATCTGCTGGTGTAGAGGTGGAGATAGTCTGCTACTGGCATATACCAATAGTAGATGGTTTTCCCCTTTGGATCAAGAGTGGGATCCAAAGAAGCAATGGTGACTCGGAGTCACAATTCCCTCCCTGTTCTGCTCCTGGGGCAGCTCGCCTACATGCTGCCCCTTATTCAAGGCAGATTGAAAACTGACAGTCCAACCCCAAATGGCTATGAGAAATGGGCTTTCTGACTATGTTGATGGATCAGAGTGCAGGCCTTGAGCTTGCACAATGTGAAGAGTGGAGACAATTTCATGCAGGCGACTCTGCATAATGAAGCCCTGTAAACGTTCATTCTGAACCTTTGGTTGATTCAGATGTGAATGGTAGTGTAACACAGACCTCTTGTCCCTGGTGAAACGCAGGCTAGCATGACAGCTTAAATGTGCAAAAGGGACCTTTTACCTGCTATTTGACAGAAGTTATTTCACAAAGCATTTTGCCAGAGGATGGAGAAATGCATGTAATTCCTTATACATTTTGCATAAGACTGAAGTTGTTGCCCTTAATTGTAGAGGGATAAAAGGACTGGCCTGTGGTGGAGAGAAATACAGGCAGGGATGAGGAATAGAAGAAGTCTGTAACAAAAGGAAGTAAGCAGTTGGCAAATAATTGTCAAGACAAATATCTGTCTTTCCTCCAGCTGTCAGATCAGTATCAAAGACACAGTCTTCTGCATGGTGTGATTAATGAGAGAAACCCCAACTTTAGTTCAAATGCTGATAGTGTGAAATGAGATCTGAGATCTGCAGCCCATAACAGTGTGTCACTCCCCTGGCAGAAAACATATCTATGTACTGTGACGGGGCAAGGCCAGATGGCTATAGAAAAGTAGTGGGAGATAGATATATTAGCTGCAGGCTAAACAAATCACTGGTACCAGGATAAGTGAAATGGCAGCTGCTCCAGGTCAATTAAGACACCTGGGGCCAATTAAGAACTTTCCAGAAGGCAGGGAGAAGGCTAGGTTGATTGGGACACCTGAAGCCAATCAGGGGCTGGCTGAAACTAGTTAAAAGCCTCCCAGTTAGTCAGGTGGGTGTGCATGTCAGAAGCTGTGGGAGGAAGTTGTGCTGTTGGAGAGGCTGAGTAGTACACACCATATCAGGCACAAGGAAGGAAGCCCTGAGGTAAGGGTGAAGTGGAGCTTGAGGAAGTGAGGGCTGCTGTGGGGGAAGTAGCCCAGGGAATCATACATGTAATGTTTCTAAAAGGTCAGCTACCATAGCTGGGCTGGAGCCCGGAGTAGAGGGTGGGCCCGGGCTCCCCTCCCCCCCCACCTTTGCCCCCTGATTAATCACTGAGACTGGGAGACAACAGAGACTGTGCAAGGAAGGATAACTTCTCCTCACCTCCCTCACTGGCTTATGGTGAAAATGGCTCAGTAGACTGTGACCCTTGTCTCTAGAGAGAGAACGGTTACATGCAGGGTCACAGTGAGCCTCTGAGGCTAGCGAAATCCGCCAGGAAACGCGGGACTCACGGAGGCAAGGACAGAGCTTTGTCACAGTACCCTATTACTATAATTATCTGATCATAGGAGGCTCACATTAGGATGTAAGAGAGCAGGGCTTCTGTTTCAAAGGTATTAGTGACAGCTTAGTTATAGTCTGAAATGCTAACTCCTCTTTTCCAATTCACTGTTGTATATAAAAGTTTCTGCTAGACTGTTAGAATAAAACATGACAACTTGTCTCCTAGCCCAAGTGTAAATTTCCACTTCATTATTATTAATCATATTTGTTAAGCGCCAACAACATGATCAGGACTGTTCAAGAGACAGACACCAGGACAATTCTGGCTTCCAAGAGCTTATGTAAGATGCAGTTAGCAAAGTGAAAGCATCACTGAGAAAGTGCTGAAAATGTGTCACTTGGTGACTCTGTTCACATATGTGTAGCCAGATGCCAAGTGCTCTGAGATCTTTCCGATGACCTGGATCTGACCTGTAATTCCATATATTCTGCCTCATTGGGTTGAAGTAAAAAATGACCCTGTTGCTGTGTTGTCAAGAGGAAGAACAAAAAGAGGTTGCAAACAGGGCTTGCCCGAAAACAAGAATTTCAGTTTTGCAGGAAATTGGGAGGTTTTGGCTCACATCGGAATGGAAAGGAGACTTTTCAACTTTTTGAGAGTGAGTGTGGTAAGTCCCTGCCCTCCCTGATTCAGAGCAGGTACTTCAACTTGGGTTCCCACTTCCCAGGTGAGTGCCCTCACCACCAGGCTATTGCCTATTCTTGGGTAGGGTGTATTCTCGCTCTCCTCTCCCCAACCAAATTTCCATTCTGGACCTGAGAAACCTTCCCAACAAAAGTTTTGTCAAAACCGATCTGTTTCCATGAAAAATTTTGGTTTCCATTAATCAACATTTTCCAACAAAAAAAGTTTTGTCGAAAACTTCCCGAGCAGCTCTAGCTGCATGGCCTCCCCAGATGTTCATTGAACAGTAGTTCAGTCCCAAGGCAGTTGTGGTCCCTGAAGGACCCCAGGTACTTAGAGCTTACGGCAGGGAATTTCAAAACTGCCTTGAAATGGGACTTGGGTCACTAATTCACTCAGCCTCTTTTGAAATTCCTAGCTTGGGGTAACATTTTTGAAAGGACTAAGGGCCAGATTTTTAAAGGTATTTAGGCAACTAAATATGCAAATAGGTGCTTAGTGTGATTTTCAAAAAAAACCTAAGCATCTAACACTCCTTGAAATCAGTGGGAGTGAGGCACATAGAAGCTTCTGAAAATTCCACTAGGTGCCTAAATATACTTAAAAATCTGGCCCAAAGTGACCTAGGAGCCTAACTCAAATTTTCAGAGCCACTTAGGCATGTAGGACCCTGTGTCCCATTGACTTTCAATGATACTTCAGCTCTTAAGTGACTGTCACTTTTGAACATGGGACTTAGGATCCTAGGTCA
Source organism: Chelonia mydas (assembly GCF_015237465.2). NCBI lineage: Eukaryota > Metazoa > Chordata > Testudines > Cheloniidae > Chelonia > Chelonia mydas. Next base: position 89,309,600 of record NC_057855.1, read on the forward strand.
TTTAGGTGCTTTTTAGAAAATTTTACCCTAGAAGATTTTGTTCTGATTGATCCATTTCCGAAGTAATTCAGAATATCTGATCACTTTTTGAAGTTTCAACTTCTTGTATACTCTAGCTTAGCTTTTCCCTTCTGGCAAGGGCCACTATCAACAAGAAAAGCCACAAGCAGTATTTCCTGTGGATCATCATTATTTCCTGTGAATTAAAAATGGATAAGGGTATTCAGAAATCTTACCTACAAGCTGTCTAATGTTCTGCTGCTTCCTAGATATGCTGTATGTGCTGTGAGTCTCATGCACAATATCTATTATGGAAGAGCACCGATATCTAGCAGCCAAATGTGTGAGGATGTGTCAGGACATTTTAAAAAAAGAATAGAATGGAACAAAAGAATCAGGAGCAGCTTCGTAAACTATAAAGGTCAAAGCAGGACAAGCATAAGATCTTTTACATTTTCTTCTCTGTATCCTGGCTTGCACTTTTTCTTATTGCCAAAGAATTGCTTGAGCGAAACAATCCATATGTAGGTGAATATACAAGTTCAGAAGTTAACTCATGTCATGTACAGCAATTTCTTTTTCACACCTATCAGCACAGATGCCAAAACACCATTCGTATTCAGTTCTTGAATCACTATCCAATTTTGGTGACCTTCTTGAGATTTATTTCCTTTGTAGAAGTTGGGGGATATAACAGTCTAGCACCTGAAAAAAAAATTATTCTTAAATGCTGTTTAAATTACTTTAACAAAGCTGGGAGCTAGTTAGATAATTTTCTTTCACTCTAAAATGGCTTTATTAGAGCAATCAGTGTCTCCCCAGTAATACAATCTGTGCTTACTCAGGTCAAACTGCCATTGGCTTCAATGGGAGGGTTGCCTGAGTAAAGGAGAGAAGGATTTAGCCCATAGCTAGGATTCCACTTTGTAAAATAATCAGTTAAGTGAAAGGGGGGGGAAACCCCAGCTATAGTAATTAGCATGAACATTATAAATCTTGTTATATCAAACAAAACACGGTTCCTTTGATCAGTTCACTCTGGGGAAAGCTTCTAAAAAAGAACGAGAACGTTGTTAACATGCCTCAGCTGCTAAAGATATTTACTGCAGCCGCCTCTTCCAGTACAGGCAGAGTCTCTTGTGAAAACACGGGGAGTTTGAGCAGATCAGCCTAGGTGCAATAGGCCAACATCCTGCAGGGGTGCTAAATTTCCCTCACTTTTGAGCGAGTGCAGAAATGGTGGAACAAAAGTCGTGGGTCATTTGCAGTCCCAGCAATAGGATCTTTGGAGAAGTGGAGGGAGTGGGGACCTGGAAGAGAAGCAACAGGGAGGGGATCTAGACTGTACCGTCAATGGTAACAGCAGCAAGGGGGAGAATGGAAGGGTCTAAAAAGTGGGTGGGGTGGGTCTAATAAAGTTCTGAACTCCTTTATTCCCTGACCACAGCCACATAATAGTGGTCACTATCTGCAGACCCCAGTGCAGATGTTACAGGGGAATCAGTGGAGAGAAAAAGGAAATATGGGACAGGGAGGGAAAGAAAGTATTTGGTGGACGTCTTGGGGAAATGTTGCGGCGAGAGGAAGAGGAAAAAGGGAAAAAAGAATGGAACTCAAAGGGTAAAAATAAGGGAGAAGGGAAACCTGAGAACGAACCTTAAAGCTCATGAATCCAAAGGGAATTGCCAAGTGAATAAAAGATGGGAAGGGGGAGATTTTGTGGAGGGATGGCAAGATGGTGAGAGACAGAACATGAGGGATAGACAGGAAGAAACAAGCCTTGGGAAAGAAACCCAGCCTGGTGAGATGGGGAGAGAGAGAAGAGAAAGTTAGAAAATACTGAACAAGAGTAAAATGGCGAAGAGGCCAGCAGAAAATGATGGAATAAAGGTAGCAGAAAATAAAGAAGCAAACAAAAGAGGAGAAGGATTGGGATGAGGATGGAAAGAAGATACTGCAAAAAATAATACTAATAATAATAATAACACCCCACGATGATCAAGTGCAGTAACTTTTATGTTCATTATAATTTATTCCTTTTCATGAGTTCTATGTCATAATGGGGCCTCTGGATGCCATATTAGGGTGCACGAACTGGCACTGATGTGTGCAAAATGGGCTTATAGTTACCTAAGTGCAGATCTGAGCATCTGAATCCAGGATTTGACTACTCCATTATGTGCTCGTGTGTGATCGATTATGCCCTCTATCTGCAGCGTCTCCGGCTTCCTCTGCCTATTGCACGAACTATTCCGCATCTATATTCAGGGTTTATTAAATGAATCCAGAAGGTGTGGGACGTATCAATTTTTAAATCAAGCTGATGTTTATTCACCACATGGGACAAATCTCAAGAGGTGCTAAGTACCTGCATCCATGTTCCACTGGAATCAAGGAGAGCTGTAGGCGCTCAGCAGCTCTCGGGATCTGACCCGTGAAATGTATGATATGAAATATGGGAATGAGGAGAATGTTTGCTGACAGTCACAGAAGTGCAGAAGTCCTTTCTTTGCACAGAATCACTCTGTTTATTCAGTATCAATGAGTATGCACAGCTCAGCAGAGATTGCCTACCTAAATCTTTGATTAACTGATACCTTTTAAATGCAACCTTGTAAACTCAAAGAGCAAAGACACAACCTACTTAACAAAATATTTGGCACCGTATGTATTTTTTTTTCCAGAATTTCAGACTAAGAGGGTTGGTCTTAGATTGCAAGACTGACCTCTAGTGTAAAACATCTGCTATAGTTTACTGTCATAAAATCTATGGATCTTATTCAGCAGATATTCAGCATCCGCAGGTGCTGCTTGCATGGGCCACCTGAGTTTCTAAAGCTCAGCATCTACAGAGCTAATTCTCCCAGGAGCCTAAAAGCTCCGGTGTATTAGTGTGTTCCTGGATTCTGCCTGTTACTGCCGATTGCAAGAGAATGGCTAAAAGCATGACCTTGGAAGGAACTTGGAGAAAATTGATGCTCTCTGCAAACTAGATATCAGCTTCTGCACAAAGATTGTTTTTCATGAATCAAGGTTTATGTTGCCCCTGGCATTTGTGGTGTGGAGAAACTGCAAGTAGAAGCTCTGTCTCCCTTATCTCCTTGTCCAGGATTTCCTTCTGGAGTAAAGGAAGTAGGTTCTTTACTTCACTGTTCTATTCAGTTCAGCCCACTTTGCCAGATGAATATAAGAGTCTGCTCTTTGGTTAATTCCAGACATTTTTAAAGTTCATTATAGCAGCCCAGAATTCTGGTCAGTGACAAACCAGTGACACAATGATTTGCCTTGCAAACATCACAACTGGAGATTCAGATTCAGTCCTGTAGGCAGTCTCTGGAAGACTATTAGTGAAATGGGCTAAAAAATGTCTTTCATCTCTTACTTCTAGTTATCTGTTACAGTAATGGATGTATAGTACTCAGTGGAATATCTATGTAATGTCTGCACATGAAAGTCACGTTGTATTGTGTTAGATGACCTTGTAATAAAGGCATAAACCATGCAGCTACATTCTCACAGTTTAGAGAGGAACATAAAAAAGCCAGAAGAGAGGTCATAAGAATGGCCATACTGAGTCAGACCAAAGATCCATCTAGCCCAGTATCCTGTCTTCCGAAAGTGGCCAATGCCAGGTGCCGCAGAGAGAATGAACAAAACAGGTAATCATCAAGTGATCCATCCCCTGTCTCCCATTCCCAGCTTCTGGCAAACAGAGGCTAGGGACACCATCCCTGCTAATAGCCATTGATGGACCTATCCTCCGTGAATTTATCTAGTTCTTTTTTTAACCCTGTTATAGTCTTGGCCTTCACAACATCCTCTGGCAAGGAGTTGACTGTGCGTTGTGTGGAAAAAAAGACTTCCTTTTGTTTATTTTAAACTTGCTGCCTATTAATTTCATTTGGTGGCCCTTAGTTCTTGTGTTATGAGGAGTAAATAACTCTTCCTTATTTACTTTCTCCACACAGTCATGATTTTATGGACCTCTATCATATTCCCCCTTAGTCGTCTCTTTTCCAAGCTGAAAAGTCCCAGTCTTATTAATCTCTCTTCATATGGCAACCGTTCCATAGCCCTAATCATTTTTGTTGCCCTTTTCTGAACCTTTTCCAAGTCCAATATATATATTTTTATAATCAGAAATGATACATGGATAAGATAGGAGAAGAGAACTTGGATACTCAACACAAATACACAAAAGGGAAGAGCTAGGGAATATAATGACAGCTGATTAATAACTTTAAAATGAATGAAGAGAGGACATTATTCCCAGAACTAGGTAGGCCAAGGAGCATTGGCCTGAATCTAAATGTTAAAATAGATATGAGGGGAAAATTAAGACCAGCTGAATTGTGCAATAAATTCTGCCCTCACTGCAAGCACGGTTGAAAGTGAGATAGTAAGTGGTCCTGCAAACTGTAAGGGTCCAACTGGGTGACTACAATATCCCTGGCTGGCCATACAGCCTGTGGTTCCTTAATAATCACAAGCACTGTGTTCTGTAATTGTACTGGGTGATACGATGTACATTCTTAGCTGATGCCTCTGGTATGTCCCATGAAACTCTGGCAAGATAAATCTGAAAGCCACTTGAATAACGTGTGCCCTCTCTCTCTCTCCCCTTGCTGGCTGAGAGCTCTAGAGGTCACAAAATGCTGATGTCTAGGCAACATCTGAGAAGACGGATGTAGAGCTCTTTGTCAGCTGTTGGCCCAACTGCATCTTTCCCAAGAAATATAGTGCCTTTCTAGGGAGTAAGACACCTGCGCTATTGTCAATGTGAACCAGTTAAAACTTAAGCATTGATGAGGAAGGCCTGGAATGAGAGAGTGATTCTGCAGGGATGCACACATCTTCCCTTCTGCATGTGCTCAATAGCCATTATTGAGGCAAATGAGATAAAAATACCATATAAAGGCGCTAGTCAGTAGTATTAATGCCCATGAGGGTCTGCAGATGCAAACCCAGAAAATGAACCATGCAGAATTAACTTGACACCGCTTGTCACAAGAAGGATTTCCTTGTGAAGGAGGTATCCTGTGCTGTATTCTGCAGGCCACCCTCTTCAGTCTTTTGTTTGGTAGCCAGTTTTGGCACCTGAACCCAGTTGAAACTGTTTTCCGTCTTCTGAAAGGGCAGAATGCCACTAAAGCAGATGAGTATGATCACAGACGTACCAGAGAGCCAGTATGTGCATCAAATTGGTATATGAGTGGTCAGATTCTTGTCCAAGAATGCAGCTAGAGCAGTCATGAATCTCTGCCCAGATTAAAGAGATATACTGTCATCAGTCCAGCCAAGTACTGACCTGACTTTGGAAGGCTTTACCTCATTCTTATGGCTTGAGTGGAGTGTTTTGTGCTTTAGTGTATAAGGAGAAGTGTTTCATGAGGAAGGGAGATTGAAGAATGATAGTAAGGTCTGTGCAGTCTAAGCAGTTCTAGAAAGGAAGCACCTGTGGATCTTATCAGAAGTGGTTTCCCCACCAAATCGAGTTTCCGGCAAAAGAGGTGCAGGTGCAGAGACCAGATTATGACCTTCCACAAATATTGTGCTGATTCAGGCCCCAGAGTACCATTTTAGCTGTCTCGGGTTATTGTTTAATTGTGTACTATGCAAATATCAAAATCAGATTATTGCCAAAGGGAAAACATCCCCTGCCCAAGTATCATCATTTTTTAAAACTTATTTATTTAGAAAACAATTCTCCAGGGACAGTACATGTGCCAGGCTACATCAGAAATCCTTACCTTTCTGAAAGGTATTCTCCACAAACAGCAAGAGTGCCATCAACCTACATTTTCAAACTTGAGCGCCAATATATAGAGACCTGAATCCATCCATTGGCACCAAAGAAATATAGCTTGCTTTCCAACAGCTCTGAGCATCCATGCATGGCCTCTCTGGGGTCTAGTCTCTTTTCTCCACAGCCCCTCTACTCTCATCTTCCTAGTTATATTGGACTGAGGTAGGATTACATAACTAGCAAGGGAAGACAGAACTCTATCACTTTAAATAAATGTCATAACGACTGACACAGATGGAGCACCTTTCATCCAAGGATCTCAAAAGGACTTTATTAACAATATTAAGCCTCTTGACACCCTTATGAAGTAGGTATTACCTCCATTTTAGAGATGGATAAATTGAAGCACAGCAGGGTTGTGGCTTGCCTGAGCTCATCCTGCAAATTCAGGGCAAGAACCAGAGATAGAACCCAGCCAGCTACACTGATAGACCCACCCGATGTAGCAACTATTTGGGGTGGGAAATCAGAATGGGTTTGTGAGATTTGAGGCGGGAAGTTGATTATATCATCGTTACCTTTCATTCCTCTGACCTGTCACTGTGCAGCAGAGGTGAAGTCACAGAACAAGTAAAATCTTGCGTGTACCTAAGAAGTCTGTTCAGATCCGACAGGTCCATCAAGGGCGAGGTTTAAGGAGATGTGCTTTAGTGACATATGCTGCACTTAATCTGATTAAATGATGGACTGATAAAAATTTTATGTCGGATCCCAACGTGAAAATACTAACAGTATTACTCTATGGTCTGGAAACAGCTGCATTAAATTCAAGAGACATCAGAAGGCTGGAAGCAGTAGGGATGAGAGTCCTTCCAAAGATGGCATGTGTAAAGTGGAATGAACGTACAAGAATCGGGAAATCCCAGTGTTTCAAACTTTTGAGTTTTTGACCAAAGGAAAATGATGACAAGGAGCCTCATTAACATTAGTGGGCCTTGGATCAGGCAATTTGGAGAGAGACATTTAAGCCCTATCCACTGGAGGAAAAGATCACTGTAACAGGAGGCCTCAGCCTTAAGGACTGGAGGGCTGGGGCTAGCCAATCCTGGTTACAGCCTGAGCCACACCTGGAAGAGAGCAGGGTGATTGCCCTGTAAAGAGCAGCAGGAGGCTGCAATGAAGGAGGGGATGCTCAGGGATTAGAGACTGCTAGGAATGAGCAGGATCTAGGGAGAGTAATGGGAGTTAGGACTAAGACTTCAGCCAGGTAGGGCACGCCAAAACAGGAAAGGTCCCAGACAGGAAGAAGAGATGCCTTTGTTTTGTGTAGACGTTTGGATGCACTGGAAAACTTTATTTTGAATGTTTGTTGATTTAATAAAACAGGACCCAAAGAAGGATGGGAGAGGACAAAAGTGGTTGAGGTTTCTTTAGTTTATTGAACAGTCCAAGAGGGGAAACTGAGGAAGGCTGCCTGTAGCATGATGGTAAGCCACAAGGGGGCACATGAGAGGCATCTGGCCTGGTTACAATCACTAACAGAAGTTAGCCAGGAGAGACTAAATGAGTGCTCTTACAAGTGCAAATAGCAACCAGTATAAAGAGGTAGAAAATAAGCTACCTGCCAACAGATAAATCGATATGCCTGTGTACATTAGTTGGATCCTGTGATCTATATACAGCTTTTGTTTTTGTGTACCAGTCTCCGAGCCATTCGTTTAACCATGATATTTCAGTTTTTAAACGATCAAACTCTTTTTGCAGAGTTATTTTAAGCATCATTTGTTTAATGATGGGGGGTGTTTAATAATGGGGGGTGTAATATTCAAGACGAGATGCGATACAGAATATGCCATTTACTTTCACAATATGCCAGGCCCCCAGTAAGCATGTTCAAAATCACACAGAGCAATATTCTACTGCAAACCCTTTCTCAGTCCTTAGCCAAGACATCCCATGAAATCACTTCAGTAAGGGCCGGCAGGATTTGGCTAACTGTTTTTAGTTGGAATTCTCTTTTGAAAAATGAAATGCAAGGGGAAATGGTAAAATGTACTGAAGAATTCTTATTCATTTATTGTGAAAATAGTCATATGAAAATTTACAATAAGATTTGGCTATCAAAAGTTCCAGTTGCCAGCAGTTGTGCCTTATCAGCTGGGAGTTTACAACAAGCATGTCTGATTGACAGAGATGGGGAAGAAAGCAAAAGCAGAGACTTCTGCTTGGAAGCAGAGGCTTTAATGGAACAAGGTGACCCCAGGTAAAAAAAGGAGAATTAATAATATCTAACAGTCTTTTCTACTCTTTCCTCACTGTGACTTAAAATGCTCCATTAAATGTTGACTTCATTAGTAATCCCTCTAATCACTCCCCGAGTTTTAACCAAAGTGTTTTAATTTAAAAAAATGTCTATCGGATTTAAATTGAACTCATTGACAATTGAGGCAATTGTAGAATCCCACAAACTCTTTGGAACTTTGATTTTTAATTAAATGATGCAAGAGACTTTTAAATGTGGTTAAAATGTTAACTCTTTTGTGTGATACCTAATGTGAATAACTACATGCAATTCTCTGGGCATTTACTTTGCAGTTATAGAAATTAGACATCTCTTCAGAATGTTTTTGCTTCTTTCATTTGATTCTGCGAGAATCTGCTGGATTAGTGAACAAAAAACATCCTGTAAGAAACTGTTCTAGCAATACTTAATGGCCAGCACAGTGTGCCAAGTAAGGGGCAAATACTGTCATTTTTGATAGACCACATCTAGCCTTTTCCTTTTTTCACATTGCTCTAATTGTCATTTTCCATTCAAGTCAAACCTGAATTGAACACCCGCATGCCAGGAATCACTTAAATTGATGTGCATCATGACTGCTGGGCAAACAGCACAATAAGAACTTACACCTGGCATTGGCCATCTATAGACATTGCAAAATGTATATAGCTGGAGGACTAATTCTCAGTCACATCAGTTAAGGACACTCGTCAGCACCTCACAGAATTGGTTCCTATGTGAGAATGCAGATTGGTCCAGAATATTTCATAGAATCATTTCCCATGATACTGTCTTGTAGTGAGTGAGGCTGAGCAGTTCTACATTTGGATACATATTGTTTGACTGTTGATTCATTGATCCTTTATGTCTCTTTGTTATGACATTAATCAGTATTGTAGGAGTGTGTGAATGAATGTAGATATATAATCTATACATCAAGCTATCAGTATGTCATCGTTATTTATAGATATCAATATGTTCTGGGGGTAACTACAAATAATAAACATACTAACAGTAAATAGTGACAATTTTCATGAAACCTTGTTTAGCACACTTTCATGATACACATTCCTTTTTCCTTTCCATTTTTTCCTCTCATTATTTTCTGGAGAAACAGTCTTTTTGTCAGACAAGATCTGCAGATTTTCTTTCCCTCACTGTACCCTAAAGTGACTCGTGCTTTTGTAAGCCCAACTTGAAACAACTTAGAGGGTCCTAATTTTCAGACGCTGAGTATTTAGCATTTTATGGAACTCCAACTCCTTTAAAGTTTCTCAGGGTTGGGCTCTAAAAGAGTGAGGTGCCCATTCTGTTTCAGTGTAAAAACCCTCAACTACTAGCATGGCTGGCACAATCAGACAGTTCTTCTAAATATAATTTAGTCCATTTTCCAGTGGTCTTGATCCAATTCCAGTTGAAAGTCTTTTTCATTGACATCAGCTCAAGCTCCAATTGCCCTTCTTCTTTCTTTGGCGCTCGGGACACCAGACCCTCTTCAGCAACATCCGTGACATATGCACACAGAAAGAGATCCAACAGCTATATTTGCATACTCGGGGAATGGGCACGATTCCCCAAAATTCACTGAAGCTATGGCTGCTTCAGCTACAACTACAACTGGCAGGCAAGCAACCATCGGGCCTGGCAAAGCAAACGCTGAATGATTCTTTTGGCTATCTAGTACAGCTAAAAGTCATCTCTCAATGAAAGCTTATCTAGAAGCTGATTCCTTGGAGAGAAAAGAGAGGCAGCAGGACATCTGTGTTTTGTTTTATTCCTTTTTAAAAAAAAATTTGAGAGAATGGGGAAAGAGGCTTCTTTACTTTATTACCTGATCAGTCATTTAAGGTTTAATCATTTTTCACAAATCTGATTGATATGACCATTGCTCCTGTTGTTGCACCCTTGCCGTTACACACAACCTTTACTTCAGGGACTTTAAATGCTTTATGAACAGTACACATGTGAAGTAGGAATTATTACACCCATTTTACAGAAGGGTAGACAGAAGCACACCGATTTAGTGACTTTCCTACTGCCTCGTGATACTGGCCAATTTTGGAATAGAACTGAGAACCTTTAGCAACTAACCCAACGTGACTTCCACTATGACCATTTCTAGTAGCTGCCATCTCACTGTCCGTGTGATACCATTCTGAGAACATTTAAATGATGGATAACATCAGAGTTTTATATCACTACTATCCACTGCACATTTTAGTTCACACGGAAATTTCCCTTCATGCCTCATGGCTATTTTTCCTTATAGTCTTTTACAAAGAACTTTATTGAAAGCTTTTAGCAATAGAATTTTCACAGTTATTTTCCTTCACTGACATCCATGCTTATTTGTCTAACCGCCTCTCTGTATGTTATCCTCAGGTAACCCACTAAGCATTGCCTGCAAAGCATTCTTTGGATTCAGTGGAGAATCGGGCCCCATGATCTACTGGATGAGAGGGGAAAAATTCATTGAAGAACTAGAAGGTCACATTAGAGAAGGGGAAATCAGGTACTGTTTGGAGTATTTATTTTACTGCTAAGAAAATGGTATGGCCCAACAGAGAATGTTTTTAACACCTTTTTAATTTGAACTGAAAATGATTTTCTTGTCTAAAAAGTGATGGATGGCTGTGAACCAGTGCAACATTAGCTCATTGCTTCTGATTATACTCTAAAGACAGTGTGGCTATTCATGTGTTCTGAGGATATGTCACCAAATTCCCTAGGCTACCGCTGACATGCTTCTGAATGTCCTGGGGGTTGTTTTTGGCCTTTAACTATAATGATATTGTCCACTACATTTGCCCCAAGTGGATGCTCTTGGGAAATTAATGTTATTTTCAGTATCGATGTTAATCCTAAAGATGGATGGCCACCTGCCAGAGATTTCCACACTGTTTCTCTTCTACTTGCCCAACCAGCATAGAGCTATGTACAGTGCACATAACTTAACCAGTGCCTTCTCTATGTGTGTATGTGTTCCTTTCTGCAGAGAAACAAGTAATCATGAGGTGTTTGTTACCCATCTTGTGCCTTTTTTGTGTCATCAGACATTCAGATTGCTGACCATTGCTTGTTGTAAAAGTTTTAATGAAAAGAATCCTTCATAATACGTGTCTCCGTTAATTTGTATGAGTCCAAATGAACCTCGTAGTTCATGGAATTTGTACTTAACTGTATTCCCTTGTCATCCCTCATTAATAATTCCCTGACTAAAAGCTTCTTGAGTAGGACTTACATCTTCCTCTATGTTTGCCCAGCTCACTGGTGTTCCCAGTTCTCCTTGACAAATGATGAATAAAAGTACTAAAACAACCCAGGTTCTTTTCACATCTTCCACCTCTTACCTGTTTAAGACCCATCTTTAACTGCAAATTATCAAAGAAATCCAAAATAACTGACCCAAAATTGCCCCTTAGTCACATGTAAGATTCCTCACAAAAAGTAAGAAGGGTTTTTGTTGCACAGTTGCTGTGCTATCTAATGACTGCCAATATAAAATTCTAGCAAACTGCCACCTGTATTAATGAGCATTTTAAAAACTCTTCATATGGAAGTTCCTTTATAGCAACAGAATGATTTTTGTCACTCCCCTGGAACATCTCTTGATTCCAAACTCAGTCCCCAGTTCTGCCCCAAATTACATGCATGCCTCTTCCACTGACTTCTTTGAGAACTGCATAGACTGCATGGGCGTAGACTTTACCCCATGAGTCGCAATATCTTTCAGTAGAAGTACATTGGGCTAGTTCCCAGCCACAGCGGATCTCTGCCCAGTGCCGCAGGGGAACATGGGAGTCAAAGTTGGCTGCCACGCATCCGTTCACACTTGCCAGAAATTCTTGGAGGCAAGCATGATCTGACCGTGCTCCCTCCTGCTGCCCAGCATGCACTCCACTCCAGAGGGCAGGTCGGGGATGGCATTAAACTAGCAGTGAGCCCTTAGCACAGATTACAATTGGTGTCTTTATCTGGTGCATTCTTGACTTCTTTGATTGAATTGAAGGTTAAGTTGCAGTTGTGTTCCGTTGCCCCATCTAATTGTTCCTCTTAACTAATTGCACATTTTCCCCCAATTAAAATCCTTTAACTCAGTGTATAAACTCATTGCAATTCAAGTGTGTCTTCTCTTCAGTACATCTAACAGCACCATATATCCCCTCTTGCTTTTATAGACCATGGTCAGCCTTAAAATCTCAGCACTTGCCAACAGGTCCAATGCTGTTATTTTAGGTGCCAGATTTCACGCCTTTTCTTTGATTTGGAAATAACCACAGCAACCACATGATAACTGTTTACAAAAGTTGACTTTCTCATGGTGACCACTGTTGTCTACATCTCAGATTGACCATGCCCTCTAAATTCAACACTAAACACTGCTGTCATGTTAGCAGCACTGCAAGCCTACCCATATCTTCCATCCAGTCATTGTTATTGATCTTTTCCAAGATAAAAGATATGCAACTGATGCTTAGAAATTGATTAGCAATGGTGGGCCCTGTCTATTTGACACTTTTCCTACCATTCTGCTGTCGATGCAGCAGCCATAGGTGTGTCCCTTTAAATGCTGAGATAAACTTGCAGTAACTGGGCATTGATGCAATCGGACCAATGAGTCTCCAGGCATTTTTCTGTTGCTAAGAGTCTAAAGCTGTATCTCTACTTTATATCTAAGAGAAGGTTAGAAGTCCATCCCTTCACTTTTCAAACTTAATCTGAGTCTTCCCAGGCTACTTCAGATATTTTCCTTTACACAAGATTTAAGCTACTCCCTTCTGTTCTGAAGAGAATTTAATATAGCTGGTGAGGTCTTTTGTACACAGTCATGTGGCAGTCCAGAGAATCTATGATACATTTCCACCTCTAATATTGATAATTGACTGTGAATTAATCTGTGCTTTCTTAGGAGATCACTACAATGTGTACTCAGATATATTCCTTTTGAAGTCATATCCATGGGACTATGTGCATGTGTGATGGCTATTCAGCTTGGGTAATGGCTGTAGAACTGGGTCTGGAGTGATTTATCAAGGGGTTGTGAGATGGCATGACAAAGACGGTGAGGTCTGATCACCGTGAGGTAGTGATTAGCATTGCAGGGGCAAATCAAAGGCAAGGTCTTCTTTTTCTAAGTGAGAAGGGCCTTCTCCTACTTCCCTCACTTGCCTTCCCCTTGAATTAAATTCACCAAAGGATAGAAAACTGTAGGGAAGTGTCGGGGGGTTGAGACCTTACCCATGTTCTTCTTGCCCAGGGTTGGGATTTCCACACAGTAATAAAAATGTCATGGAAATTGAACCAGTGCTATTAAACAAGGAATAACAAGTCTTTAAGCCTGCCTGCAGAGTTGTGAATTGCATCTGATTATCAAAGGAGTTCTCAGTGAATTTCAGTTCTATTCCTTTGCCACAGCAGAGAAATATTGTCCACTATAAATCTTACTTTACAAGTCACCCTATAAATTGCTAATATTTTTGTCCTCATGCAACACCATAAAACAGTTTACAAATCCCTTATAATGCTTGTCTTGGAAAATATATTTGTCTTTTTTTTTTCCCCCACAAGAAGCTTCTCAGTTTTTAAAATGGAAATAATTTAATTCCTATTCAATGCATGAAAAGATGTGAATGGGGACATTTTAAATTGAAAGCCTCATTTTCCCTCACTGATTTATCTCGCTCTCTGCACTCTCGCCCACACAAGTCAATTAGCAGGTGCAGAATGCTCCAAGAATACGTGAAGCTTCTATTCCACTACGAGATGTAAGAAAGCAAAATTGCTATAGCTATTTATCTAGCATGTTAGGGTGTGGCCACACTGCAGTCACAGGATGTGTATGCAGCTCGTGTAGACATGCCTGAGCTAGCATTAATCTAGCTAGCTCAGGAACCGGAGCAGTGAACCACAGCAGCACACGCTTCAGCATAAGCTAGCCACTCAAGTCATTGGTTCCAGCCCAGGCAGGTTTGTACAACTTACACTGAAGCCCATGCTGTCTCAGCTTCACTGCGTCAGGACCCATTACAGAACGATACCCTTGAGTGCTTTATAGACAAGTAGGAAGATGATGACCCTCCCCTGAAGAGCTTCCAATCTTAAAAGACAATATACAGGCAAAGAACGGGGAATGAGGTGGGGAGTGATTGAGCGATGAAGCCCACCATACAGCTTGTTAGTTCAATGGCTTCTGTTTGGAGGTGTCTACGTATGTGTCCTTTCATCTACAATCTATCTTTCTTGAGGGAACAAGTATGGGTTTTGTGCCTGTTAGAAGTAGTGGCCCAGATCCTTGGCTATTTATGAGAAGTGTACATCACAGGGCGGGAGTTCGCCTACAGATGTGGCTGTAGATCACATGTTGATTAATGAAGGCCCTAATCCTGCAAAGAGAGCCACCTGTATGTACACTTATGTGTCTAACATCAATGAGAGTGACTGTAGTGATCTGCATCTAAGACATTGTATCTCAAGTTGCTGCATGGGAATTTGGATCCCTGGGTGAAGTCAATGGCAAAAATCCCACTGACTTCAATGGGACCAGGGTTTCTCCCTGTGTATGTGGATCCCTTTGCAGGTTCAGGGCCTGAGTTTGTTAAAATTCTTCTGTACTTCCCAGAAAACATGGCTCTGTCCATTCACAGGATCAGTTACAAAATGCAGCCCCTTAGAGATTGCACATCTTGTAATATTCTGTGTTCGTATGTAACACATTTACAGGAATTTGTCATGAGCTCTGTTCTGCGGGTAAAAAGCAAATGAAAGGTCTAACCCCATTAGGAACTTCCTGCAGTTTGCTGCCTTTACCCCAGCCCACCACAATATTTAAGTGTCTCTTCTCATTTCCATGATTAGGTCCCTTTCTACTGAGTTTATTTCTCTGCCATTTTAATTAGCAACAGGATAAGTGACAATGATTCTCAGTCCAAGTGCAAATCCTTTTTTTTAAGAGAGCTCTTTTTAGATGATTCTGCATTATTTAAGTGTAGGGGGAATGACTGGTACTTTAATTTTAAATGGATTTGGAATAATAGTTTATTTTATCATAATTTTGAACTATCTTTATAATTGTCACTGTGTGTAAGATTTGCTCATTATAATAAATCTAAGCCTGGGAACCCCTGAAAACTCATGAAGTGCTTCTGATTAATGCCCCCAGATATCTTCTCTGTGAGCTGTTTTCTTCCTTCCCTGAGGCGCGATTTGTGGACCAAAATGGGGAGCATATTGTTTACCAACAGAGAAGAAAGACAGGCCAGGGGTAACTATCTCAACAGATACAAAGAATATTTATAAGGAAAATGGACTTAATTGATTGGACATGTAATGATTCAGACAGATGGAATGCAAGCAAAAATCTGAGTCTGCAGTCTGAGTGGCTTCTCTCTGGAGGTTCCCATTCTGTCCAGAAATGATGCAAATTCAGCGTTTCTTGCAGTATTTCAGCCCTTGCAGTCTGTGCCAGAACCAGGAAATGCAGAAGTACACAAGAATTGAAGATAGTTTTGCAAAAAGAAGCGATTCAAACTTTTCCAAAATTCAAAGATATGCTAGGAGTGGGGCAGTTCTGATTCTCAATGCACTTGTGCAGATACAGTATAACTAGAAAGGAAGTGGCCCCCTCCGGTATGGTTTCTGAGAGTGTGTCTCAGATTGCATGAGGTTTCTTGGTTTTAGAGGCAGAACTGAATGGGATTAACATACTGTAGACATGTGGTTTAGAGTGGCATTTGAGTCACAAGCCCGATGCACATCCAAAGTGTAGGGGTGGTCAGAACCAGGATGCAAATCCAAATTCTGGACCTGACCCTTGCAAGAGTCAGGATCTGGATCCTGGATCTAACCACCCACAAATTTTGGGAGTGTTCAAACTCCAGATCACGAGGTTACAGCTGAAACCATCTCTTACTTTCGATCAGATTTTCAAAAGTTGTCCACTCTCATTTAGGCATCAAAATGTGTTGCCAGATTTCCCAAAGTGCTCTGCGTGCTGAGTGCATGTTTGGTGCTGAGCTCTTTTGAAGATCTGGCCATGTCACAATGGGAGCTGCCAGATACCTTTACCTTGAGAAAATTTGAACCCAGGATGGGTGCCAAGCACATGAAAATCTGGTCCTGAGCTCTTCTGAAAATCTAGCACTGAGAACAATAGGGCCCCCATCCTGACCTGTACCTGGTTGAAAATTGTCTATCTAAATTGTTTTTCAGTGGGGAGAAACAATTGGGTTTTTTAATGAAGTGAGATACTTTCCATGGAAAATTTTGTCTTTTCATTGAAAACCCTGAAATCAAAAAATTTTTGTTTCAGCCAAAAGTTTTCAGATCTTGTTTTTTTTATGAAAAGTCAGCGTTTTCCTTGGCAGGGGTGGGGGCTCTGCAATACAAATGATAAACAAGTCAGTTGCTGTTCTTTTGGGCTTTAGTGTGTAACTTCCTCGGGGAAGGGATTTTGTTCTTTGGGGAACTTTAATTTATTTTAAGAGTGTCTGTACCATTGTGATTGCAGCATCTGTAGACATACCTGAGCTAGCATTGATCTAGCTTGCTCAGGTAGCAAAGCAGTGAAGCCACTGCAGCGTGGGCAAGCCATCCACGTAAGTTACCAGGATCCCAGGCAGGTTTGTACAGCCCATGCTTCCTTGGCTTCGCGGTTCCAGTACACCCGATGTAACTAGATTAAAGATGTGCCCTTAAGCATGCTTAGTGCACTGCATTATACACTGTGCTACAGTCAAGCTCTGCTATAGTCATTACAATATTACATTATTTGTGAGTGCTGCGCAGAGTTCCTGATACAGTTTTCTCACGTATTATGCAATAATACGCTAAGAGGGCTGAAGTGACTCCGCTGGCTACAGAGCTGATTGTGTCGACGCTGCATTTCCTGTTGCGACCTCGTTAGATGTCTTTTACAAGCAGCTGATCAGCACCAGTGCCATCAGCAAAACCCATCTGGTTTGTTTGTATTGGTTGGGTTTGATTTTTACACGTTAGCACCAGTGCAATTCCGTGAAAGGAAAGGACTCGTTATACCTCTGGCCTAAAACGCTCTTCGGCCAGTCTTCCATCCAGTTGCCGCATAGAACTGCCCATTCACTTCACTGAAAATTCTGCTGCTGCAGGATTGCAGCAACCCAAACCCTTCCCCTTTGTGCCTTAGAAGGTGTGAAAGACTGAGCCGCAAATCCTTGATCCTCCACGTGGCCTGCCCATTAAAGGGGCAGAGCAGAATCCCACAGATCCCTGGCTTTCCACAGAGCTGCATACCTGCTTTCGCAGGTTTTCCACCAGAGCACAGTACGCAATCCTGCTTCTGCGGCACATCCTCATCTTACTCTTAATTGTGGCCTCATAGCTGTCTTTCCCTCTGCATGATCCTCCCATTTCTTCTCCACCTGTTGGGGGGCCTTTCAGGTCTCCTCCATGCTGGGTAAGTGGAAGGCAACCTGTGGCTTTTTGTACACTGTGTGGCATATGGTGATCTTTTCATGGGCACCCTGTCCCCATCAGACTAAGAGGAGACATCACTCTTCCTTTCAGACTCCTCAAAGAACATCTTGGAGAGAAAGAAGTGGAATTAACATTAACCTTTGATGCTGTTTGGGAGGCAGACCTGGCTAACTACACCTGCCATGTGGAAAACCGAAATGGACGTAAGCATGCCAGTGTCCTTCTGCGTAAAAAAGGTATTTAACTCTCCCATGCCTTAGAGACTGGGGTGAGATCCTGGCTCCATTGCCGTCAATGGCAAAACTCGCCTTGACTTCAAAGGGCCAGGATTTCTCCCTGTGTGCTTATTGCAGCTAAAATACATGTGCCTTGTGGCATACGTGTACCATTAAGCGTAACATTGTTTTAGAGAACTAGTGAGCTGTTCTTTAGACTCAGTAATTGCGTAATATGGCCTGAGCTCCTATGAAGTCAATGAAAGGATTTCAATTTAAACCAGCTGCAAATTTGAAAACAAACACTAATATTGAAGTGCATTGTTTTCGTATCGCTCCTTTATCATATTTTCACGGATTAAACTGAGTGTTTTAAACAATACATGTGCGTGTTGATTTATTACAGTAACAAGTAGGAAAACACTGCTACAGAGGAGCCTGTTAACCCATTACCATTGTGTTTACCTTTACCATGATATTTGCAGGATTCCCTGTGCTGAGAATGGCAAATTTTGCAAGTGCCATGATATTGTTAATACCATTGGTTGTAGATGAAACATCCAAATTAGTATTATCTTTCAAGAAACTCTGTGGTTTAGAACAAGCCATTATCTTATACAGAATGTAAACAGTATCTCATTAGAATCCTTCCCATGTTGTTAATTTCAACATCCTCTCTCATTTGTAATTAGGGTGACATTTAGAGGGAAAGACTCCATCAGCCTTTCCCCGCTGTCTCCCCTCTGCCAGAGCCTTGACACGTAGAGCTTGCTTTTTCACTGCCGTGTATAGCTACACCTACCCAACATGTGTGGTGTAGACGTAGCCTTATGGAGATCCCCATTCACTCTAAAGTGAAGCATTCCAACAGGTACAAAAGCTATGAAATTGCATCTATTGGAAAAGAAAAACTGAGAAGCCACAGGAAGCTCAGGAAGCAAAACTGAGACGCCACAGGAAGCTCACAAAAGGGTTAACAAATTGGGTGCATTGCTACTATTACTCTTGGTTGTAAATGCACTTACCAGAAAAGTAAAGTTATTTTTATATGTGCACCTGGAAGTTTCCATGTAAAGGTTGCTAAAGCAGTGTTTTGTTTCCTTTATTGAACATTTAGGATGCACAAGGAATAGTAAGAAAATGCTAAGCATTTCAGAATGCTAGTGATGCTACATACAAAAGATTGCTGAGTACAGAATTTGGAGTTGGAAAGGACCACTTTTCAGTTATTCTATCATCTCCCCTTGCATTGTGACTAGATGCATTTCATATTCTCCTTAGAGTACCACCAATAGTTGAATTTCAAGTCTTGCCTTGAATATCCCCATTGGTGGTAATTCCAGAGTGACTCGTGGCTGCTTGTCCCATTGTCTAATTGTTTGGATATTTATAAAGTTCTAATATTTAACCTAAATTTCCTTGTTGTGCCCTAAACTAATCACTTCTTATCCTATCCTAATTGCCCTTTGTCCCCATGTATGGACTTGTAAAGTACCCACAGATCCATGAATATTAATCATGATGCTCCAACTATAATATTAAGGATCAAAAAGAAAGTCAAACTATAAATGCTGAATGGAGTTTCTGGATTTAGGCACTGATCCCTTAAAGTGCATGCTTAACAAAGAAACTGAAGCCAAGGAACCTGTTCACGTGCTTAGATTAAACATGTGCTTAAGTCCTTTGCTGGATTGGTGTTTTAATTATCTTGCAAACAGGAAGGTTTGTTTCAAAGGATAAAAACACAGCTGTCCCTAGGCATCAAGAAATATTGGTATTATATCCACACAGTACTGTGTTTTATCTAGTTATTTAGGATACGGTGTCATCCAGATGGGGCCATTTTGCCTACAAACTAAACAACTACAGCTTTACGTGGACAACTTTATGTGGAAACCAGTTTGATTGTCCCACTTATGAAAACAAAGACACGGGTGTGTTCCTGAGCCATGAATACCAGAGTCTATTCTCTGTCACACATTTATTAACTGGTGTCTTTCAAAGACACTTTATTATTTGCTTTGATATATTTTAAAATGTATTTTCCACACAATCTTTGCCCTCGCGCTGCTTGAGTATGCCTGTTACTTGGGAGTCCATAGGTTATGCGGTCCTCATTCATCTACCAGAAGCTTCCCTCAGTAAATAACAAGGAAATAGCTTAGAATTCCCTTTACATGAATTTGAAAACAGTCCATGGCTTTTCTGACAAAAAAAAAATATCTTAAGTGCACTATAAAATATACTTCTTAGAACAGAAATAACTTGTCAGGAGCTGCTGAGTTGAATCGATCAGTGGCCCGCGTTGAAAGATGCAGTAGGATTTTCAATGAAAGGATATACTGCAACAATATCAGCTCAACACTTATTTTCAAGAACGTCTACTTCACATCAGACATAAAGGAAACAAATTTTGTGTTTGATGTCATCATTAGCCATGAAGGAACCTTCTGAGCTACACTGAGCTATTGGGTTTTGGGTATTTCTAGTTCTCTTAGCATTTAAACCAGCTCAGTGCTCCAAATAATGCACCATGGATTAATCCTTTTTCATTATTTTAAATAAGAAATATTCTTTGCACCTTTTCCCTTTACTGGTTTTCCCTTGTATAATAGCATAAGGGCCAGATTCTGAGACTCTTCATGCTCTGTAACACCTTGCTCCACGAGTTATCCTATTGACTTTAATGGGACTACTCAAGGAGAAAGGAACTACTCATTGTGACTTGGGCCCCAAATGAAATATATCTGAATGTATTTTTTGGGTTTTGATAGAAGTAATGGGCTAGACTGTGAACTACACCAAGATTGGAGCTCAGGGGAAAAGGTCTCTGAGTCTGGGCCAGTCAAGCACTGAAACAGCCAGCCAAAGGGACTGCTGGGCCACCCCACATCCTACCTCTGGCACACCAGTTAAGCAGAGAGGGAGAGTGGGTGGCATAGAACCAGCTACTCAGGCAGGGCTGAGAATGTTGACATTTAGCCTATTCTCAACGCCATATTAGCGGAAGATAGTGACAAACTGGGGCGAGTTCACAGGAGAGGAAGAAAAATGATTAGGGAACAAGATGGGCTAATTTATGAGGAAAGATTAAAACATGTATAGCTTGGATATTTAGTGTAGTCTATGGGAGGTACAAGTCGGGATAATGGAATGTAATTAAGAAAGACAAAATTTTGGATGCGTGTAGAGCTATCAGACGGTGGAGTAGTCTCCCAAGAGTGCTGCCTCCATATGCAGGACTTTTAAAACGAGCACTGAGAAATGCAGAGTGACTTTTCCCGTCTCGTACTTCTGTGGGACTATGGTTTCTTGCTGGAGAGATCTTGCAAACTGGAAATTGAAATTGAAAATAAGTTGAGGACATCTCTGATGGTTAATTACTGAAACATGAAGCATTGCAAAATGAAACTAAGCCCAAACTGTTCCTGCCTGGTGTTCTTTTTTCAACCTGAAGGTGACATCGGTGGCATAATCGTACATTTTCTTATCATCTAAGTTTTTGTAAACTTTATGCTTCAAAACTTTATGTCTTGTATCATCCTAGTTCTTTGCTTTATGTCTCTTCGAACTATATTTGTCAAAGTGGTAAATATCTGCACTGACATCTTGTGTAAAGTAATCTGGGCTGCTGATGATAGCTGTGTCAGGTTGTCTTCTTGTAAGTTTTATGGGTGGATGAACAGCAAAGCAAGGCTGAGTAGTTCTAGTGTCTATTCTATGTTTGAGAGGAGTCAGAAAATGGGCACCTCCAGTGCTGCAGATTTAGTTATTGTAAGTCATCCCAACTTTTGTCATTGGTTTGTCAGTGACAGGCAGCATATCCTCGAGCACAGAGCTCCTGGGACCTGGGTTCTATTACCAGCTCGGCCACTGGCCTAGGGTTGCTTCACCTGTCTGTGCCTCAGTTTCCCCGTCTGTAAAAGGGGACAAAGACTCTTACCTTCCTTGTAAAGTGCTTTGAGATCCATGTATGAAATATGCCCTGTATAATTATCATCAGATTAGCATTGTCCTGGTGCAACATCAACTGTAATCTATAAATGTATAAGCCATGCTTCACTTGTATGGCTCCAAACCCTGGCAGTTTCGTGTTATACCATTTCCTGAAGGTCAACATATTTGGGCTTTGTTGGACCAGAGTACTGAGATGATTAAAGAGACATGGACTCTCCACAGAAAACAATGCTGCCCATGGCCTACAGACACACACAGGAATTGTTAGGATTTGCTGTAGAGATGATACAAACGCTTGTTATGGCTTACAGAAAGGACTCAAATCTTGTAGGTCTCTATAGATCCATCTTAGTTATCATCAAACAATGGGGTCTTATTGTCCACAGGGTTAAACCTCTGCTGGGGGGCAGGAGAGAGGGAATTATGTTTGACACTGAATATACAATAGAGCATAATGGATCTTTCAGCTTTGCCCATTGAACAGCACAGAGGAAGGTAAAATTAAGCGCAAAAGTGAAGAGAATTGTTAATCTATTTTCCAAAAAGGGAAAATCTTTATCTCAATCAATTCTCCAGTACTTTCCTGATGTCACTCTTTCATGTAAACAGCCACTGTTGTTGTCACAAGGATGTTCTGTGGTTGTAAATGGCAGAAGAGATTGTTCCTCTAGCCACAATGGGAGATGCCCAGGTGATATTGACTTATCACACCTGGTTGAAAACTTGGAATTTCTACTCCATGGGAAATTCTGATATTTCAAAATATTCCTTCATCCTGATTTGGAAAAAAAAGTTAAAATTTCAAAATTTTCTGTGACATGAAAAAAAAATTGTTTGGCAAACATCAAAAAGACCTTATTGAAAAGCTGTATTTCAATAAGGTTACACTGCTTTGTTTCGACTTTGTCTTATCTAATAGTATAGTACATTTGTTATAGTATATCGATGAAGAAACAATAAAGTCGAAACAAAGCACTTTGTCCAAATTTTTGTCAAAAAATTATCAATGTCAATATGTTCCTGTGAAACTTTTTGATTCATCAAATCAGCATTTTCCAATGGCAAGCTCTTCCATCAGAAAGTTTTCAGCCAGCTCTAGTCCCTTTTAAGATATGGCACGCACTAAGCAAAAGTTTGAGAACTCCCATCTTATGCACATTGGTGCCTTTAGTATCCATCACCTCTAAAACAAAGTGGCACTTAGCTGTGTCCTGTACATCCCTGGCTTCCCGTTGGCCATTAACACTTGACATGAACATTATGTTGTGCACTCTAGGGGCTAGAACAATTCTCAAATGAGTTAGCTAAAGCCCTGGCCTACCAGATCAAATCAAGTCACCTGTTGACTTTATAAATACAAAAATTTTGTTTAGTTTTCTTTGGGTAACTAGAGTCTCCTAAATAACAGTTTTCAGAATAGCAGCTGTGTTATTCTGTATTCGCAAAAAGAAAAGGAGTACTTGTGGCACCTTAGAGACTAACCAATTTATTTGACCAATGAAGTGAGCTGTAGCTCACGAAAGCTTATGCTCAGATAAATTTGTTAGTCTCTAAGGTGCCACAAGTACTCCTTTTCTTTTTGCTAAATAACAGTGAAGTACATCTAATACAATTACTTTTACAGACCGTGTACAGTATTTTGTACATTGTGCCAAAACAGAAGATACAATTATCCTCTGCAAGCTATTTAGAAACTGATTAATACTCTGTGTAAATTCACTGCATAATTCCCTTGTCGAAGAGTTATGACTATAGCCTCAAATGAATTTTAGATGGCAATTGTAGACTGGCAGTAGAAGGAGTGAATAGGTAAAGTATAATAATAGCTAATGAACTGAAAATTAGGTAGACAATTTTATAATGGCAATAAAGAGAAGCTGCTCAATTGTACATGGAATTGCACACTGAATTAGTGCAATTAAAGCTTGGAAGGATCATAACCAGTCTGTCTTTTTCTGCTTATTCTAGATTTGATCTACAAAATAGAGCTTGCCGGAGGATTAGGAGCTATCCTTCTCCTGCTTATTTTGCTTGTGACTATCTATAAATGCTACAACATAGAATTAATGCTATTCTATAGACAGAATTTTGGAGGTGATGAATCTATGGATGGTAAGTAGTCTCTCAGGGAAACTGACTGTAACCCCAAAAAAGATATCATAGGCCCAGTGCTGAGGGACCTTAATTTTAATTGAAGCCAAAAGGTGCCTAAAGTCAATTGAAATTGAAGGTATTTAGCACCTTGAAGGATAAGGCCCAAAAATCCTATTCCAAAATCCACTGAAATTAATTGGATTTCTATTGACTTCAATGAGCAGGCAATAAAGGAATTGTTCTGAAGCCTCTTTTATAAGCCTTTTATTGAGGACAAAGTGTGAATGGATTCCTCAAAAGAACTGAGTTAGGTGAAAATCAGTTCTGACCCTTCCTCAGATTTCTAAATTCCATTCATGTTTCCCAGCACCACACCCACTAAAAACAGTCACCAGTAAGGCACATAATGCAGACTGGAACTATTTCTTGCTGGACAATTTCACTATATTTGCCAATTTAAAAGAATCAGCAAAAAGCCACAGTAATTATTTTTGTTAACTAATAGGTCAATGCTATTTCCCCCCATCAAACACTAGTTGGGAGCAGGGAAATAATTTAATGCAGATATGTGGACTATTTCAGAGGACTGACTGGAATGGAAGTTTGGTGTAAAGCAGATAATTTTTAAATGCTTTCCCCCTTAGTATCTACGGTAGGCACTTAACTTGTCTGCGATGAGACTACTCATGCTCAATAAGCATGTGCTTAAGTGCTTTACTAGAGCAGACTTTAATTGCTAGACCCATGAGGTACGTTCCACCACTGCATTTTTAGCTTCAAAATCTAAGTTTTGAGATACTGTAAAACGGGAGCAACCCAGATGTGAATCAGGTCCATATAATTTATTCCACATTAGTGTACTCTGTGTCTGCTCAAGAGCTAGAGTGGCATTTTCAAATGCTCCTAAGCCACTTGGGAGCATAAGTCCTGTGAAAGTCAATGTGCCTGAATCACAGAGGCACTTTTGAAAATCCCACACCTAAAAGAATCCCTACGTTTTGGAAAAGAAGAGGGGAAGGTTTTTTCCTCTTATGCAAAAATAACCAGTTCCCCCGAACTATTGCTTAGACACTAAGCTGTGTCAGTGTCAAAATAATAATCGTTTCTATTAAACGCTCGATGGATATGTTAAGTGAAATCCTGGCTTTTCTCAATTTTGCCATTGATTTCAATGGGGCCAGAATTTCATCTGCTGGCTTCAAGAATGTGGATGCTACTTATGAGGCAGAGGAAAATAATTTCCTTCTTACTCTGTCTGCATTAGCAGAACTTAGAAACTATGTTTAAATATCATGACGCAAAACAAATCTGTTCCACGTGGCCAGTATTCACACTGAAAATCCATCAGCTAAAGAAGAAGGGCCAGGTTCTTAGGTGGTGTAAATTGGTGTAGCTCTACTGACTTTATTTCACATCAGCTATACTTTGATTCTTCACCCGTTGGGGATCTAGCTCAACATGCCAGCCTCAACTCTGAATTGCCTGGGTTCTGTTGACTTGTGTTGTCGGCATCAAGTTATTGCTATTTTTAATGTGATTTTTTTGTTGCTGTTTGGCTGGTTTTCATTTAAAAAACAACCCTGTTTCCTGGAGGTTTAGAGAATGCCCCTTCCGCACACAGGTCATTGTGTGCACCTGCTAAATTCACAGGCACTGACTCTGGGAGGGCTTTGGGGCTGGAAAAAAAATAGTGGGTGCTCAGCTGTTTGCGGGGCCACACCGATAAGCTCCTCTCCCTCCCCACCAGCACCTCCCACCCACTGCCAATCAGCTGCTGTCAAATAACAGTGAAGTACGTCTAGTAGAATTACTTTTACAGACCGTGTACAGTATTTGGTGCATTGTGCCAAAACAGAAGATACAATTAGACAACACTGAAGTGCACAGCTGGGTGCATAAGTGGGCATTGGTGCACAATCATTTAATTTGTGTGTGCAAACCACGTGCCTAGCTTTTTAGAAAATCAGACCCAGGAAGTCCACGTGTGTTAAATACACACAGACACATGCACTTGTGTTTCCCAGGCAAAATGTTGTTTCTCAATAACAAGTTAGATTTAAAGCAATGTTCAGACATTTGTTAACCTTGAGTATTAACCTGATCTACATCTTGGCCTGATTGTTTTCATTTCACTCTACTTTAGAGCCAACGACAGTGGCCATCCCCGGGGTTCACTTTTCTACCTTGGCAAGGGCCTGAACTGTTAGCGGTGACATCTGCCTCCCTGATCACCCATTGGCTGTCCTCTGAACACCTTCTGGCAGGTTCCATTGTTGCCTGGTGTGGCAGATTTTGGAACAGTCTCCAGACCTGTCTGGTTTTAACCCTTCTGCTGCTGGTCTTCCTGACTCAGCAGTGCTGCCATCCTTGCCATTCTAGTCGTTTGCTGATATTGAGGAAATGTTAGGATATCAGTTAAACTAGATCCCATGCTGCTCTGGTGATTAGAGGCAGATTTGTTTCTGTTAAATGAGCCACTGAAGGTAATCACGCAAGACCTAGCTCATCATATCAAAATTTACCAGACTGTCTTAGAACCAATAGTTCACTTGAGCACCCTGTTTTCAGCGTGAAATCAATTCCACAGCTAAGCAAATAAATGTCCACATCTTGTCTGCTTTCGCTCATGAACCATAGTGGACTAGATTTATCTAAGGAATATTAGGAAAATAGCCATCATTTACAGAGCAGCACTTAATAAATCACATTCTCATCAATTATTTATCTTCCTTTAATACAAAATATTGATGAACTTTGACTCTGCTGTAAAGATTTTTTCCAGTTCTTTACAGAAAATTGGTGCTTAATAATCCCACTTTCACGTACTTCTCTTTTCACTACATTAACTATTTGATTTTTCATTTTCTGTAGGAAATGACAGCTGGTAGCCATCACTAGAGATCTTTCTGTTAAAACTTGACTCTTTCACATACGTATTTTTTCCACTATTTCTGAAATACTGTAGGGTTATAATAAAGGTAATGGCCATTAACTAAGACAGCATTACAAACTCCAAACATTAAAGTTGATGAATCAGGCCCAAGAAACCTCTGAAATTAGCTTAAAAATCATTAGATTTTTTTTTAATTAATTGGGGGGTTCTTTATATTTGCCTTTTGGGTTTTGTACTTACTCAAGTCATGATTTCAGGCTTCTTTCCACAAACACAAAGGCTAGGAACTTTTTTCTTTTAAGTGAAAGCTCAGATTTTCCCCTAATCACATGAATCCAGGAACTGGGGGTTTAAGAAAAATTCCAGCTATCATGAGACTCGCAATAACATTGCAAGATTTGGCTGCTCTGCTAAGATCCTGTAGTACGGTGTGGGTGAGTTGTCCGCACCTTATTCTTGTGTGGGCGAGTAGGCCAGGTGGGGGCAAGTGGCACAATCAGCCTTACCCTCTGTTGTACCCATTTTGCCAACTCAAGGGCCAGGCCAATTACACTGCTTCTTTAAAGTGCCACTTGGGGTGCAAGCCATCCCTCCACATTGATCAGCAGAGCTGGCCAGCAGCTAAGGGAGGAGCTTAAGTGAGTCAGGCAGTGAACTCTGGGAAAGTCTGGGTTTGATTAAGGCACAATAACTACTGGAGTGGTGGTGCAGCTCTGCACTTCCTCCCCACCCCACCCAACATACACCTGTACCAATCAGGCACAGTCTGGTCCTTCATTATGTATAAAGGACAAAGAAACCCAAGCTGCAACATTTGGACTTTCCCAAAGTCTGTCTGGGTGTGGGACAGTCTCCAATGCACCTGTTTACCTTTTGCTGAACCATACAAAGCCATAATTTACCAGCTCAGCATGTGAAGGGAAAAGAGGAAGTCACAGATGAGTGCTGTCGTCTTAAAACTTCTATAAAAAGAGTTGAATAAAATAAGGCTTATGAATACCCACCGATAAAGCCGTATGGAGTTGAAAGATGCATATAAAACCAGGAATAATTCACAATCTCTATTATGCAATATGGAGTGCTTGTGTTTCACCATTAAAAGTTTTTGGCATAATGCAGTGGTTTTTAAGCTTGATATTGAACAACCAGGAAGAACGTATTTTCACCAGTACTGCATTCCTTACATGTGCAAAACCCCCACTGACCTCATGGTAGGAGTTATGACACACAAGGGTTTCAGAACTAGGCCACAAGACAGTTTACCTCTGCCTAGTACATTTACAAACAGATGACTGCGAATAGGCTTTTGTTTTTCTACAGACAACAAGGAATACGACGCCTATCTTTCTTACACCAAAGTGGATCCAGATGCATTAGACTGTGATAATAACGAAGAGGAGCAGTTTGCACTTGAAATACTGCCAGATGTTCTGGAAAAACATTATGGTTACAAACTCTTCATTCCAGATAGGGACCTGATCCCTAGCGGGAGTAAGTACTTCTGAACTTTGGGTTTAATCCTGTCTGATGCTATTGGAAAGGCATGTGCTGCATGTTACGTACTGTACAGAGATAGTTACCATTCGTTCTCTTTGCAAGACTGCTTTCAGAACCTCAAGAGTTTCCTAAAATACAGCAAGGTGTGACCTCCGGCTTAGGGTCTGATCCTGCACCAGTGAAGTCAATGGGAATTTTGCCATTCACTTCAATGGGAGCAGGATCGGAGCCTTACGAAGGGGAATTCTGCAGAATGGTATGCCATAGTAAAAAGGCTCATTGTCAGACAAAAGTAATTGTCAGAGGCTGCTAGGAAGTGTGATCTGTGCACAGCGGATTGTTATTGTATCATTTAAAATGGGATTCTCTCAATAATTATCGTTCAAGCAATTACTTATTTGTCCACAGCAACCTTACAAATAAAGCATTTCCTATTGTCTTCTATTTTTTCTGATTTTACAGTGAGCAAATATTATACTTTTGTTTCCAAGTTAACAACATCAGTTGAGCCATTTTTAAATTAGAGTTTTGTCCAAGTGCTGCATTGAAAATGTGGACTGTGTGCATAATTCCACTTTTTCAAAGGGATGTGCACTGTTCAGTTATCTGATTCTGTTGCCCATTTCTAGTTAGTGAAATGCAGTTATCCATTTCAGATCAATTCCGCTGCAGTGTCTGAATATTCCGCTGCATGTGTTGATGTCTGTAACCACAGTGACACATCTATAGCTGTGTTTTTCCTGATTGGTTGTGGGACAAGTAAAAAATGACATTGTAATGTGCATAATATTCATGGATTCTGCATGCATGGTTTGTTTGCATTTATACCACATGTTTTTGCCAAATAGTTGAGATGCTCCTGCGAGAAATATGCTTTTGAATATTAATTTAGTTTGCAATGTCTGTATTCAGTTAGCTTCTACTAAGACATGTTAGAAAAGGGAAATCTGTACCTCTGTGTATGTGTTAATGTAGAAGAAACATAAACATAATACCCGACTATGTCTGCTCCTAAGTAGATGTACAGAAAGCCCTGCCCTACACTGAGGCAGTTATAATCAGCTGCTTTAGCAACTTGCCTGCAAAGGAACCTGGTAATGTTTTCCCAGTACAACCAACCTCCACCACACACCCCAAAAATTTAGGCACCTTATTCCTCAAGTATGTGGATGAGTTGGAGGCAGGGCCACGGCTTTACCACCTGCCCCCCCGCCTCCCTCCCCCTCCCCCCTCCCCTCTCCCCCCCCCCCCATCACTAGCTAGTCAGAATGCACATTGCCTCTTTGTTACACATGGAGCAAATGCTTCCCTGGTGTTTCTGAAGGCATTATAGCAGTCCCTGCATTTGCAGCCTGTAAGCTGTGGCTACTTACCCTGTCCCCACTGCAGTGCTCCTTTACCTCTACAAGCCATCAGATAGGGTCTGACCTTACACCACTGAAGAGCATTGCAGAATTGGGAGCTCAGCCCTTAGATTTTTGGTCCCTATCAGCATCAGCATATCATACTGCTTCTTAGCAGGAGTTAGAAAGGTCAAAACATTCCCTTCTCTCCCCAAAAGAAACTGTTAAATGGAATTGAAAGGGTTAAATTCCTAGGAAAGACTCTTCTTTCCTGGCTCAAAGTGCAAACCGGGAAGTGTACTCCTTCCTATCTGAGAAACGGTTACATTAATAGGTGAGATACTGTTGAGAGAAAACACAGATCTATTTGCCAAAAAAAACCCAGTGGGCTTGATCACTAGCAGGGATTATATTAAGTAACTGTGGTTCAGATACAGTCCGTGCAGCAGGGTTTGTTTGTTTTTTAATGTAGTAATAGTACAAAGTGAATTAAAGAGAGAGTTTAAATGTCCTTTTAATGATAAACATATTGAAGGCGAAGATTTATCTGACATGAGTCTGTTTCTCCCAGCTGCTGCAATAACTAGCGTGCAATTTTATTTTTGACTACCTGTCATTCAGACACTCAACAAATACTTGTCATCATTTTGGGTATTCATTTAACATCTCCTGGAATGCTCATTTTATGAACATTCACAGATGTAATATCTCTTTTCTCCTCTCCATCCTCTCTGCTTCAGCATTATGAAAAGGCTTGATTCTTTCATATGAACCTCGAGAATGCTTAATCAAACTTAATGATGACAATGCAGGATAAAATATGTACTTGAAATTAGCATGATTTGTGTGCCTGGGATTTGTGAAAAAAAGGAACTGTATTTCTAGAGGAAAACTTGGACTACTGTTAAAAAATATTCAGACACACAAACGTATGTCTTCCTGCATATATGTGTGGAACATACCTACTTGGTTGTTCTATTTAATATTGATCTTACATTACAAAGGGTTATCTATGGTAGATTAAAAACAGGACAGGCAAAATAGGCTGCACAATTTGTTTTTTTAACGAATCTCTCAAAAGCAACAGTGCGGCTGGACTATCTAGTTCTTAGGTGCAGATTCCTTCAGGGAAAAAAAGGGATTTATTTTTCTAGCGAAATGCTTTCATGTACTGTATTTTGTTATCTGATAGTGCAAATGACACTCAGTATAATGCAGCACTTTGCCACCAGATGATCGGGGTGTTTCTTCGTATAACTTTGCACATTTAAGATTATAAGATTCCAGTGCTATAGTCAATCGTGTATCCTTTGGAAGGCTGGTTGTTTAAGATAATCTCTGCAATTGTGAACTGCTGCCACAGGAGGGTGTCCATTATTGCTCTGACTTCCCGGCATGAATGCATACAGTTGCTCTCTGGACTGGGAAGTATCCAAGTATAGATTTGTTAAATAGTGTTTGATCGTTTATTTTGTCTCAGGGCATTTTTGAACAAACTGAAAAGCTTACCTCAGTAAAATCAAAGGGCAAGTTTGATTGTGGTTTAATCAAGTTGATTCTTAGCTTAGCCGCTGGGGGGGAAATAATAATAGTCTCTCTACGTGGAGGTCTTTAAGAACAGGTTGGACAAACACCTGTCAGGGATGGTCTAGGTATACTTGGTCCTGCCTCAGCGCGGGGGGTGGACTAAGGTGACCTCTCAAGGTCCCTTCCAGCTCTACATTTCTATGGTACTGTCTTTATATGCAGGATACAGAGCCAGATGGGCAAGCTACTCCGGGGGAGTGAATGGGCCATAACCTAGCCTCAGATGCCCAGCAGAGAATTCCCCTGTTGGAGAGGGAACTTCCTGTTGGTACGTCTGTGCCATATTCAAGCCCTGCATTTGTGCTCTTCGCTCTTGACTCTGGGGAGTGCTGGGGACAGGAAGGGCCATACACGGGGAGCATGAGCAGCAGCTGTTGTTGTCAAGTGGATTCTGGCAGCACAAATCAAAAGGCATCTTCCATTTTGGAAAGTGGGAATCTGTCTTGCAGAGGCCAGATCAGGCAAAGGCAGATTGCTGCTTACAGCAGGCTCTGCTTTCTGTGTTATTGATGCTTGATTAACAATAATATCATAGCAAAATACGAGTGATCTCTGCCTTACTGAGAGAAACACGGGGCGGGAGGAGGTGTAATGGAGTCTGCCTGTGTTGGGATCCCAAAAATCAAGAAGACCTATTTGTAAGTCTATTCCAATAAACTAACCGGGCGTCCCCAAACCTCTGACTTCCAGAAGCTAGAACTGGATAACAGGGGATGGATCACTCAATAATTGTCCTGTTCTGTTCATTCCCTTTGAAGCACCTGGCACTGGGTGTGGTCAGGACCCCTGGCACGCCGGGATGCTCGGCCGCAGCAGAGCCCCAGGCACGGGGCCGGCAGCCCGGAGGGACCCCACGTGCAGGGCGGCAGCCAGGACCCTGGGCGGAGTTTAACCGTTAACAGAAACCAATAACCATCAAGCTTGTCAGTTAACCAGTTCAACTCTTACATCCCTATTCTGTGGACAGTTATGATTTTCATTAAATGCCATTTTCTAATGGAAAAATGTTCCACCAGCTCTAGCTGTCATATGGATGCAATAAAAGCAGAAATCCCAAAGTTCTTGCTCACTGTTTTACTCAGTCCTTACTCAGAACATAATCATTGCCTGACTAAAGGCTTAGTAACTGAACAAGGATCACAGGGTTTCAACCTGTTTAGTGGCGTAAGTTCTATGACCTAGAAAACTTCCTGTAAATCTTGTTGTTGGGTAATCAGCTTGCCCAGAGGGACTCCAAGTTCATCATAATTTGATGAAGCTGAAGAATAGCGGAGATGACACAGAAGAACCCTTCAGCCATTGCATTATACAGAAGTAGGGGATATTAAACATTGGTCACTATATATTGCAAAGAGGAGACTGATGCTGATGGAATTATAATTGTCACAGAGGAAAAAGAAAATCAGCTTTCACTTCTGGGGTCCTGGATTGGTTACAATTTGAGATGGGCCTGGACCAGAACATAGGAACATACTTCAATCCCTTTCTCTCCCTATTCCCTACCGAAACCATGGAAAAGTCTTGATGTGTATCTGAACTTCATAACCCTGGTCTTACCTCTGTGACAGGCTGGATTAGAACCCTGAATACTGACACCCTCAAATGATGGGGTAGTTCATATCCAAATCCAGGTTGTGGATCCAAACTTCACAGCTCAGGCCCTGTTCTATGTGCAGTGCAAATTAATTTGTTAGTCCCCTGCGTAGTAGATGTGTGTCCACATCAGTCTGTGTAATTACGCTATAGTGTGTAGTTACCACACAGTTTGACACAATTTGACATGAATTGAACAAGAGATCAAGGGCTATAGTAAAAGGGCAACCCAACTCACACTTGTCCTCCTAACAGTTTAATAAAATCCCTCGAGATGCCAAAACCAGGATGAGCTGGTGCCATTTCATCCAGAATAATGCAATAAAGCACATTGGTAGCTAGCGGGCCCAGACTGTAGAGAGAGGATAGTTTTGGGGCTTGGACACTGGATTATAGCTGGCTCTGCCAACCTTCCTTTGTGACCTTGGGTAAATGATTTAATCTGACTGCCCCATCTCTACTATTTAGCCCAAGTGAAGGGAGAGAATATGTCTCTGCTCTCATCCTACTCTTCCGCCAGTAGATGTTATTGCCCTGTTAATTCCCACGTCCTTTTTCCAGGGGCTTGTGCTTGACCACTGCAAATGAGGGGAGGGAGTTGGCAGGCCCCATGCTATCCCCATTTCCCATATTCTTGTCCAGGCCTAACATACAGGCTAGCCATACAAGTTTTCTCAAGATAACTATTAGGAATAGGGCTTCCAAAAACCAAATGATCTGGGAGCATATTCCTCCCTGATATAACTCTGGCCATGTACCAGGGAGGATGTTTGCTTTTTATTCACTTTATTTACAGGTAGGGTGACAAAAGGGACCCAGTTCATTGAAACCAACTCAGCTGAACAATAGCAAACTGAGAGCTATAGGTTAAGAAGACAGGTCCAACATAATGGGGGATTTCCCCTCCGGCTTGTATTGTTTTATTTCATTTTTGTTCTACCACCTATTAGCAAAGCTGATTTTATAAAATGGAACTAATAAATACATTCGTAGAGATGTGTGCTGTATAAGGCAATAGATGGCTTTGGTATTTGAACTTTACGATTTCCTTTAGTGTCTGATGTGAGATCCTAAAAAAAAATCCTTATGTAATAACGCTACATTCAGAATACATAATACATACATTATAGTGCTACTGTATTTACCTTCCATTGTGTTTACTCTTTGCTTCTTTGCTTCTCTGTGTCAGCTCCCAGTCAAGTCTGACTCACAAATGCTAGATGGGAAATTACACAGCTTGCACGGTGAAGCTTGGTGTTCCCACTACCCCATTTCGGGTTACCGCTTGCTCTTTTCTTTTGCTACAAAGGGGAGTCCCGATTCTGCACACCAGAGGCTAATGTGTTTTCTTTTCACCTTCTTTAACTAGCTTATCCTGCCACTAAAGGAAAAATTCCTGTGCCACTTGAATTTTGAAGGGTTTGGGTTCTTTGTTTACTTTCTCATCCTCTTCTACAGTATGGTACCCACCAGCCAACACAGCTGACAAAATGGACCATGTGTTGCCTGAATCAGACTCATAAGTAAAATGTAAAAGATGCCTTTTGCCTATTTTAATCAATGTTAAACATTTCTCCTTCTGTTTTATTTTGTTTGATTGGCTTGGTTTGGTTGGAGGGGGATTCGGTTTTTTTCATTTTTTTGTCAGTGCCCATGTTACTTCACTGCCCTTTGAGAATCTTTATGGTCACAAAATGCTGCTGATCAAAAGCAGGTTCTCTTGATCGAGACAGGAAGCAGACTTTCCCCTTTGAACCTCACAACTTCCACGCCCAGTCCCTCTCATTTCTGGCCAGATCCTCAACTGTTGTAAATCAGCATTGCGCTGTTGAAGTCAATGCAGCTACGCTCATTTCTACCAGCTGAAGATTAGTTATGCCACTCCAAGAAATACAATTGCACTGAAGTAGTTCTATGTTGCTTTTGAAATTTGCAGAACGTTGTGATTATTTTTTTCTTTCCAGCTGGTGGTAGAATGGGCAGAGGAGAATTCCCCTACTTAAGTTTCACATCTGAAATGTTTTCTCAGAGCTCTGTTTCACAGATGGCATAAGAGCGACAGCAGAATATTCTGTGCCTGTTGCAAGAGAATCCCAGCCTGCCTGTTTCACCACAAGCGGGGGCATTACAGAGAGGGCAACAATGTTGGCTTTGTTTTAGTGCACGTTTTCCAAATCACAAGGCAAAGTTCCCCTGTAAAAATAAATGTGGTGGATAGATCCTGTGTTAGGCTCCAGCCTCTGTCCACCACCACCACAAGGGAACTGGACTCCAGCCATAACCTGACAGCAGAAAATTCTCCTGGAAGAAGAGACCTTCCTGGTGGTGTGACGCCGGTACAGCCAGCTCCTGTACCAGCCACCCAACCTAGCCCCACTTGGTGTGCTCAAGGGTGGGGCTGTGCAGATCCTCCACTGGTATAAAGCCCCTTAGGACCATAGCCAAGTGAGATAAGTTAGTGCAGCTCCAAGACTCCTTGAACTCACACAGGAATCTGGCTGGCACAGACTCAGGGAGTCACAGGCTGGAACTTGGCGTACTGCTGTGAAGATATTGGAATGATTGTGTATTTATGGGCCGAGCAGTTTCAAAACCTGCTTGCCTTTCCTTTGGGATGCATAGAAGGGTGCGTCTAGTTGTGTGCAAGCCACTATTCTCAATTCCATCCTCACTGCCCCAAAGGATCCCTTGTTCACTGGTCAGGTCTTTCTGTGACCCAGCTGCAGACTTGAGGTTTGAGAAAGGACTCTGAAGGTAACCTTGTAAGGGCTAATTCTAGTCGCCTGTAGAAAGAGCTCTAAATGTTGCAATGGCCACCAATTAAACTGCACACAACAATAAAGGAGAAACACAGAGGGGTGAAGAGCTCACATGGGGAAGCCAGGGTGTCTTTTTCCCCCCAGAGCACCTCTTCAGCTATAGAGGATATAAGAGCGAAGTCTGGTGAGTTTTCAATTGAATTGATATAATATTGGATTTATTGTTGCAATTAAAAATATCACTACAATTTCTTTAAGAAGATAAGTGCAATGGATTGATTTTTTTATGTGTTTTGTAACAGACATGGCATAGTACCTGCATAGCTATGCATAAGTATTAAACTGGATACGTGGGACTTTCTGGTAGTGACTGAACAACATCGGGTCCTATATAATAAAAATGGTCTTGTACACACCCGTAGTCTGAATTTCTTGAAGGAGGAATGGAAATGTATCAGGAAAGATGCATGATGGTTTGTTGTTTTGCTGTATCTTGCAGATCCAACCTCTAATGATGAAGCTTCCCACCTAACTTCTTTCTTTTTGGGAGCAGAAAGAAAAGAAGAAAATGAAGAGTCTGAGCT
The DNA here is from genome assembly GCF_015237465.2 of Chelonia mydas. Classification (NCBI taxonomy): domain Eukaryota; kingdom Metazoa; phylum Chordata; order Testudines; family Cheloniidae; genus Chelonia; species Chelonia mydas. The sequence goes on from NC_057855.1 coordinate 89,345,599, forward strand.
GTTGATACATTGGGATAATCTCTTTCCATTGTATTGAACATTGCTACCTTTCCTTAAGTTTTGTTTCACCAGTTCTGCTGATCTCTTTCCTGTTGCTTCTGATTTTTACTCGATTTTGATGCTGAATTTTCCCTTCAATAAGTGAATGTTTTAGAGAGAGCAATGTTTTCCCCTTAGAAAATATCAACTGAAGAAAAACAATTCAAAGAACTGTATATGCTGCATGAGTAAACTATCATAAAACCTTCACTAAAAAGATTGTTGCATAAACATTTGTACTGTATGTGTATGTCTTGACATTTTTGTTTGTCTGTAGGGTGTATAAAAATTTGCTTTTTTCACATGTGAAATAATTTCTTCTTGCTGCTAAGTGGTGAAATAAAACACTGGTAAAGGCAGATTTTATGCTAAATATACCCTGAGTCTCCTGAAATGAAGATATTTTTGAATGTTTGTTGGCCTGTTTTGTAGCTCTCTATCTGGTGGGAAGTGGTGTCAATAAGCATGCTGTGACATTTTGCCTGGGACTAGAAAAATAAGTATTACAGTAAAAGCCGTTGATCAATGAAGTGTACTGTAACCATTCATCCTGCTAGAGGTCAGTATGTGTAAGACAGATCCTGCCCTGTGCTGAGTAAAGGCCTGTTGTGTGCAGCTCCTGTGTCTAAGTCTTCATTTGTAACACATGCTTTCCCTCCTTTCTCAGACTGCATGCCTTTGAGTAGCATAGCTGTGAAGGACAGTTTGTGTAATAAAAAGTAAAAGTGAAGTGTTACCATCAAAATGATATGCAACCAAAGCACTTTTTTTTTTTTTCTGTTCTCACTATCTTTATCGCTGTTTATTATTTTTCTGGGCCTGATCCAACACCCACTGAAAGTCTTTCCATAGCTTTGAATGGGTTTTGGGTCAGGACCTCTGTAAATAGATGTAAAGAGGTCCATGTCAGATTACTTTCATTGGCCTCTCTCCCCCATTCTCCTTTGTTGGGCATATCAAACGCACAAATTAAGATTCAATCCCCAGAATATATTCTGGGGTGATAAATTGACCTTCTGAAACAGGAAGATGGTGAACAGCATCTCTGCTTACACCAACACCTTGTAAATGTTAGCATGCATAAATACTGTAGAATACGCATTTTCCTTGTCAGTGGTACCTCAGAAAATAAACACCTCTGAGTAATTCTACATTTGCTTACGTTTTCCATTTGTTTGGGGTTTTTCCCCCCATCATCTAATGAAGATTCTGTTAATTATCTCGTGTACGGAGAAGCATAGATTTGCAATACTAAAACAGATCATTGGACCTCCAAGATTGGTATCATTGGACCTCCAAGATTGTGGTCAATATGTGTAGAAGAAGGTAAAAGCTGCCCATGTTGCACCTTTCCAATAACATAATTTGTCCATGTGGTGATGGAGAATTCCTTCCCGAGCACCGGTTAGCTACAATCCATACACCCCAAAGCATCCTTGCATCCTTCCATTCTCTCCACCTTGAAGCATAAGAACTGATTACCTTAGCTTGCATCCCAAGAAATTTTAGTAATGGCCATAGCATGTGTTCTGAATTTTATACTTTACGCAAAAGTTAAATTGATCTAGAGCTAAAACCTTTCTGTGAATGAAAAACAAATATTGTAATTTGTATGTCACTGAAATGCAGCTGAACGGTGAGGAGGTTAAATCAGCCTTAGCTATACTGTGATTAAAATGGGGAAACATTTGGAGCTAGACTTTTTTCCTTTTCTAAATTTTATGTAAATAGAGAGATGTTGTATATTAATGTCCAATCATATTTTTATTGTAAAGCTCCATTAAATGGTGTGGGATCAGACCCTTAGTGAACCTGGGTATTTTAGTATACTTAATTGCAAGGCTAATGGTTTAACACAATGGACTTCTTTATTTTATTCTCTCTCTCTTTCTATAATTTGTAGCATACATTGAAGATCTCACAAGATGCGTTGAGCAAAGCAGAAGACTCATTATCGTGTTAACTCCAGACTATGTTCTCAGGAGAGGATGGAGTATTTTTGAGATGGAAAACAGACTCCAGAACATGCTAGTCAGTGGAGAAATCAAAGTTATTTTGATCGAGTGTACTGACTTAAAAGGGAAAGTGAATTACCACGAAGTGGAATCTTTAAAGCACACCATCAAACTTCTCTCAGTGGTCAAGTGGAAAGGACCAAAAAGCAGCAAACTGAATTCTAAGTTCTGGAAGCGCTTAGTCTATGAAATGCCAGCAAAGAAAAAAGAAGTTTTATCTCGGCGCCAAGTCCTGGACTCTGCAGAACAGGGACTTTTTGGAGACCTCCAAACTGTACCGTCTCTAGCTATGACAGGCGCCTCTGCCACTTTCGTAGCATCTCAAGCAGATCTAGCCGATTACCATCAAACGGATTCCATGCAAATGAGACATTATTGCAGAGGATACGAGTATGACATGTCAGCTGCAACAATGCCAATAGCTTCCGTAAGTAATCACCACACCTATTGTAACATACCCTTGACACTACTAAATGGACAGCTACCTCTTAATAATACCATGAAGGACACCCAAGAATTTCACAGGAACAACCCATTGCTACCTTTATCATCCCAGGAGCTTAGCTTCACAAGTGATATTTGGTAGTGAAGATGAGAACTCTTTTGAGATGCTTTCTGAGCACCATGAAGACAGATTTTTAAAGAACATTAAATTGATGCCACGGGGTGCCGAATCATATTTGAGGCAGAGGCACATTTACTCACTTTTGTACCTGAACTTTTTTGTTTACATTTCCAAATTACTGACAAAGGGGACCTTCTTTTGTAGTTCAATATGTAGTTCATATCATTTAATGTACAGTTTTCTTGATTCTTTGAAGGGGGAAACATATCCTTTGAGTTTAACGTATATGTTTTACAGCCTGGTATGGATGGAAGTTCAATACTGTATTTGATCTCCGACATCCATCTTTATGTAATGGCATTTCAACAATTTACACAGAATTTAAAAAAAAAAAGAAAGTATAAACTTTAGTACAGATTGCAAATTCTAAACTTAACATGCTATAAAAGAAAATATGTCTTTGTAGAGCACACTGGATGAGCCATTCTCAAAAGAAAACCTTAGGAAGCACTTCCCATAAGGTTGTCACAAGTACATTTTAGAAGATGCCCAGCTGATACAACAATGTGGATGAAGAGCTACGAGCTTTATCAATACAGTGCACAGTAACTTCAGAATAAATCCACTGCTCACGTCAGCATCCATTCATTTTGTTATTGAGGCATATCTTATTCCTAGCAGACGGTTAGCTGTGTGTTTTTATTAACAAATTGTGAGAATATTGTCAGCTGTTTAGGATGATTTCAAACAACTTTTCTGTGGTTTATTAGATTTCACAAATGTTACCGTTTTAAATGGGAGTTTTTAAACACTTTAAGTACAAACTTCATTGTCTGTTAACAAAATCATGATTTCTTAAAATCTCCTGACGTGTTGTAAGGTGTGTACTAATGGCCATGTACTTTTACATATTGTTTTCCAAAATTGAAACAGTTGCAATTTAAAATGTACACGTTACTGAGAATATTAGCAGTAGAAAATTAATACAGCAATATTCAGAGATCAAGAGCTAAATTATTCAGGTTTACTACCAGTATGACTTCAATTGCAGTGATAATCATCTGAAATGTAGTTATGAAAGAGAGAATATGCTGTCTCTATATCTACCTGTCAATTTATATATCTTTTACTATGGCTCAAGCACAAGTATTTCTTTTCGCAATGCTTCTAGCGATACGTTATGTAGATTGGGTTGCATAAGCAGCTCTTAAGGTCAGTTCATGCATCTCTTACTCATGGGAGTAGTGTATGTGTCAAATGAGAATAATGCTACTTATCCTTCTTGGTAAGCATTCTGAGCTCTAGGGATGACAATCATTCTCCAAGTCCTAAGTATCATTAATTAAATAATCGAGGAGTCTCATGGAAACCATTAGGATTTGTAAGGACTAATCACGTGATTAAGGGTTATAGAATTGGGCCAATGGAGACAACAGCGTTTGAAGAAAAAGTTCAAGGAACCAATTCTGCAGTTCTTAGCGAGGCAAAATTCCCATTGACTTTAGTGAGAGCATGCCCAACATGAGAGTTTTGCCTCCGTAAGGGCTGCAGGATAAAATCCAGAAATATGTGCATAGAAGGCAATGTTGCCCCCATTTTAATAGCCTTTTTAGTCTTGCTGCTTTTTGATTGCATAAGTTAAAGTTTGTACTCTGCACCTAGCTTCCCGTGGTTCAATCTGTAATCAAGGTATAGTAAATTCTCACATTTTGCAAATGTTTCTTAAATCATAAGTGCAGTAAAATTAAAATGAATACCAACTTAAGATCTAAAGAATTAAGTATTTGCCCAAAAGGTCATAAGAATGAACTCAAATGTGCAATAATCTGTCAAGTTCTGTATTTTTCCATTGCTTCTCTCACACTATTTATCAACTTTCTCTTGCACCCCTTCACACCCGTTATGAACTGGAATATTTTCATTCTGTTCTCAATAATACAGGTTTATTTTGTTTTTCTAAACATACATGCATTTGACACTAACATTAAACGTGGAAACCTAGAAATGATAGTCATTTATTACAAATGTGAAACTATAACTTACTCTTTTGTAAAGTTAAGTTCAACATATGTAGATATTTAATATAAATATTTTTCTATTGAGAAAGAAGGTGATTTTGCCTCCATTATAAATACATGTATTTAAAAAAATGAAATTTACAACATTTGCACTGTTTTATAAGTGTTACAGATTGTATTTACACTGGTTATGTTCTTTAATGCAAAGTGTAACTTAAAAAAAAACTAAAACAAAATTCTGCATGAAGAGAGTTGCATATGTTTAAGTGAAAAGCTGTACTTTATTTTCATTTTCACATGATTCTAAAATCTTCTTAATTCACATAGAATGTTCAGTGAGATTTTTAACCCTACTAGTTCTGTATTGAGCATGCAAACTCTGAAAACATATGCAGGTCTATCTGCCTCTTTTATTTACAACAATTAAACATGGGTATCAATGTCAGTTGCTTGGCCACAATATGTATCTCAGAGCAGTAGATACTCAAGAACAAAATGCAGCCACATTTGCATTGGGGTAACATGAAAAGAACAGGTTTGAACGCATTGTGTATTTATGTATCTATATATTTTAGTCCTAGATGACAAATCGCACTCTGCTTTTTGATCTGAGATTTACAATTGTGTATCACATACTGCTGCAACATATACATAACTTGGAACCTACCATACCCCTCTGCTTTGAGTATGGGAAAGGGGAATAGGTCTTGCAAGGGATACCACTCATTTCAATTCACAATACAAAGAAATTACATGGTGGAATTCTAGTTTTTCCTTAAGTAGCAATTAAGCATCTGGATAAATTTTGTCAAAGGGTAGAATTTAGAGTTAAGTGGGACCTGCGTGGTGTGTGGACAACGTGCTGGTCCACTGTACCTGGGGTGAATTTAACCTAACAGCCCCTTTCAAACTCCCATTAATGTCAATGAGAGTCTCTCTATTGACTTCAGTGAGAAATGGATTGGGGCCAAAGTGGCTTTTGTCCTAATACGTTCCAACATAACCATGAGAACGTCATTACCTGAAATAAGGAATTGTATACAACATGTTTAGCTTTTCTTTCTTTAGAAAAATAATATATTTGTTCTACTTGCTTAGAGAAAGAGATTTTGGCTGACAGAAAATAATTAGCAATGCAAAATGGCCATGAAGAGATGGGAAATTCAAAAGGAGGGAGGGGAATAGCAACAAACTGAGAAACATGCAGGCTGCAGACTGCAACTTACTCTAAGGATAATCAAATGTCTAAACGGTAACCACAAGGTTATTCTGGTTTGGGGTGACAGTCATCTTTTTAAAATGGCATATATAGCGTAGTAGTGTTTGAAAACTATTTTACATACATTTGTCCTATTGTGTGAAACACCTTCCAGAAAATCAAGTAGGAACGAAAAGACAATTTATAAAAATGAGATTCATAAAGCTGGAAATATAAATCCATTCAGTCTTCCTACTAATTCTATTATAGTGAGGGAAATTCAGACAGAAGACCATTTAACTCGGACTGATGTGCCAATTCAGAGTGAGTATTGACTGTTCTTGGAATTATTTGTGTAATTCCAATGAATCATACTATGTGGGGGGGAGAGGGGGGTTATAGACCAGTGTTTCATAGAATAGAATATCAGGGTTGGAAGGGACCTCAGGAGATCATCTAGTCCAACCCCCTTGCTCAAAGCAGGACCGATCCCCAATTTTTGCCCCAGATCCCTAAATGGCCCCCTTAAGGATTGAACTCACAACCCTGGGTTTAGCAGGCCAGTGCTCAAAGCACCGAGATATCCCTCCCCCCATTACAAGTGGGCTTGTCCAGGATTTGAACCCCGGGACCTCTCGCACCCTAAGCAAGAATCATACTCCTAGACCAACAAGCCAACTTCAATAGTTAATATCCATTTCGCTGAATGAGAAGGCTGTATAATTAAATGTTGTCATCCTCTGTCTATATAAGGCTCATCTAAAGTCCATTGAAACCATTAGAAGGATTCCCATCAGCTTCAGTGTGCTTTGGATCAGACTCTAAAGATCCAGGTTTACTGGAATAATACAGAAAAGAAACACAAAGAAACAAAGAGGCAAATAACTATTTACTTATTAAAACTGTCTACGATCAGACTTGGTTTTGTGTTTTGCTTTGTTTCAATTCAATGCTAACACAAACTGTGGTACTTCAGGGCTCTTTAGCCTTGGGAAAGGAATTTAGTGTACCTCTTGATTATAAACAAGATAAGGACTTAGGGAAAAATAACAAATGCCTTTAAAAAATCACTACCTTATGGTTTTAAAAATGCTTCTACTCTGTTCTCACCAGAGTTTCTCCTGGTTCAGCAGTCCATCCCTATTCAGCAGAATGCTTAAACACATGCTTAAATTCCATTTACTTCAATGGAACTTAAGCAGGTGCTTAAAATTAAGCACATACGTAAATGCTTTACTGAATTCACACTGGTCACTTTTTTAAAATGCCCTTTACCTGGCAACAGACCTTCTGAATAAACCCCAATAACTGAGCTTTATTGTACCATTAGGCTGAACAACCCAGAGAGAGTTTTATTGTAGGCTTTTTCATATTCTGGGATTCCTCTTCCTAATAGATGGTCTCTCTGGTCCCAATCCTCAGAAGTACTGGAGCTAAGGACACGCAGCTGCTCACAGTATTAAGTCTTCAGGAGCAGTATCCTAGCTGGGCTTTTAATTTTCCATTTTCTGAACTGATCTGAATATCTTGACAGACTCACCATTAACAGGTTCCATACTCCAGGCTGTAGAGATGAGACAGTCTTCAATGCATGCTAACCTGGGACTGAACTCTTTCCAGGAAGTCAGTAGCTGATTTGAGATTAGAGGTTTCTTCTTTGTTTACAAGGTCAGTTTGGTAAGTTTTCCCAGCCACACCATCTGATGCTGTGTGCAACTCCTCTGAAACTGTGCCGTAGCTCACAGATGGACTCAGTACATGACAAGGATCAAACCATTGGCCATGTGGTATGCCAGTAAGGGGTGAGATAGCCCCTTACTGCTGCATAACCCAACCTTGCATCAGACCAATCTATCCCAAGGCCATTTAAGTCTGCTGTGGACGCGATCTGCACCTAATCCACAGGCACCTGGCATGGAGCTGCTTGGTGTGGTGGACCAGAAATGTGATCTGTGTGAGCTCTCTACCCCCCAAGTGGTCTTTTACGCATCTTCACCAGCTTTCAAACACCTGCGGGGACCATAGAAGTTTCTGGAACCCTCAGGAGTAAGCACCATGCTATTCAACCCAGGCACAAGGGGGAGACGAGACTATATCAGGGTCCTTGTATTCTTGTAGTTCACATATGACATTTGCCTGTTCCTAGGAGGATTACTGAGGGGCTCTGACTATAGTAGGGTGGGGCCAGGTCCTGCTCCAGTACAGGTGCCCTCATCTTCAGTTAGTATCTGGCAGACAGAAACATCTTGAAACGGGCAGATGGAAGCTCACTGTGTAGCCCATTTAGTTTCCTCAGTTATTCAGCTTAGCAGTAACCTTCCCACCTCTCCTTCCCTGATATGCCCCAGGGTTCCAGATGCCATATACAGCAGCTCGGGCAGCGGTCTTACAAATGCCACCTGTGGGGAGGCAGCCACACCTGCTCTCCAACCCTCAAATTAAGTGATGAGGGAGCACAGGATTCTTTAAACCCGTTGAGACTGCCAGCAGTATGGCCCTATTGCCAACACCATGTGATGGATGCAGATGGGATCAGGATTGGGCCTATCAATCTATCTAGGATGTTTATTCTGCACCTGTTACCATGATGTCTTGATGATCTTACAGCCCAGTGCATGCCAAACTCCTGTTAGGAGCATAAGGTTAGAAGAGACCTCCTGTATCATCCAGTCCAGTCACCTGCTACCATAGGCAACCCCATCATATATCCCATTCACAAACTTATCAAGCTCTATTTTAAAAGTAGGTAGCTCGTTTGCCCCCATTACTCCCATTGGAAGGCTTTTTTTCAGCATAAACTATGTCTCCACAGGGAGGGCTGGCAGGCCTAGTTCTACCAGCAAATCCTTTTCTAGTGTAGACTCCTATGCAGCTAAGTCATTTATGAAAATAGGAACTTAGGCTCAAAAGTCTGTTAGATGCTTTTGAAAATTTTACCCTTGGTCCAGTACTCTGACAGCCCTATCGGGGAAAGGCTGGTATGTGCTTTATGCCATCAGCCGGAAAAATAGGTATTGAACATTATAAAATAATAATGCACATGTTTGTTTAGTTGTGCAAATATTTGTCTGTTTAGAAGTTTATGAAAAAATGCATGAACTGTCCCCCCAAATAAACTTTTGGAAGTGTTTAACATTCAAATACTTACCTACTTTTCTGCCCTGATTAGCATAGTTAATATGAAAAACCACAAGATTTTTTAATACTTGATAGGTTATAGAAAAAAGTTAAATTAGGAAATGGGAAAGTAACAGCCCACTTGTGTTCCATAAAGACAGTGCTGGTTTAATTTTCCTTGTCATTGAGATGTATTTAACCTTACTTCCCTGAAGAACTGAGCTGACCTGCCTGTGATGCTAAAATAAGGATGTCTTTTTCAATAATTGGAACAAGAAGACATTTGATCATCTTAACGGTTAACACACTAATTACCCTTCATGGAGAAAATCAAAATAGGTGTTTAACAAGCGCACTCTAAATCTGTAGCAAGTGGAAAGCAAAAGCTTTTGAACCTTGCCAAAACGTTTGTCATTTAAATGATAAAACAGTAACCCTGCCAATAAAGCACACCACAAGCTGTCAGCATTTTCATTTCATTGCAATATGGCCGTACAGCTCTAGACCAAGCAGGGCAACAAATACATAAAAAATTCAGTTTTTCAAGATGAGCCAGATTGTTATGGCAGATATACTGTAAACTACTCCCCTAATTCATTTTTCACCAGTGCCAGATACCATGTAATTGGCTGTATTAGGTTGTAAGAGCTTTATTTTCTTCAGTACAAGCAAGAGCAAAGTCCAAACAAACTCTCTTCTATTGGATGAGTGTTGTAAGCTTCCTTAAGGCTTTAAAACGGTTTCTGTTGATGGAATATCGAGTGGTGTACATGGCTGTCTGGTATTAGCGTTGGCCAAAATTTTCAAATATAGGTCCCTAAAGTTAGACCCCCGAAACAGGAGTAGCTTGATGTGCAGAAGTGCTCAATACCCATATCTGTTACTAAATCCAATGGCACTAATATTATTCAAAACCGGTGGGACTGGGGTTGAGGTCAGTGGGATGACGAACATGCTTAAAGTGTGTGCTCGGGTGCGTTGCTGGATAGGGGCCCAGAATGCTTAGCACCTTGTTGGATTGTGCTCCATGTGTATCGAGTGATTTGTACAACACTCTGTGCCCTGCTCTGAAGGAAGAGTATAGCAGAGCCGAGGTGAAGATGAAAATTCTCATAGAGAGGAGCCCTGGTGTATTTGATATCTGAATGCAAACGATATGGAATTCAGAACTTGGCACTGAACTTCGTGACGTGGAGGGGTGACTCACATGCAGAAAACTCAAGTGGAGGTTGCTTTTGCTACCAAACACATTTCCAGGAGAAATCCAGACCCTGATCCTGCATAGACTTGATGTAAATTAGCCTTCTCAGAGGATACTCAATAAGAATCACATCTAATGAGATGTGAAAAAGTTAACATACAATATACTATGACCAGTGTCTATGCGAGTCAAATGTAACGTCTGCCAGCAGCTACAAGGGAGCATAGAAAAATTAATCCCCCAACAGAAGGGATTAAAGAGAGAGACCCCAATTTTCAAAAGTCACTTCTTACATTGTGCACAGAGAATGCAGAGCTGTCCCACAAATACTACCACCATTTAAAACCTCCAAAGCCCTTTGAGAAGAGGACCTCAAAGCTCTTTGCAACCATGAAATAAACTTGAGACCACATCACTAGGGCAAGAAAATGTTGCCATCCTCAGTTTTCATAAACGGGCAGGAACAGAAGCTAGATCTCCCAACTCCCAGGCCTGGCCTACGCTAGCGCTGTAAGTTGAGCTAAGTTACACTAGGTAAGTTATGTAAGTAACATAACTTAAGTTGACATACCTCAGATGGACATGCAGCGGTGTCCACACTACACTATGCCAACAGGAGACGCGCTCCCATCAATTTAGTGTGTCTTCATCAGACCTGCTAAATCGATGCTGCTGCATCAAACTCAGCAACGCTGATGTATCCATGTAGTGTAGACAAGGCCCCAGTCTTGTTCACTAATCTCCAGCTAATCCTTCCTCGGTTACAATACCAACAAGCCCAAGTGACCGTCTGAGTGCACAAAAATGTAGGATACGGGCTTGGAATAGAGGTGGCCACTTTCAAAGAGTGGGTCAGGATTCATTAGAAATCAATGAGATTTGGTGTTTGGCTGTTAACCTACAGTACTATTAAGAAAGAAATAACCAAAGATCAATAGATGATTATTTCCATTTATTCAGCCATTTAGACGGAGTGCAGATCCTGGAATACACTAAGGGAGAAATTCGCCCCTGTGCAGATGGAGTGGTGCACATGAGTCAACAGTGTGCCCTTGTTGCCAAGAAGGCCAATGGCATTTTGGGCTGTATAAGTAGGAGCATTGCCAGCAGATCGAGGGACGTGATCGTTCCCCTCTATTCGGCATTGGTGAGGCCTCATCTGGAGTACTGTGTCCAGATTTGGGCCCCACACTACAGGAAGGATGTGGAAAAATTGGAAAGAGTCCAGCGGAGGGCAAAAAAAATTGTTAGGGGGCTGGAGCACATGATTTACGAGGAGAGGCTGAGGGAACTGGGATTATTTAGTCTGCAGAAAAGAAGAATGAGGGGGGATTTGATAGCTGCTTTCAACTACCTGAAAGGGGGTTCCAAAGAGGATGGATCTAGACTGTTCTCAGTGGTACCAGATGACAGAACAAGGAGTAATGGTCTCAAGTTGCAGTGGGGGAGGTTTAGGTTGGATATTAGGAAAAACTTTTTCACTAGGCAGGTGGTGAAGCACTGGAATGGGTTACCTAGGGAGGTGGCGGAATCTCCTTCCTTAGAGGTTTTTAAGGTCAGGCTTGACAAAGCCCTGGCTGGGATGATTTAGTGGGGGATTGGTCCTGCTTTGAGCAGGGGGTTGGACTAAATGACCTCCTGAGGTCCCTTCCGGCCCTGATATTCTATGATTCTGTAGGCCTTGGGCTGGGGTGAATTTCACACTGTAACAAACAGAGGTGAAAATGAGGAAGAACTCATAGGAACTCAGCTCCAGCGCTCACTGTCTTACTGTCTAACACTGGAGCAGAGTGTTAGAAAAGACGTGTCTTACTATTTCACTGGAAGAAGGGGGAAAACCAGTGAATATTGAAGGAATTAAATGGAATAAAATTTGGCCAAGATCAAAAAAGCTCTTGGGGAGGGGCGGGGGGAATAGATAATTGGACCTGCATGCCAATGCTCAGTCCTGTGTTCTGGTCCCTGCTTACTACCTTCATTGCGCATTACACCACTTCCCCCACTTTGAGCACAGATACCACACAGAATAATCTGTTGCTTTACACTTAATCCAAAGGAATAGAAAATAACCTGCTGCTTTCAGGCAGCCAGTCAATTTAATTCAATAGCCCGGGCCTGGATTTGTGGCTAAGTTGCTCTTGATCAAGAGTAAAGCTTGTGCGAGTCTGCGAGAACCACCGCAGAATTTGTGTCCTTTGCCCTGTTTTTACTCCAACTATCCCATGGGACATCAGGCATATCTCTGAGACCTAATCTTGGCACTTTCATTTGGGATCAGCAATCGCTGCAGAGAGAGGAAAACACAGAGGTTTACTATCAGCTGTGGGACATACGGTGATTTGGTTTGTACTTTGGAGGGACATAACTTGATAAGAAGATGAGAGGCTAGACTGTTTGATTGCGGCAACAGATTACTGGGGAAAGGAGGAGGCAGAACCTTGTATTGAAGGATGATTGAATCCTAGCAAATAGAAATGAGTCCAAACTGAAATTAACCTCTTGAAGCCCCTGGATTCTAGGAAAATCTGAATCTGGGCCTGAATTTCATTACTGGACCCCATCTTCATATTAAGTAGACCCAACTCCTTGGCTATGAGCATGCTTAGCCTATCAAAAGATTCCAATCCAGATCAAAACTTTGGCCAGCTAAAGCCTATCTTTAGCAACAGTTTTAACTTGGAAAGTGCCTGATGGCAGAGCAAAGTAAGTTCATCTTATTGCACTTTAACTTCAAAATGGACAGCTTATGACAGAGCCAGAGAGAGAGAGTCTGAGCAGGAAAAGGAAAAGGCATGAATTGTAACAAATCGTCTTTACTCTCCTGAGACACAGCCAGCCCAGGCACCATATACAAATAATGGGAAACAGGATGAAGAGTTAGGCATATGAGTGATTGGGTTAGGGTCAAACCAAAACAGACAACAAAACCAACAGTCAAAATGAGCAAATGCAGACCCGATCCTGCAGTCAGATCCGCCCAGATAACACTTGCACTTTTCAAGGGCTCAAGTCCCTTCACTGGGGTCTGTAGTGTAGACGAACTGGTTGGTACCCCTTTTAAATAGCTGGCAAGCCCTGCGGGCCTCCCTGTTTTCCTGGGGAAACTGTTAAAAGAGATACTATCCAATTCTTATATACTACAGTACAGACTCCATAGAGGTGTAAGTTCCACTCAGGCAGCTTCGATGGCTGTTTTAGGCCCTGATGCTGCAAATAGGCCTCGGTGATGAACATAAACAAGAGCGAACAGTAATGAAAACACTCCCTTAAAAAAAATCAGGCATTGACTCCCTTCCCCTTTAGCCGCATGTCATAAGCTTGTCAGGGCCAGGACTGGTTGTTTTACATGTCTCTAAAATAATTCACACACATCTATATAAATAATATAAATACTGCACCTGGCAGACGATGCTCTGTTACTATGTTAATAATGTATTATGCTAATGATCTGTCTAAAGTGGAGCGGAGCCAAGCGGAAGATGTGGGCTGAGGTTTTCAAAGCTGCCTAAGAGATCTGGATGGCCGATTCCAAGTAAAGGCAAAAGGAAATGTGTTTCTAATGGCTTTGAAAAGCTCAACCATAAACATTTTAAATGGCAGGAAATAAAGATGGAGGACTACAGAATTACTGTAAGGCAACTACATGCTAAAAAGTAAGGTGAGGTTGCACGTAGCTGAAAGCTCCAGGAGTCAACGAAATAGTGGCAGAATGCAACGAAGGCCGCGATTGCAAAATGCTGCAAAACTAACCTTTGGGCTGCTAAGCATTTTTCCTTTTTGGCAGCCAAACAAATGTTACGAAAGAATAACTTTCGGCATGCATTGTATCCGGAGGGTTAACAAACATGTATAATAACAGATGCAGAGATAGGGCTGAAACTGGCAGACTGTGCTTCCTCTTTTGAATGACTGGAGAGCTATGGAGACTCAAGGGATGATGGGAGTTGTCTGTGTTGGAGAAATAAGGTCACAGGAATCGTCAGAGGGGCCTTAGGAGTGATCATAGCAACAGCACAGAAGACAGCCAGAAAAACTTCTTGACTTTAAAAAACCAGATTCTCATTATTTTACACTGACCACATTGCACTATCTTTTAATAATGAGGGGAAATAAAAGCCTAATGAAGTAAGAGTGACTTGTGAGGGACTTAAAAGGTACTGCAGGAAAAGAAGCTATGGAGGAATAAAGCAGCGGGTCTCCCATGTGATTGTTAACAATGGGCAAATCTCAACAGGTTCACTGCAGATACATCAATCCAATAAGGGCTTGGCTCAAGGTATTGCTAACAGGATAATACAGGGCCTTTCACCCCTAAGACAGAGGTTTAAATCCAGCCAAGTTCAGTAGTGGGCTGATAGCCAAAACCCGCTGCCATCTGATGGCCATTAGTGGCCTGTGTGCAGTGAGTTGTTGATCTCTGTCCAGTTCCTGGTTGTCAGGTGTGTACATCACATTTGACACCCATTTTAGTTATCTCAGCAAAAAGATCAAGGAGAGAACAGGCACAAAGACTGAACGACTGTCTCAACCTCTCATGGTGATTTCTTCCCAGACAGGGTGTGCATTTATTAGCAGGGTGGTGTGGGAGAGCTTATGCAGTCAGTACCTGTGCTGGGTCTGCACCCTGGAGAGCAGATTTCAGTTTATCCTAGCCTTCTTGATTCAGAAAGCTCATTAATGTATGAGATTTCCAGTACTTGCTGATTTTAGGCAAGGGGGAGAATACTTTTCTTGTGGCATTACGGCAAGAAAAATAGCTCCTGTTTGGGCCATAATTAAAACAGAACCGATGTTCTGCCATCTTAGCATGAATGAATAGGGAATTGAGCTAGGAGTAATCGTGGCCTTGAGAGCACGACCATTATGGCTGCGATAAACACTGCTGTCCTTAATACAGTGCCTTTGGACTTCTTACTGTCCTGTATATTTATTGCAGACCCCACATCCCTGAATTCCATCAGTTCAGTCTGCCTGCGTGCCCACGACCCTGCGCCTTAAAATGCAGCTTCTGCTCCGTGCTGTCACCAGGATGCTTGTTCCTCCCCTCAGGCCCTGAATCTTCCCACCCCCTTCAAGAGCAGATGCGGTGAGTCTGTGACATGGTACATCAGTCAGCTGCCACTCAGTTAGCAACAAAGCAGAAGACAGAGTATGGGCGAGACTACCTCACTTTGGAAACTAATATTGTCCAGAAGTATTAGCCGCTATCTCGTCTGGGAGAACTCATTGCTTTGCTAACACAGTGCAGAATGATGACCACACAAACTTGTGTGCACAGGGCACTGAGGCAGCTAAAGCAGCTGAGTGTCTGACATACTGAACTGAGTGCCAGTTTGTCGGGGGAAAATTCATTACTATAATACCAAAATGCATCAAGCTAATATTTATCTTAATGTAATGGAGGCTACCAGGAGATGGCCCGGTGTTTTCTTTAACAAATGAAGTTGGGGAGGGGGCAAATTCTCACTAAGCAATTGAGAAATAGAGAGAGAGCCTAGATGACTGATAACTGCAGCCTGTGTAATGCTGCATCTTCACCTACCAAAGTCAGGAAATCGATTCTCCCTCTCAGACATTCTCTGTTCCAAACAGCCCATCGCTACACCAGATTGACCCTGAGCTCTGTCTGCTATCGCGGTGTTTTAAACTGCCATTCACGGAGGCTACCTTATTTTTCCACTGATTTCATGAGTCAAATCACATCTTTCAAAGGTTGGGTTGATCTTTCATCGGGCCTTTATGGACACCCCAGTTGATGTCAAAGAGGAGAGACCGCTTACAGAAAGCGAGCTTGAAGTGCAGAGTTTGAAAGGTTAGAAATTATTAAAAGGCCACCTCGGCCAACAACATATACTGTAACAATTGGAATTAACGTACCATTGTACTGCAATAACTTAGGAGACACTCCCAGCTACAAAGCAGCCAGTAATGGGCTCAGATGACCCCAATGATCTGAATTTGGCAGGAAGCAAATGCCAAATAGTTTTTCATATGCAAGTAGGTAATTAAGCTTAAATGTGATCAGTGAACCAATGGCCTAAACCTTTATTAGAACCGAGCATCATTTCATTGATGTCGCTACCTCCCATACATCATAACAAGGGAGTAACTAACTCCTCAGAGGGCAGTCAGTGGATGGAGAAGAACAGGTGATAGATTTCAAGTACCTGTTGAAAACCACAAATGTTCTGGTCCTTCTCCCTTCATGATACAACCACCTTATTCTGACACAATGCAACAACAACACTGCCTCTAAGGTATAATTCCCAAGAGGAATCACAATTGGTCAATTTGAGCTTTATCTTAGTGTTCTCTTGCATAGAACAATAAAAAAAGGGCTCCTTCTGGGTTACCAGTTTTGCAGATGACAAGAGATTAATAATACCCTGAAAGAGCACGGTACACCTGAAATGATATCAGCATTCTCCTCTAATTTACATCTGTATAAATCTGGAATAATGCCACTGAAATCAATGCAGTTCTTATGGATTCCACCATCTTCACTTAGAAGATTTGTCCCATTAGCCCTTGAATGTTGAAAGGAAATATAAAATAACAATCAGCTACACCCAACTCCTCTTAGCCCAAAACTCTTTTAAAGCCTCTGTCAAGGTCAAAAACATGTCACTGAAGTTTTTCTTTTCAAAGGACTAATTCATGTGACATTGAATGACAGAAACTACATTTCTTCTGTGCACTGATAGGACTTAAAGAACATATTTCCAGACTGCTACACAGGGCGAAATTAACAATGACAAAACTTAGTTTTACAAGGATTTATCATCAAAATACTTTACCAGGACTTTAGGAAGAAACGTGATGAAAAAGATTGAACTGTACTTTTAAATAAATGAAACAAAGCAAAACATGCAACCTATTGTGCAATGCTGTACATGGGGGGGGGGGGGAGATGCCTTCCTGACCCTGACAGCAATCAGTTTACAACCCAAGGAATGAAATGTGATTACCCTTATCATAGTGTGCATCACTGGAAAAGCCCTAAGCAAATCTCCAGTGCAAAGCTACCAAAGAGTTTCCACACACCCAACATACACACACACACCCCTGGCTTAATATATTATAAACACAAAAAGGAGCCAAATGGAAGAAAATCAATCCACGAGTTTTAAAAAATTATATCCAGGAGAAGTACTGGCCAAGTAGGATCTGGTCCAGAAATCTGTCTCATTTCAATTTGTAAGCGGGATATGTGGGGGAAAATAATGGTAATACAAGGAAAAGCAGGTTCTCCAAACTCCATTAAGAATAACCAATGCTAAGGGGCATACACAAAAAAGATAAGCGATTAATATCCTAACAGCACAGAAACAAGGACATAACAATGAACTGTGTAATACCATCACGTGCACTGGAAAAGTGGAGGTGGCCACTGGAGGGGATTAAAAAACCACAACTATCCTAAGTACAGGAGACTCATCAAAAGACGCCCCAAAAGAGGGGGAGGGGAGAAACATTGAATGCAGACCATAGCTACATTGTTCATGCAAATGTCAAGAGAAAACGCAAACCCATTCGCCCATACTTAAGTAAAGAAACCATTATCTGACTGAACAGACGGACATGCCTGGACGAAAAAACAATCAATCCCTGTGGGGCTAACCTAACACCAAAAAATATAAGCCAGTATTGGCGTTCACTCGTGCTTTTATGGCTTGTTAGTTTAAAAAAAAAAAAGCCGGAAAAACATCTGAGAGCTGCAACAGCACGGGGCAACAGTGGTGGGACCAAAGCAAAGAGCATAGAAAACAGGCAGGACTGAAAACGATCGTGTATGTGCAGCCCTCAGATGGAACACCGGCAGCCTTTGAGAGTGGATTAATGAGAGCGAGGCCCAGGCCTGGAACTGAATGGGAAAAGTCTTCTGAACAGCCAACCTAGCAAAAGCTTCATGAGAAACACCTTTATGGTGTAACTAAAGAAGCTGTTCAACTGCATGGGCACAGGGCACAATAAAATTAAATTTAGGATAACCAAACACGCGAGTAAAGTCATCAGTATCGTGAACCAAATCACAATCATCTATTTGGTAATATAACCCTGCTGAACCCAGTTTGTCTGTCCCGGTAGACCCAAGGGAGAATAGAGGGGACCATCTTCCCACTTCCAACAAAGA